>NW_020449196.1:2874448-2963629 GCF_003343035.1 Apteryx rowi | reverse complement strand
TTGGGAAACCTTAGCAGTTCATATGTAAGTGTCAAGCAGGTAAGAACTGAGAATAAAGATATTAATTTGTTACTAATTACTGAAACAAAAACCCACAATGCTATTGAATAACTGCATTCCAATTTAGAATAAACTTGAGAAATTTACTGATTTCCTGCATAATGCATTGAAGGCTTTATTAGATGACAGTGGATATTATCCTCACTTTAATTCTTAGGAATCTTATTGTTAGTTTCAATACCATTAGAACTAACCACATGGTGTATTACTGGTGGATATGTGAGCAAGAAGTAACATCATCCTGCTTGTATCTCTACATCTCTACCTGACAACAAAATGAAAAGCAAATGTGAAACCAAAGGCAACATTTTTACAGTCACACAGCTTGCAAAGTCACAGCAGGTGCTAATGCATCCTCAGACACAGCTTGCATCACTGCAGCTCGTGGCATATTTGGCAGAGGCTTCCTGGGAAATGACAACGCTATCCACAGGTAGTCAGGAAGACAAGTTCAAGACTCCAGGCAAGTTCTTAAAAACTCTGTTCTCCAGTAAAACCTTCCTGACTAGCACTAAACCTTTTGGACTTCAAGTAGCTTTATAACATCTAGCAGCTGTTAAATTATTACAGTGTTTTTTCCTTTAACAAATTACTCCAGAAACTGGAATATCTAGAAGCATATTCCAGGCAAAACTTGCAACAAATCCACAAACTCTATTGCAGATAGAGTCAGCATTATTTTAGATAATGCACCATGCAATAACAGACTGCAAAACTCATTGCATGTAATTATTAGAAGAAAACAGACACTGAAAAGGAAATAAAAATACTTCTTCATGAAGTAAAACATTATGAAACTTATAATCATAACTAAACCAACTAGTAATGAATATTTAAAGTTCTATATGTAGGTTTATACTACAGAGAAACATAAGAATAGCTAAAAGTTACCTGTGCCTTTCCTCCACACTTCTGTTTGCATGCTGAAGAGCTGGAAGAGCAGAGACCACATCCATCAGCCCTCATGAGCCACCACAGCACCACAATAACTTGTGTAGCACCCACTTGTGCATAGGCCAGATCTTCCACAGGTACAAACACATCAACACCAGGCTTGCAGTATCCTGGTGAGACTCTACCAAGAGGAACACATTACCCCTTCTACAGGAAATTTCAGCATGCTGGGAAATCAGTACTTTTCTGATCAGCTGGAGGGGAAAAAAAAAATTAGCTCCATGTGTCTCCCATCACCTGGAAGTACACATTAGTCAGCACAAACAGCCCTACTGACAGAGGCATTGTAACAGACTCTGCTCCTATAACGTACACCTGTGATGGGAAAGGAGAGCAGGGAGCACTGAAGATCCATCACAGCTGTGATGAACTCTCAGCTGCTGCTTCCCTGCAATCAGGATTCATGGTCAACTCAGTTTTAGGGCTCAGTTTTAGTGTTCAATTAGCAGTGCTATGTGAAGTCAAATGCTGAAATGGTATAAGATCACACTGCCAGTCAACTTCCCCCCCCCCCCCCAAGGCCTTGTCCTTATTCCAGCATCAGCTATCGGCACCACCCTAACTAGGTGCCAAGTCAGCTCCAGTCTGTCCTGCAGCGTAAGGGCAGCCAAAGCGAGCATGAACCCCTCGCTGCTCACGGGGATCCCTCAAAAGAGCCAGAGCCCCGGAGCTCCTCTGCGGCCCCCATCAAAGGGGCTCTGCAAGATGAGTCAACACCGAAGTCAGTAACCATGAATGTGCCGCTATATCCCTCATTGCTTTCCATGATATGGCTAAATGTTACCATCAAATCCTAATTAGCTGGAAAACATGCAAATTAGGCAGACTACAGTAGATGTTCCTCGCAGGAGTAAGAGCTTCTCCTCTACCCCCCTACAAAATAAGCCAGCTTCCAAACTCATGCTAAGCTGCGCCTTCAGTGCGGTGTTAAAGCAAAAGTGTCCCGGACACAATTCAAAAGCTTTTTAACATTTTAGTGCTTGTTTTTGTCCAAGTCTATGTCAATTAAGCCCTGATATTGAGGGATGAAAGAAAGATTTAATGAGACATGGCCAACCACTTTCTTTTTTTTAATACATTCAATATAAAAAATGTGGACAATCTCTCTTTGAAATTAACCTATTCCCCTGCAATCAAATTTTAGGCTGCATTTAACAAATGACCCTTTTCTCCTAAGAGCATAATCAATATTCATGGTTTTCTTCCCTGCCCTCTGCAACTGCTGCCAGAAATCCAGCTTATGCAATCTGACTGAAGCAAAGAAACCAGCCTTTAGGTAGAAATCTCCGTTTCACGCACTTTGTGCTCCATCCATAGAGGTTCTTCCCTCCATGCTAGTTTAGCTGCTTGCCCAGGATGGGGTAAAGGTTTCGATGACTTCGGGGGGCGAGTGCGTGTGGTCACGGCGCGCAGGGGTGTTCCCTTGGTCAGAGGGGCTGCCGGTCGCCTCCCTGTTTTCTCCGAGGGTTTTTGTTCACTCTTGCGGGCGATTCGGGAGCTCGGAGACCCTCTGCCTTGTCCTTTCTGCCTGCCCACCGCAGAGGAGCGGCTTGGCGCCAGTGGCGGCGGTAGGCACACGAAACGCCCCGCGCAGGGCACAAATTCCCGCTCCAAGAGTTGCTTGTTTACATCCCCGGCAACCACTTCGCACGGATACAGGGCAAACAGGAGTGAAGGAGAAAACATGAGTTGTGCACTGCGGCCAGCTGAAGATATGAGTGTATATGTGTGTGTTTGTTTAGGGCCTGGTCGTACAGCCCCCAGCGCCCTGAGGCGAGGCGAGGCGACSTGACGGAGGCGCCTCCTTGGGCGCTCGAGGGCGCCGCCGCTGCCCCTCCGCCAACATGGCTCCCTCCTCGGGGGGCGTGGGGGAGCCCCGCACACCTCCAGCCCGCTCCTCCCTCCCCACCGCGCCTCCCAGCCACCCCCTCCGCCACGGGCAGGAGCGGGGGCGCTCGGGGCCATCCCGAGGGACGCTGGGGTGGCAGCTGCCCTGCGCCTCCCAAGCGGCCGCAGGCCCACGCAGGCCCCCCACCCCCTGCCAGCTGCGCCGCCGCAGGGGCCCTGGCCAGGGCTGTGCCAGCGCCTCGCGGCCTCCTCGCGGGATGCCGATGCCCGTCCATCTGTCCGTCCACCCTGCCAGGCGGCCGCGCTGAAGCAGGGAAGCCTCCGTGGCGGTGGGAGCAGCCTCACACCCTGTGTGCGAAATCACCGCTTCTCTCGGGGCACTCGCAGCGCACTGCGCGCAGCTCGAGCGTGGCTATGCCCGGTAGCATCGTGTTCGTCCCTATTACACACCGGATTTGCCTTGTTTCGGGCCGGCCGGGCTCGCGCGCGCCCGGCGGGCTGAAGGCCCTCGCGCTGGCTACCGCAGCTGGACCCTCTCCGCTCCGCCGTTAGGCTCGTTCACATCGCGGCGCATCGGCCTGTCCCCAGGCACGCCGGGCACCCGCGGCGCCTCTCCTCTTCATCTCCGGCCGATGCTTTTGTGTAGCTTGCTGGCAAATCTCAGCTGGAAGGGCTTGTCTCTTTTTATTAAAATTCACATGTGTCTCAGTGGAAATGACTGCATGACCAGCACACCTTCAAGGATCTTTTACAGCAAACCACCAAAAGGTGTTTTTTCTGATGCTATTTATAACTTGTTGTGCTAAGCTCCTATTTCAAGTTAGCCATCCAAACATCATTCTTCCAAAAGTTTTAGGTTTTGTAGTTGTTCTGAACTGCTTAACCCACAACAAAAATACAGATATGCATCTGGGGAGTTATTATAGTGCGGTCACATGTATTTGCCATCACTGATAATTCCTTGACTGGTGGGAATGAAATCACCAGGAGAAGATGAATAATAATATCGTAGGATTTTTGCAGGCCAGCTTTACAAATAAAAAGGGCAACAGTAATATGCAATGACACAGGAGGTGTGTGTGTGGGGGGGCTCTTTAAATCACATGCTGTTTATAGCAAAACATAACTGATACAATCAATCAGTGAAAGCAATTGAAAAGCAACAGTAAAGAAGTAATCTAGTTGCTGAGAAAGCCAGGAATTCATGGATACATACCTGAGTGCAAACAGTCCTGCCTGCACAGTAATTAAGAACCACCTGCGTATGCCGTATGTGCTTTATGAATGACAAAGATACAGATATTAACATGGTTTACAGGCTATGCACCACACTATCAAAAAAATGCTAATTTAGAGTCTCAGCTAGTCCACAGATGCCTTATTGTATCCTGACCATTTAGCTTCCCCTTTTCTCATGCCACAGTCAGATATTGTGAAAAATCAAGTTCCATTTACAGCAGCCATTGTTATCCCACAAAGTAGCACTTCATGCTACTACTGATGTGTTACAGACTATTAACAGTAATTTAGTTTTAAATGCCAGTGCATGCCAAGCGTTCTGGATATGAATACTAACAGGATGAAGTTATGCAGGTGTAGAGCTAAAAAAAAAAAAAACAAGAAAAAAACACAGGAGCTGAATGCCAGCTCTTTGAGGGAGGACACAGAGGACGGGACTCATCTCCCCATATTTTAGCTGTCTAAAGTTAGTTCCCCCCCCATCAGCCGAAAGGCGTGTCCTTCTGGGGTGTCTGAAGATAGACAATAACAACCCAGAGGTATGTATAGCCCTGTGCTGATTATAGCAAGAAATTAAACAATAAATTATGGTATTTGGTATTTACTTATCTTACAGACAGACAAGAATAAGGCAATGCCGTACTAGTGATCCCCACAGCTATACCTGGTACTGTATAGGCTGAGACACCCTGCAACCGGCACGGCGAGGTCTGCGCTGTGCTGAGACCTCTGCCCACCAAACTGGGAGTTTTCTCATTCCTGGGGTGACTTCTCCTGTCTGTGTTTAACTGCTGCCTCTCATCTCCTGCTCAGGTTGTTGTACCTCTGTGTTAAAAGGACCTTCTGTACCCTGTTAACATCCTTGCTAAATGAGTTCACTACCCACATGTGGGAGCACAGGGTAATAATTAATGAACAAAAAATGCAAAATCAAGCAAGTAGACTGCCAGCGGTATCAGGAGGATGTATGGTCCCATTCCTGGTCTATTTTTTTAATAAGCAGCCAACTGACTAAACAATACCAGAAACACAGAAGTTCAGGCTCTGGTGGGTGCTTAACCACCTATGAAAATATGCTCTTCCCAGTTCTTTTCTGTATTCTTGAAATTTAAGGTAAGTCGAAAATTGCCCTATTTAAAGTGCACCAGTCCAAGAATTGGTCAAGAAACTGTTTAACTTTATAAATATCTAGTCATCTTAATTAATTGATTCAGACAGGCAAGAAAGAATAGATGATGCCAAAAACATAGTCTCTGAAGCACTTCCTTGTCTATTCTTTCTCCCTCATTCTGTTTCTCTAAGAGAGGGCTCAAATGGGAGTTTCGGGCAGGCAAGATATCTGCAGTGCAACTGCAGGGAGAAGATTGATTATCTGACCTCTGTACCCTCTTTTGCTTCTACCATGTAGAATAAAAAAGTGAGAGGTTAATTTTATTAAGCTGGGAGTGCCTTTTGATAGACTATGCCAGCACTGAAACGGTTACTGTACACTGAAATAGTTCTTCACCTTTTTGTTCAATATAAAAGGCAAAAAAATGATGCAAATATGAAGCAATGTGTCAGTTCTGCTAAATAAAAATGTGCACAGTAAAACTAAATCACATACATTGAAGTGTTATTTTGGTTTTATGGAAATGTAATCTGTGTTATGACATTTGCATTTCATATAACTGCTATGGATAACTAATCTTCCAATGCCTTGCATACCATTTTGTCACCAAAAAAAGTAATACTGTATCATCTGTTTCCACCTGTAAACTAGAATATTCCGTGACAAATGTATGAACATCAATTGTATAAATTCACTCAAGAGTCAATGGAAAGCATGGCTACATTTAATAGAAAGATTTCTTTTTCCCTTAAACACTACACAGCTATTAGAAGATATCATAGTCTGGAAGCAAATAAAAAATTACAACTTCAAACAACACAATATATGGATGTTTGTATGCATTCTAAGACTTCTGAATTTTAAGTGAAAATTAAATACATCAATATATACTGCCAAAATAATATGCAACCTTAGCTGGAACCTTATTAAATTGCAAGTTTTCTATTCTATGCCCAAAGATAGTTTTAATTATGCTACATGCTAGAAAAAAGTGATACTTAAATACATGTGACAATACTTAGGTACATTTGGTAATTCATTATTCTTTCACTTTTTCTTCCTCGTTCCTTGCATTTATTTCTACTTTTCCTTTTGTTTACCTAAGTCATTTTCCAATACACCCCAAAGTTTCAATCTCAGCAAATGCCTCTGGAGGAAATTTTAACAAAGGGCTCATATGTGCCTTAGCCTAGATTAGGCCCTGGTCTCACAACACTAGTACAAACAAAATGCCCCCAGCTCACCCATTTTGGAAACCGCCCAACGCCAAGGGGTCTCCATAGGAGTACTGAGAGCCGCGCTCAAGCGTAAGCCTTGGGATTGCTCTCCCAGCCCTTGAAATCACTTAGGCAGTTGTTTAGCACGATGAGCAGCTCCACTGACATCAGTCAATCAATCAATTGGACTACTTGCAGTAAAAAACTGTTATGCTCCAGTATAGCGCAGTGTCATATGCCACTAGATTAGACACGGCACTTCAAGTACTTCATTGACTTAGCAGCAGACTTTTCATTGACTTTCAATGAGACTTGTACTCTTTAGTTATTAAGGGACATTTCAAAAAGGTAAATCTGTGCCTAAAAATACAGAATGGCCTCAAGATATCTTTTTGCATAGGTTACTGAAAATTAAACTAACAAGTAGAAGGTTTCTTAGCATAATTAGGTAACATCAGCTTTAAATTCAAATGCATTTGTTTCTTTTCTTGGGTGAATTGCATTTTCCTATCTTTTGTGAAAGCCAATGCAAAAAGATGTCAGTTCTCTAGAATGTAGCTTTCTGCAGTTACATAGCTATATTTGGGATTCTTTTGTGTGCTAGGTTAGAAAGAGTAGCATCTTTTTAAGCTCAGATGTGTAAATGTCCCCATTTACACCCCAGCTTTGCAAAAATAGGTTTTTGTGCATATTGCAGTCAATATACACGCACAAAAGAGAAAAGCAAAATAGAAAAAAATATAATTCTCATATTAGAAAACTGAGTACTTACCTAGTGATAGCAGCTGGAATGAAAATGGCTGAAAGCAATAAAAATCCATTTTACCATTTAGTACAGTTTGTCAGACTAGAGAAATGGGATTGAATTTCAAAGCCACAGGCAAGCTGGCAGAAATCTGTGGTTATGCAGTTGATAGGTTTTTTTCTTTTCTTTTCTTATTTACAACTCTTTTGATAAGCCTTCAGCAAGTTACATAGGTTGTTCTAGTTGTATCTCCTTTGACTGGATTAGAATACTTGATGACAGTTTGGATAAGTTTGAGGCAGATGGTTCTTGACATTTTTCATGCCATCAGTTACAAACCATGCAAGGAAACTCTTTCATCCTTTGTTTATCCTTCACTTAGAAGCCACTATAGTAGATCGTTAAACTTTCATTTTTCACAGTGCTGATTAAGGCATACTACAAGGCAGATGTTATGCAGCACCATTTTTAACAATTTACATTTAGCACCAAAGCTGGCTTTGTACTTGTTCCAGTGGATCAATTCACATTTCAAAAACTTCAAGGTCAACCTCTAAGCATTGCTACTCTGTTGAACAACTAAACGTTTCATAAAGTTTTCCCTATGACTGTAGCACTCAAAAATATGTGCTGGCCACTCTGTTTACATGTTTGTATCTGCCAAAATGAATACAAGTATCTATTGTTCATCTCTGCCACAATTAAATGACAAATACAGTTTTATAAAATCCAAAGACTTAAACTACATTGAACAAAAGATTACAATTTCAGCATAAAGTAGGTCAAAGAATCCCTCATTTATTTTCTGTATCAGCATTGCAAAATAACAAATAATTACTATTCCAATGCAGTTGGTCTTAATTTACATCAGAGCAGGCAATAACATTTCATGGATAAAAATGTTTACTGTTTTACTTCACATCTTTATGTGCATACTTTATTTTATGATTATGTAAATTATATGCTTCCTAGAAAAAACCTCTAATAATAGCTACATGTAAACAAAAATGAGTAAAGGCACCTTTAGAGCCTAGCAAAATAACAATAATGATGAAACACAATAAACTAAAAGTAATACATGGCAACTTTATTTTTATGGGCACTTCATGCTCTATGGAAAAGTTTGATTATTTAGAGCTATTTGAGGCCATCTTTAGGTGATATAACTCACCTTATTTTGCTGAAAATCATGAAATTATTTATCCATTTTAGTGGAGTTCATCTCCAGTCAATAGGAATAGTGGTGTGGAAGGTTTTGTACTAGTGCCAGTTTCACCCATAGACAGTAAAGTGAAAACAAACGTTTGGCAATGGAGGGGTAATGGTTTAATTCCAGTTCTTGAAATAGTCAGCATGAAATGGAACAAAGAGTAAATATAACACTTCAAGGCACATTTACCTAAATGGCATGACAGCTGACCAACATGAATTTTTGAGAAACTCATTTGAAAAAATTCTTGTTTTTTTTTTTTTGGGGGGGGGGGTTGTGTGTCTTTTTTGGCAAATTAAGCTGTAGCAATATGTCTTATTAATTATCATTGCTGTGAAGTTCTGCAGCAAAGATTAGCAGATTGAATTATAATTTCATCCTCTCATACCTCCTGATCCTGATCACACCCTTTTCTTATGCTCAATTTATTCTATTTTTTCCCCTGAATCTGTGCCATAAGGACTTTTCTATCCTAGTCCTAACTCCCTCAAGACTTCCCATCTGTTACTACTAAACCTCCCTTTACATCTAAAACTATTTCATATCTGCATCTCTACCCATTATTCTGTTAAATTAATATTCAAGCTATTTCCCAAATTAAAAATGGTTTTCATCTGAGCAGTTAACTTGAGTAACGACCAAAAGTCAATGAAAACTTGTTCTTGGATAAACATCTATGCCATTGAAAAAGTACTAGATACAAATCTATGATGAAAAATATTTTCTGCTCCAATCCTATGAAATCTCAATTTCAGTAGCACTGGGAGTGCTGTCTTTTCACTTGAAGAATTACAGACACTGTAACTGTCAGTCATGCTAATGAAAATGTGGGGAATACACAGATAACACCTAGTCACAACTTTTTGGTGCAGAAATCAGCCTGGAAATCTTAAAAAGAAAAGGCTACTGAATCTCCAAAAAGGTTTGAGATAGTGTTGATTTGAGTAATGTATGTAGCTTAGCTTTGATACTTTTCCCACCTAAACCGATACACCAGTCTATATTTATAAAACCTTGAACAAATAAGGCTCAGAGTGGCTCAAATAAGGCACAGAATGACTGTGTCATTCAGGAATGTGTAATGGCCTTGCAAAGCCCTGCAAGAGCCATTGTCTTCCTTTTCAATAGCTGTATCAGCAAAAATAAATATAGAAGATGGATCCAAGTGGGAAAAGGGTGGATTTCATCTTATTTTTGTTATATTATTATCCTGGCTTACAACTGTATTTATCATCCTACAGTTTGATTTGTTATAATTTATGTTTACCTTTTATCTTCTTAGAAGAAAAGAGTATCAGCCCTTCAAGGATAATGGGGAAGGGATGTTATTTAATTATTCCAAACTATCTCGTGCTTTGGTACACAGAAGATAACAGTCAACATACTGCTACAAGTTTGCTGATATGCAAGCTGTGGTCAAGATAAAATATTTAACAGCAGAAAAAATACACATTATAGTGCAGCTGCTATAATGGGATTTTAAATAAGGAAAAATAATTCTGTTTACTCTCAGTTTTCAGAATATGTATAAAGCTAAATATATTCAGCCATAAGTTAACTTGCTAGCAATTGGAGAGAGGTGGATGAAAATTGTTGCACAGCTGTGGAACTTGCCCATTTTTTCATACATATGCCATACATGTCCTGGAGAGTGAGAAAGTGCATGCAAGTAACTGAGAACAGCAACACTATTAACACATATCAAAAAGAATTGATGATACCTCGGAAATTGTGAAAGAAAAGCTTAAAGAGATTGCCCTGAGAGAGAGCCCTGAGGTTCATTTCCAGACTCAGACCCAGTTTCCTGTGTAGAGTTACAGGTATTTGAATGTTGGGGGAGATTAAAAAAAAAAAATCAAAAAATCATGGGGAAGATCCTTGACTGTTGTAGACTGGCATCACTCCATGGAAATAAATGCAGTGGTGCCAGTTTATGCCAGCTGAGGATGTGACACTACATGGAAAAATCCTGAGGCACCTGCAGTTCTGGGAGGGTGAATAATTTATGAATACATGAAATATTCTGAATAAAATATTTCTGAATATTTTTCCAATATTCACTGCATTCTAATTCTTTCAAAGACTATGTTCTTTAAACCTATTTATTACCACCTCACAGTAGGATTGTGATAATGACAATTATTTATGTGGCTAAACTCCCCCTCCGCCACCCCATTTCTGCTTCTTTGCCTACTGCAGCTTTACTGGGGGGGGGGGGGGAGGTGACTTTTTTAGTGCATTCTTCTTCTGCAGTTCTTTGAAAACGATGGACAAAGGATAGACACTTAGTCCTTCTTCAGTAAGAGGACAGATACTGTCTCTGCTGACTTCTCTAATTGTTTTGGCTGCACTATAAATATTATTTCAGCTTTTTCTCAAATCTACATTCCTTTTTAGACCTAGCACCCTTTAAATACTAGATAAGTTTCTCAACCCTAGTGACAAGTCCGATAAGGTGATGGTAAACGGCTACCATAAATGTCTCTAACCAAGCACCTCACTAAAATCCTTTGCGTAGGATCCCGTATACAAAAGGTCATATGCAAGAAGCAAGTCACTGATGCACAGATTTGCTATAAACAACTGTGTAAGCAAGCCTAGAAATCAATAAGAGAGAAAACAGCACTCAGGACCTATGCCAAAATCCAGAGGTTTTAGAGGGAGGCTTACCCGCCGCCTGCGTGAAGGGGACGGCTCACCCTCTGCCAGTGAGAGCATCGCATTTCCATGCTGCCTTCACTAGATAAGGAGTCTGCAAACCTAGCTCACAGCTCTTCAAGGGCAAACTTTCTTAGTGCTTCCAGCACTGGCTGAAACTCTGGCAAAGTCTGGACATTCATCCCCTCCAGGTATAACTGCTCCTCTACAAGAATACAGCTTCTTTTGAGATAATCTTCTGTGAAAAAACGTCCAAGAAACTCTCTGCAGAACAAAACCAGCTTACTGCATTTCCAGATGCCCAGCAATAAAAGTCAGTGGGGTTCCGGGCATGAGCACATGCATGCAAAAATCTTTTGCAGCAAGAAAAAGTGCTGTTAGCAATATTTTCATACAGTTCATATATGCAGATATCTTTAGGGATGTCAACAATACAGATGGTGTGGTGGGAAGCTCTCTGAGATAGTGGACATCCAAACTGACTGCTCCTGGGTAGACTGCAGTGGGCTTTACCACCTCAAGCACAGACCTGAGAAGGAAAGGTGGGCTTTACCACTTCAAGTGCAGACCCAGGAAGGTTTCCCGACTCAGCCTGACTTGTCTCACCGAGAGCAGGAGGTCTGACATTGCGCTCCCGCTGACCGCTCTTCAGAGGTTAGGGTGGACAGGGTTAGTGTTGGCACCTGCCCCCCTATCATGAAGGTCCCATGTGATTTGCCTCTTGGGGGTCACAGTTGAACATATAGCAAAACCAAAACTTTATGTGGGCCCTGTGAACCCTAATCCAGCCCCTTCAGCAGAAACCATTATCCTTGGTGCCTGCTTTTCATCAGGAAATTTCGTGTCATATGTACAGCCTCTGCAGACAATGCTACAGGAGCTGTGTTCTCCCTTCCTTGCATGTGCACAATTTCCCATTAGCTTCCCTGAGATTTATGCATGCATTTGAAGAGAATAGCCCTCTACAAGTGTTTTAACAATCTGAATAATGAAGCATTGTGCATCAGACTGTTAAAAATGTTTCTAAACACTGTGTTCAATACACACTACTTGATTTCCAAAGCCACTCTGGACAGAAATGATTTAGAAAACAACTCACAAGTAAACTAAAGCTCTTCTAATAAAACAAATATTTCACAGTTCATTTAATCTAAGATATTGAAAAGAACTGCCAGTACTCAGGTACGTGACCTGAAGCACAGAACTTTATTGCTTTCCCCACAAGGGATTGGAAATGTTTGGAGTAAAACAGATGCTGCTAGGCAGGGCTTCCTTTAACCTAATAGCCATATCCCAAGACCACTGATCCTTTCCCAAGAAGTGGATAAAAACAGCAGGGGAATTGAGGTCAAGAAGATTTCACATCTTTGGGGGTTTCGTCTTTCACATTACAGAGCAAATTCAAAAGTAACAACTAAATGTCTGAAATAAATTAAATTGTTTGCATTTGATAGTACACATTAAGAGCTTTCCATTTTCTTACAATATTCTTTTTCTGTGGGAAGTGTTTTGTTTTACACTTTGCTTCACTGGGGCACTCACAGAGGGGTCCATGGCTCCTTCTCCCTTTCCTTATAAAAGCTTTTCCCTCTCACTTTTTCCTTCCAAGATTTGTCCTTGCATATCCTTCCTTTCCCCTTCTCTTCCACACCATGAATCACTTGCTCAAAAGGTGAAAAAGGATAGAGCACAGATACAGCATCAGTCTGCAGAGACAAGCAGAATATTCCCAGCAGATGAAGTTCACACCACACAGACAACACTTGCAAGGCCTATGCCCAGGACATTTTGTTCTGCATGGCCAGTTATGAATAAATAGAGATACAAATGTCAGACTAAACAGAGATGTAAGTTTGCTTCCAGCTAACAGTTTTTTCTGGAAATAGCATGGCTGGTGTCATCACTGCATGCTGACTAGCAAACTATTTCACATGTTAATGTATTAATAAAAACAACTTATATTCAAGGAACTACATCCCTGTGGTATTAATCCTAACAAACCAATAATTTATCAAGCTTTCCCAGTTCTAATCTCTAGATGAACTGACATTTCTGCAGCTTTGTCAAATAACTTCTGGTTTTTGTCTTCTAATCAAAAGCTGATAATTTGATGCAAGTGAAATCATATAAAAAATCATCCAGTAAGACTCAATTCTCAAAATGCATGGAGATATCTAATTCCAATCAAAATCAATGGGTGTTATGATCCTAAGTGTTTCTGGGACTACGAATCTTAGTATATATTTTACTACCATGTAATAATCAATAGTTCTCAAGTCTGGAGGACTAGCAATGCTCCAGATCCCTTATGAAGATGAGGGCACTTTTTAACAGATTTCTGTAAGGCAATTGAAAATGATTATTTGCTTCCTTATAGATCATCATTTAAAAGTCACATCAGTTTCACTTCTAATAAATACACATAAACAAGTAGCATCAAAATGACAACCATTGATTTAATCATCTGTGATTGATCAAATCTGTCTGGCTAGATGGTTCGCAGATAAACAGACACCCATTGATGTCACATATTACCACAAGGTAAGTTACATTAACTCTCATATCGAGGAAATGCGGTGGGATTTCTATGAGGCATTAATAATATGTGGTACTAAGAAAAGAATCGAGTAAAATTGATATTTTTTCATATTATTTTAAATAATAAATTATTTCTAGGGTTAAAAACTGAAAAAGGAATATAAAGCATTGTTACTCTGACTCTCGGCACAAGTATAACATTTTCTTTTATGCTGACTTTGCATGTAATTTTCTAGCTCTTACTATTTGGTATAATTGCATGATCATATTTGTAAGATAATAAGGTATATAAGTCATTAACATCATGTAAACCAAGAACAAGATAAGAGCTTGGAGTTGCTGGCTTAGTAGTTTGCTTTTTCCGAACTTGATCATGTTCCTGTATTGTCACAGTCAGTGAGGAGAATAAAAAATGATTTTATTAAGAGAATGCTCTGTTGTTTTAATCGTATTTTATATCATTATTTGCGCTGGATTCTTAAATACTCAAAAACTAAGCTAAGTTTTCAAGTACTCTGTATCAGGAGTTCACTTGCTGGCACATACAGTCAACTTTAAGTGAGAGTTCAGCTCTTTTGAAAATCAGGCCTTAATCTACTTAAACTTTTGAGTATTTGTTTTGCTGGATTCTCCACCAAGTAACTTCAGTTTGAGTACCAGCCCTATGCATTATTTTGAAAGCAGTAAATTGGCAAATTTCTCTTTCCTACACGCACACACAAACGTGATGTTGCCTTTGGAAACAGGTCAGGTCAGGAATTAAATGGCTCAGAAATTACGTACATTCATCAGCAACAGAACATCCAAAGCAAAACAAAGCTCCGCCAGGCCCCTGCCCTCCAACGTAGCGGGAGAAAGTCCCTCCTCTCCTGCGCCAGCAAGTGAGAGCAGCTCTAAGCAAAGACATTTTATTTCCCTGGTTTCTGTTGGAAAAAAGCTTACAGCATTGCTCACCTGATGAACGGGAACTGATTAAATAATTCAGTAGCTTGAAATATCTTTTTCTATGGACAAGTCCAAAACAACCAAGTCTTGTACAGAGTTGTTTTCATTAATATCTGCTTTTAAAAGAAATCTGTTTTTCCTACAGTAAAATTAATTTCAAGAAAAGGTCCATCTCAAAAAAACACAAAACATCTACCTGGGTTTCTGCTTGGTAGAAGCTTTGGAAAGAAGGAATTCATTGTACTGAGCTAAAAGTAACTACGACAGTATACAGTCAACTTTTTATATAGCAGCTTGCTTACAAAATGAAATAGCAGCAAATAGTTCATAAATGCAGTATGCAAGTAGGTATATAATGTTTATAAATTTATAAATAAGGAATTGGTTAAACTAACATAGAAGAAGTTTGACTAAAGGAAACCAGTAGGCCTTGGACATCCCTTAGCTATATTCACGTAACGTGTAATTCACTCCAATTTGCTCCATTGGTGAGGTGATGAGAAGAAAATGGTAGACACCAACATGACGGGAGTTCTTTTATAGTGTCCATTTCCAAAGAAACCAAACTGAAATTTTCACTTTAGTCAAAAAAATGAAAGGGCAGGGTTCAAACTTCAAAGCATCCAACCTTTTCTATAAAAAGGATGGAAGAAAGTCATCATTTTTATGCTAACAAAGATAGAAATAATGCCCTTTTTCTCTTATCTTCACATAAAGACAGCTATTGTTGGTACTATTGTGGATTTAACCTACATTTTGAAAGTTGGACTAGTTCCATACTGACAAATAACCACTGCACTTGTCCCAAAAAATCTACACCATAGTTTTCTCCCTGCATAGCTCTTGGCTTGAGATGGTCATGGAAAGAAAGAGCACTACCTTACTTCTGCCTGCAGTAGCCCTTGACTAACCTATCTTTACAAAGCTATTCAGTATTTCTAGCTACCTACCTTTTCTTCTTCTTATGCTGTAAGATCCACAGTTACAATAGGGAGCATTATTTTTTACACAGCTTGCCTGAATTTTCCTTTTATTAGTTTTTGAAGAATAAAGCAGAGCAGTGAGGAAAAATCTGTTCTCTTTCAAATATCTGCTCTCTTATACTTCATGTGCTTGTAGCTTTGCAGTGTTGTTAGTGCTCACTTTCGAGTTAGAAAGTCCTGGGGCAGGTGTGCTCATATTTTCTCATGACAATATGAATCCTTTCTACATGATTGTTATTGCTTAGCTATTACCTTTGCTAATCAGTATTATGCAGCCTTTGCCTGGCTGCAAGGCCCGCATGAAGTTCTCATACTGTAGACTCAGGACGCTCTCCTCTGTGACCCTCAAGACCCAGCAATATGTCTTATAGGAAAATAGAGAAAGATCAGGGATTCTTATTATGTTCTGATGTGACTTGTGTTCACTGAGTGGAGGTGGCGGCTGATTCATATTGACAGAAACTTCCCACACATTGAGTATTGCAACAGTTCTCAGTTCAGTCAAGCACCATTCCCTAAAAATGTGTCATTTCAATTGTGATCAAGTTGTTTGAATGAAAATAAATATCTTCAGAGATTACCAAACTCTAGCTATGTACAGAGTGTTGATCTCCAAATAATTTCCTGTTTTACTGTAGTTTCTGAAATGATATGTTTGACTGGCACATGCAGTGATCTTGCACAGATCTGAAGACTACAGACCATTTTCTGATAGATCTAGTGTGAATGTAGTCCAGCATCCTGTCTCCAACATTGGTCTGTGCCAGAAGCTACATTAAAAGCAGGACTCCACAATATGTCTCCTGAGGAGGAAATGCCTATTGTAACAGAAGATAAGAAAACAAAAGAACAGGAGCCATTGTCATATATTTTCCAAAGTGCAGGAGTGAAGGCTTTCAGAGATTTGCAGGAATTAGCAGCCTTTTGGTACCAGCTGAAGCGTCTACATAGTGGAGGATTAGGCCTGCTGATGGCTCTTCACAGGATGGAAAAGGAAAAAGTGCTTCAGAGGATCCATGCTTAGGCAACAAGGAAGACCTTTTCCTCACCTTCCTCTCTGAATGACTTCTGTCCTCAGCTTTGGTAATTTGGAAAAGCTCCAGATTCCAAATCTCAGTGGAATAGTGCTGAATTATACCATCTACCTATTATTTAAGAACTACAGCATTAGATACTGATAAATCCATGGTAAATAGCTAGCTTCTGTATATATCATACTTTCCCTAGATGGACTACTAATATAAAATACTCAACCTATTTAAGATGGGAACAGCTGTTTGTAAATTGTTTGCCTGATACACAGGCATAAGTTCTGAAACTCTTAGTGTTAGACACCCTATGCTCAATATTCTATAAATCAGTTAGACACGTATCTCATATACACATGCCATGAATCAAATTTAAGTAGTGTCTCTGACCATTTCTTACCATTAGCATGAAATTGTATGAATTGCTTGTCAGTTGGTGAAGTATTTAAAATATTCAGTAAACAACTAGCAAATTGTTACTGATGCTATATGTCAAATAGAATTGCACTATGAAACAAGAAAAAATATTATACTCAGGCTGCCAAGTGTTTCAGATGAAGATATGAACTTTCTTTTACCCTTTTTTTTTTTTTTTTACCAGAAAGAACTGTCCATCTCATACAAAAATTGTAAAACTTTTATTTATTCTGTTATAGTATACCAGCTTTTATCAGTAATTGGCCTAGATTCCATAAATGGTGGGGCCAATAATAGGTCGAATCAAGTTCTCAGATTACTGGGTAGATTAGTCAGGCATTTTCCAGAGTTACATCTTTTGGTTAATGCTTCCTGTATTGCACCAAGGAATATGATTGAGACTTATGACATTTAATGTCAATTTATAATTTTCTTTTAATGGATATTTAAATATGTTTTGCTCCTGCTAAGAACATTTGCATTAAAAGTTCCTTCCAACTGCTCATAAAACTTTGATATATCTTTTTGTAAATAAATAAATAAATAAATAAATATAATTAAAAGTTGCTGGATTTTAGTAGAGTTACTGGTTCAAATTGATCTCTGATATAAATCCAGATACACGGATTTACTGAAACAGCAATGGACCACAACAGAGTCTTACTTAGCCCTATATATATTTTGCCTCTCAATTATATTCTACTTTTTCTGCAACACTCCTAATAAAGATATCAGTTTTTAAGTTTTAAAGGTGTTGGAAGACCTTCTGGAAAGAAGGGGCACTTTCAATAGGAATTAATCTTTCATTGCTACTAATGACTATCTGTCTATCTATCTATTCATATACACACACACACCCCATATGTGTATAAAGACAGGAAATATCACAAGACTAAATAAAACCTTTACAAAATATGCAAAATAGCATAACTATTCAAAGCTGCAATATGGTGTAATTCAAGACAGGCCAATAGTGGGGGGTAACTTTAATAAACAAGAGGTTGTATTAAAAAAATAGCAGCGAGTGAATATGAATGTGCAACTATCATTCAAATAGTAATAAATGCTTTATTCTGAAGGATGGTTTAATATCAACATTCTGGGATTTCCCTTAAAGAGTTCTTGCCTTCTCCTTGCCTTTAATTGTATTTTGCAATGAACAGTCTTATAACAACTGTTGCCAACTTTATACATGGTTGTGGAGATGTACATTATTTGACATGTGTTTGCAAAATGTACTACATATTCCCCAAATTTCAGTTTAACCTACCTAGCTCAGCTCTCAGTCCCACCGCAGGCAGGGGCATCAGCCTCGACATCCTGCAAAAGCTCATTGCACGCTGTCACATGTGGAGACATTGAAACAACAGACTTCCACACCAATTCCCATTTAAAATGCATTTGCATCCTGGAGAAAAAAAAAAAACACAAACAAGCAGGAAGTTCATCAAAATAGGGATTTTATGCTTAGGATATCGCACAGGGATAGGCCTGCTGCCTCTGCTACAGACTTTCTGGTGATGTTAGTAGCTTAAACAATTCCCCTCCGCCTCATTCTCCACATATAGAAAGAAGGGTGTATCTTCTTTCACTGTTCTTTCTCTGACTTACCTCTTTATTTCAGAGCAGTATAGCCAATAGAGATAGGTTGAAACCACAGATTTAAGTCAACATTACTCTATCAGATGTATAAGAAATATAATTCATAATCAAAATAGCTGTACTGCCAACATCTGTTCTACAGCCATAATTAATCTAGAAAAACAGAGATGTACTGGTAAAGCTTGTGTCATTCATAATGGGTGATTTAACACAGATTTGCCGATATATGCCAGAGCCATATTGGGAGTACTCTGCCAACACAGAATATACCTATATTCTTACTATAGACAGACTGATGTTGGAGTGTATTAGGAAGGCTTCTTAGTGCTACTTTGATGAAAAGAAGGATAAAATAGCACTCAAAATTTCTAGTTAAAAAATAACTGACTCTAAGAGGGATTTTCAGAAGAGCTTGGAGAGCAAATGAACCTCTGTAAAAGGAGGTTTTTTTTTTTTTTTTTTTTTTTTTTTTAACTACACTAGCATTAAAACGGCACCAGCCTTTTTCCCACTTCCAAATAATTCATCGTTTCTCTTTGCAACCTACTGGCTAGTGCCATCTGGCCTTATTTACACTGCATACTAAATATTACAAAAACATACACAAAGTTCATATTCCAATTTCAACCAACTGTATTGGAAAGTGCAACCTAAATTGCCTTCCTTCTACATCTGGAGGCAAATTACCTAAACTTCTGTGAAACCTGCCTCCTGAGCGCTCTTGCTCAGCGCATAAAGCAGATCCGGGGCAGGAGCAGTGGTGCAGTGTAGTGCATTTGCACGGGGAAGACAGCGGCTTTGCAAACACTGATATGCAACGGCAAGTCTTGCAATGACTTTTCTCCCCCTAAACTCTGTCCCCCTGTGACTTGCACATCCTTGTAATATATACCGCTGTTTTGACTTGAGCTATGCACCCAAATAGACTATTTGTGGTGTATTTGTGATGCACGGATCTATTATGCGCCACTGTCAGAGGTCAAACACGGAGYAATTCCCTACCTCTGCCGGCAGCCTGAACAGAATCATTGTTCTTGGCAGTGACAGGCGAAAAGCACCACGTCCAAATTACTGAAAGCCTTCTCATGGCAGAAGAAAAAGCTGTCAGTTTAACAGCTGAACACAGAAGGTTCAACCAGTATATATCCTTCTCATTCAAGTAACACGAAACCCTGGAAAAAAAAGAAAGAAAGAAAAAAAAAAAAGCTGGAACTGTGTCAGATTTTTTAAGTTGTAAAAGCTCTTGTCAATGCTGAACAAAGAAAACCAGCCATTTGTGTTGCCGAGACAGTGCTACTGAATTACGAAATAAAAGAGAAAGAGGGAGCCTCAATATAAACATATAATGTGTGTGTCTATATGTATGTGTACTGAAAGAGGAAATATTATAAATTTACTACAGCTTTATATTTATACTGTGTCTTAGGATACAAATTGTGTGAATATGCACAAACATGTACACACATACACAGGTATATGTTCATATGTATTAAATCTATAAAATTTCTACTCATGTATTTTTCCCTCTTCTCTTTTTGATTACTCAAAACAAAAACAGTTTGGTCTAATTACCAGACTCTTATGCTTATTCCTGCTTGGTATGCCTGGCTTCCTTGAAGAGCAGCCCCAAATGCCATAACACTATCCCTAAAGAGCCATGGGGAACATTTTCTCTGCTTGGGAATGAATTCAAACACCTTTGACAAAATAGACCTTAGCACATTAACATCTAATAATAACATGAGAAAAAATCCTATGACTCTGGGCTATATATAATGAAGGTGTCGGCTGCGTCTAGCCCTCAGGCCAGAAGCCCCTTGCCTTTCCTCTAGAGCAAAGTACTGCTCAGCATAAGGGCAAGAGGCGGATGCTTACAACTACAGTCAGGCTAAGTATCAAATGCTTCCTTATGGCTGTCGTAGTTTTAAAACTGACACTGGAAGAACAGCAAATCATATGTAAAAGCTAAGTACATCATCCAGTTCACAGGCTATACTTCATTTTCTAATGCATAAGTATGAGAGATTTCAGATGCCAGTAAATAGTGCTACCCCTGCTACCTCATACAACCGGAGCACTACACCACGGACGTGCCTGCCCCGTCACCTGGTCTGCCACATGGTCCTTTCCGAAAGATCAGTCCTGACATGTGCTTTACTAGTTTTGTTTTCCACTGCCACAGGGTGACTAGTTTAAAAAGCGATGCTAATTTTTAGCGGAAGGACTATGTGAAGTAATGTGAGAAGACAGGTGTATGCAGTCACAGGATGAATTCAGAATATTAATACATTACTCTCTGACAACATTGAAGAAAGAATTGCCTTTAACTCCATTGTTCTGGATTGCTGCTGCTTTTCTGTTATTACAAAGCAAATGCAGATCATTTTTGCTGATTAGAAGTTCCTGTGCTCTTTTTATTTATCTCACACTTGAAATCATAACACTCCGTTTGTGACAACCTAATTGTCTCCATAGAAACTAATTGCGTTCTCACGAAATAGAGCATTTGCACAATATTTGGACCCTGTTTACTGAAAACCTAGTAAATGCATGTACCACACAAACTGTCACATAGACACCTACAAACCATTTTAGTAGGAATTTATTAAAACAATACTGTTTTCCACCTCTAACCAGCCAAAAATAAATCATTCACTACATTAGGACTAAGTGAACTTCTCAGCTGTTCAGCACCAGGACGGGTGACTGTTGTGTTATGCTCAGGGGCAGTTACATTCAACCTAAACTGGGCATTAGATCTCTGATTACTATGAATTGTTGATACATGACACTGACTCACAAACCAGCATATTGTGAATCCTGTTTGTACAGGATTTCTGAAGTTAAAGCTCCTATTACTATTATTTTACTTCTGTTTCTGATTTGAGATCTTCAGTCATCGCTGGGGATCTCTTTTGGTCACATAGCTCAACCTTGCCAGCAAACTAGATTCCAAACTCAAAACCTCCTTGAATAAATAACTTCTTCAAGAGACTTTAGGAGAGGGTGGATGCTTATTCTTTAAAAAATTCCACCGCAAGAAATATTAAAATGGGGCTATATTCCTATATTATATCAATATCTGGTATCGTTTTTGTACATACCAGTCAGCAAATGGGATTCATCTCACTCAGCTTGAGCCATTCCGTAGGCTCCCTTTATGGTCAACAGAAATCAGTAGGTACTGCCAGAAAGTGAATCAACCCGCATATCTAAAACATGTATCTAACAGTAAGGTTTCAATGACAAAATTCTAATTAATCTCAAAACTACAGCACATTCCCCTGCCCCGCTGACCTAGGTGGTCACACCGATCATACAGCTGTGCATCACGTTCCAGATGTTGACACGGGGAGGGGATTGCTCTCTGACATTCCCAGTGGCTTAGAAAGGTGAAAGTTAGAAGAATTTTGTGAAGCTTTTCCCAAACACATTATCTAAACTTTTCATTACCACTAACTGGTGACAATTTGCTACACCTCTCAATAGAAAATGCATGGCACAGTTTTTATTGGGGGGGAAGGTTGTTTCATTTTTCTCAGGATACGTAAGAGAAAGATATAATTCTTGAGCATGTGATGATCAGTGCAACCTGAATACCTCAGGACCAGTCCACTTATATATATGATACCACCATATGATGTTGACTTAGATACTTGCCAGAAAAGAAACAGATGGTGCCAATAAAAGGCAAAAATTGAACTTCATTCTTCCATAACAAGGCAATAAAAAACAGCATAATATAATTATTTTCCATTTGCTTGTCAAGTCAGGTCTTAACACATAGGGAAAAAAAGGTGAAAAAAACAGACAAACCACCAGCTTTGATGTTGTCACTGTTGTTTTCTGGAAAAGGGGTCTCAAAACTTCATAAATCCTTTTTAGCCTTTAGGTTGCTCTGCTTAGGAATTTAAACAGGATGTCAGTGTAGGGTTACAGACCAGATTACAGTTCTCTTTGCTGCCAGGTGGATGTGGGCTGGAGGAATAAATAAGATGCATGGAGATGAAGTTTATAGTTATCTCTTTTCTCATATATTGACAGAATACATTTCACAATGCATTGATTGAGTGTTTTTCTCTCTCTCACCCTCCTTCCTCCCTCTTCCATCCCTAGGATCCCTTGGGTATGTGAATATTTTTCTTTCTCTCTCCTCTTTCCCCATTCTGGCTTGCAAGTTTATCCCGCACACCTGCAAGAACAGGAGCTTTCAGTCACAAAGGGCTGCCAAAGCTCTCATGTCAAGGAGGAGACGTAATTTGGAGCATCTTTTTCAGCTTCATTAATAACAAAACACCTGTGAGCCATGGAGTTTAAGAGATTGTGTCTTCATCATTTATGAATCTTCCTCCCTGCTGTGGCACTTATCTGTCTGCCAGCTCAACCTGGCACAATTCCTCAGCATCCAAAATTAAAAAAGAAAAAAAAAAAATCCCTTTGTCTCCAATGAAAGCCGTGTGAATGGGAAAGGCAGGATGCTGGGAGAAATCAGCACCCAGATCTGAAAACCTAACCTTGCTAGAGCTGAAAAGTGACAAGGCTTGACATTGCTCCGTATTTACTCTCAGTTTGTCACTGGTTTCTGTTTTTTAAGGAAAATAATGGCCAAGGAAAAAAAATCATAAAGACTCAAGCACTGAAATTGAAAGCTTCTCCTCTCCTCCGTGCTACCATTGCTGCCCTAGAATACTGCATTTAATTTTTGTTTTTATTGGTAAGTAAAGTAGTGATGGCAAAGCAAAGCAAAGAAAAACAAAAGAACAGCTGCTAAGTTTGGCTTTCCACAGTAATTTGTTAAAGGGAAGAAATGCTGTTAACACATTCTCTCCACAAAAGGTTAAACCCTGTCAAAAAGATTTATTTTTTAAAATTATTGTCTTCCCTGGGAAGCTTCAAGGAATGCTCTCACAAAATGTTCCACTTGGAGGCTCTACCAAAGGAAGGGCACTTGATTTGCAACCAAACTAACAGCGGCTACACAACACGCTGTGGTTAATTTGACCTCTGAGGACACTGAAGCACTTTGCTAACTATCCCAGACTCCCAGGCACAGAAATTGTCTTTTGATATGATCTGAATTATTGCCACCCCCTTTGAGCCTTTGGAAATTCTCTCAATACAGATGTTAGGACCTAGAAGTCCTTTGGTAAAATATACAACTCCAGGCCAGCAGAGATCATTAAATAAATCAATTATTACATCTCACAGTCTGGTTCAGCAGGATGAAATATCCTGAAGGCCTTACAGATACCCCTAGCTATCTGTAGCAGAAACAGCAACCACCATTGGGGAATTATAACTGACGCTACAGCGTAAACATCAAATCTTGGAAGAGAACAGAGACTACATCTTTAAATGTGGAAGAGTCAAGACACTAAGTAACAAAAGTGAATGACCAAATTAGCCTTTCTAGCCTTTGTAAAAAACAAAATGTGGCTCCTGCAATAGCTTCTGCTTTTACCAGGGGTGTTGGGGGTATCTGTCTTTTTTTTTTTTCCCCCATGATTCAGATGCTCAGCATCTCCTGGGCTCTTATCTTTCACGGACTCTGTGAATAAAAATCTCAGTTACATAAAATCTGACAAGTTCTTTGATTTTAGGATATACTGGTTTTGTATGCAATACTTGCTTTGGAGGTACTCCTTGCAGAAGTCATGTAGTAAAAACAACGGTCTGGACTGCAAATCCTGCAAAGAGTTGATATATCACAAGTTTCCCCACAGCTCTGCTAACAGACCTCAGACAAACTGGCAGGATCTTCCCCACATGAGGACGTCTTCAGAAGCATCAGCGCTCCTCTCTAACAAGGACTCACTAACTGTACTATACCATGCTATAACCACATTTGCTGCAAGCAGTAAAGTGAGTGCAGCCACTATTCCTATCCTTGTGCTTCATCATATAAATGGTGACATGAACCTGCACTTCAGAGCTGACATGCTAGCTCATTAATAGATGGAGCACTGCAAGTAACCTAAAAGTGAGCAAATGTGTCTTTGGGACATACCTGACTTCAAGTTCAAATCAAAAGCCAGAGAACTTCAGATGAGACCTTTGGTCTTTTATCACATGCCAAGAATTGAACATCCTACTAAGAAATTAGGAAGGATATATTCACTTGTGGGTTGGGAAATCCATTTTCTGCAAGTGTAGTCCTTACTGTCTAGTGGCTGTGGTTTGTGGAAAATCAGGTTTCAAGAACCTCACATGCAGATTAGCTGGCAACTTTGGAAATGTGTGTATTAAAACCTCACCACAGTAGGAAAATAATATTTTTAGAAACATATTATTCAAAAATTCATGCAGTTCTTACATTCTGATGCATTCCCAGGTTCAGCTGCACAGCATAACTAACTTCTGGACAGAAAATCTGAACTGCTTTACATGGTATGAAATTCCACTGCCGCACTAGTTGACAAAGATAATTCAGGCAGCTCAGTACTGAGTTCTGAGTCACTGTTTGAGTCTAGCTTGCAAACTAAACTGCAAACTTTTTTCAGTGTCTGTTCTTATGAAAAAAATAATCATCATAGAATGGAAACAGCAAGATCCTAGCCCAAAGGCTAAAATGAAGACATAATACTGAAGAAAGAAGACAAAAAAGGAAGAGAAAGCCACTGTGAAAAGAAGGGATAAGAAAAATAGCAATAAGTCAAAAAAAAAAGGCAGTGTGAAGGAAATTTCTGCTTATCATTATTTTGCTACTCTCTCATTCTTTATTACCATATACATTAGAAGCTAATAAGACAAAAGAAACAGAAGAGAGATCAACAGAAGCAACAGGCCCTGCTTGCAGATTAAAAGCAGGTGACATCAAATGAGAGAATAATGCGAATGGAGGAGGAGTGCTGTTCTGGAGGAGAAGAGGCTGGGAAAGAGCGAGGCCAGGCTAGCTTGGAGTGCAGCTCGGCCAGCAGCAGGGAGTGCGACAGCCCAGCACAGTGAAGGCTCCGCGCCAAGCGCAAGCGGCTGCAGCAGCTTGGGCCAGGGCATCTCTTCTCGCTCAAGTAACATGAGACCTTAGGAAGAAAACTAGAACTCTCTCAGATGTTTTAAGTTACAAAAGCCTTTGTTAGCACCAGACAAAGAACACAAGGCAGTGCCATTGATTTAGTAAATAAAAGACAGGCAGAGCCTCAACATAGATCTATATTCTAACTACATAAAATATTCTACATGTGCTATGCATGTAACTCTCCTTACAGAAAGGTACAATTACATCTTCTAATAGTTACATACATCTAGTATATTTAACACATATGCAGGTGCTATATGTAAAATACAAATCTTCATGCAGGTACAATATAGATTCTATATACAAAAAAAACTCCCATTGAGAAGAAGAGATTCTTTGCATTAAGGACATGTCTCCTATGCTGCTGCCTTTCCCACACACCCAGACAATAGTTTTTGAAGGCTTTGGCATGCTTACTGATACTGTGTGTTTTTTCTTTAAATAGCATCTGCGCATTGAATAAGACAGGAAGGAAAGAAAAACATTCAGCACAAGGAAGAGATGTGGGCTTGGTCTGAAGGGTGAGATTTTGTTGCCTAAACTTAGGTGTTTAGCACCGTTTTGGAAACTGCAAGTTTTCCCACCTAACCTCAAGCTGCTGGTTCAGAGCATGTGGCACTTCTTTAAATCCAGCATCAGCTTTGCCAGCCCAAAGCTCCAAAACTGTCAGATCCTAAATGTGGGATGGGGGGTGACATAAAAGGTCAAGTTGAAGTAGACAGCACAGCCAACAGCTGACCAATTCATAACACACAAGCATCGTCTCACCTGCAGTTTAAGCATAAATCCCTGCATCCGGGCTTTAGTGGCTCTTTTTTTCCAGTGTTGCCATAGGTCCAGAAGTTAAAAAAAAAGGGAGTTTTCTAGCAAGAGATTCATAAACCAGCAACGCAAATACTGTTAGGAAACATGGCATGCCCTTCTCTTCAGTGGGCATTTGTCAATAGCTTAAAGGAGTGCGGCTGGATGAAAAGAAGAAGAAAAGGCTGCCCTCACTGATTGAGCAGACTGGTGATCTACACACCGTGAGCACAGAGGTCCATTCCCAGCACCTACAAAGAGMAAGTGGTTGGGCAGCTGCTAAGGTAGGCGCTTGACCAAACCGCTGTTTGGGTAAGTTGGGAGTTCAAGCAAGCATCTACTCATGGGGGAGGAGGGGAAGAAACAAACCATCAGGTAGCTGTCTTCTGTTGTTTATATTATTGACCTGATCACTTGGCAGGGTAGATGGATAATGTGAAGCCAAATTCTCAAATGGTTTAATTCAGCACAGCTTAATTCAGCTTTAATTTAGGGCAGTTTCATTGACTTCAGTCCAGCTGGGCTGATTTATTCCAGCTAACGAGTTGGCCCCATTCTAGTGTAACTGGTGAAAAACATTATCCACTGAAAGGACTATCATAAAGAGAAAGGTATTGAGAGGCCTGGTATGAAATACAGGGTGTTGATATACTGAATGCTCACAACGTTTATAGCAAAGACAGCTCACTCTCTCGCTGCTGTGATTATAGGCGCCTTTTGTTACTACAGAGCGAAAGAAGAGCATCTTTGTTGCTTGGAAGTCCTTGTGCTCCTCCTATTTATCTTGCACTTGAAGTCCTTACCCTTAGTTTGTGACAACATAATTATCTCCATGGAAACTAACCAAATTGTCACGAAATAGAGCACTTACATAATATTTGGACCCTGCTACTTAAACCCTAGTAAGTATACATGCTACACAAACTGCTGCTGCTGACACATTTCATATGTGCCTACCATCCCTCTTGTTTTCCTGTCTCTATGTATCCAAAATGCTTACTTATTATATTACTTATTACATTAAGGTTTAAGAAACATCTTAATTTTTCAGCATAAAGATGAATTACTCTGATTTTATATTCATATGTATAGATGCCTACCTAAACCTAGGTTTATGATGATTTATAGTGCGGTACAATGTACAGAAGTTATCATAGAAGACAAGAACTGTTTTACAAAACTGAATTTGCAAACTGAAAATCTGAAAACACAAGTCTAGCAAGGAGAATATTTCCTAATATGAGTTAGAAGAGGAGTTCATGTCATGGAAGCTTAACAACAAGGAGGTAATTCCTAGAAGAAGAAGATTAAGTTTGGGAGTTCTATTAAAGTATTTTTTCCTCTGGTGCTTTTGAAAATCCCACTGCATGCTATTAGTTGTAACTTCGCAAGGACCAGTCCTATTAGGTCTCTCCATTAAGTGTTCACAACTTCCACTGAAAGATGGGTTCTCCCTTCTCAAAAGATATTTCATAAATTAATGGATCAAGGTTTTCATAGTTAAGCTGCATTCATCTTATTTTAAATTTGGCATCACTGCTGCTTGGATTGCATAGAGATCCTTGAATATTTCACAATAAAAAAACAAAAAAATCATGTATATACCTATTTCCAGGAGTAGAAGAGGTGAGTGGGAATTGTGTGGCAAGGTACCATACATCTGTAATGTATTACAGCTATCTAAAGGCCAAATTATTTTCAGCCTGCTTTCCTAAAGAGATGAGTGGCCAGTTACTCTTAAGAGACAGGCAGCATTATCAAAGAGATGATTGCTGAAGATTTCAAGAAAGTCTGCTCGGCTCTGAGCTAGCAGTGACATGGGCTGTCTTGTGCCCCTCTAACCATGTCCTTAAGAGCTGTTGGGGGGAAAAAGTAGGAAATACTGAATTAAACTTCTGTGGGAGACAGGGCTAGGAACAAGGAAAAGACTTTGAGGTACTGCCTCATGCATGTGGGGGGAACTGAAGCTGCTGAGATGACTGAAGACGTGAAGAAACTGGATAGGGATCTATGAGGAACTTCACTAGGGAAGATTCAGCAAGGAACTGCTCCTGGAAAAACAGGGGTTCTCTTGTGGTAAAACAATTAACTGGAATTCACTGGCTAAAGTATTGCAATTTTGTAGACTATTTCAAGACAACAATCATCTAAATATACTAATGCTTTTTGTTCCAGGTGAATACATAAGGTATTTTCCCCTCCTCCAGAGCTACTCATTTCTAAAGCTGTCCTGTGCTCCAACAACAGCAATTTCATCCCACACTGTATTTAGTAAATTGCACTGAAGTGCATGAAGCCTTCCCGTAATCTCTGCAAACACGGCCATATATCTAAAGGCAACTGTTACATATGGATCATTATCTATTCTATTGCTCAATATCTCCTATTCATGACCATGTCATCTCAGTAAAAATGAAGTTGTTTTGCATTTATATACCAAGTAAGATGTTCTAGAATATATAAAATACAAATATTTCCATAAACATAATTTGCTATTCATACAGCAGGTTATATCATTCATATAATGCCTTTAAACCAAACAAAATATACATCTGGAGATTTAAACAGCTCCACAAGCTCCAGGTATTTTGTTCTGAATGCATTATTTCCTGTATCTACATATTATCTTCTCCTGGGCTGTGTGGTAATGGCTGAATCTGAAATATCTGAGAGATTTCATCATCCCTGTGAAGTTTATACTAACTGATTCAGGAAAACAAGAGGCCGGGCACAACAATTTTTCTGAAGCTCAGGCTGGGGAGTACCACTGCTTACACATATGGTGTGACACCTGGCACTTATTATGTACTAATCAAACAAGCTCATTGTACTTGTAAGGTTCTTCTCCAATACGAGCCTGCTAAACCCCCTTTTCTTCCATTTCTCTCTCCTTCTTAGACATCATGGTCCAAAATGTGACAACTATCAGTAGGAATGTACCGGTTTGCCATCTGGGAATAGACTGCAGCCGAGTTCCCATTTCTAAAGACTTTCATTTTGTGTTTTTTTTAGGGCTAGAGCATGCAGCCCACCCACAGCAGCTGGCAGCACTTGGCAGTATCCCCCCACCTCCCTCCCATGCCCTTCTATGAGGACATGTTTCCGAAGCTGGAGAGCGGGCTGAGAAAACACAGACCTCCAAAGTATCTAACAGGAGTAGCAGGAACCCTACAAAATGTCATACAAAAAATAAATAAAATAGAATTGTTAACACCCTGCATTTGAATCGGCTGGATACAACTCTTGCTGTTAGATCAAGGTCACTGCAGTGGTTGCCCCAGTGAGAGACAACCAATGCCAAATATTCGGAACAAAATGCAGCCCTGAAGTGTGTGCGTAAAGGTGGATGCTGGCGTACAACCTCTGAAGGACTTCTGAGGTGCTCTGGCTCATGTTTCATGATCAATATCAACCCTTCCCATAGCCTTTTCTCTAGGTTTGCAAGAGGCAGAACACATCTGATGCCCTAATAATTAGCAAACAAAAGCTTTAATTTTATGATAATTTGATGGCTGGGTTATAAAAGGCCTGCATTAAGAAACGAGATGCCTTACAGCAGCCTCTTGGTGGAGCACACATTTCAAAATTAATCCATTTCTATTACATATGTGCTCTTTGGTCTAGATTATCCAGAGAGCCCTGCTATAAGGACCAGCAGATGCTGTGGCAGCCTAATGATTACAGATAGGTATAAGGAAGAGGAGTTATCCTGCTTCTCTGAGCAGCTGCATAAGCCAAGCAGTGCTGTGGGGTGGCATATCAAGTACTCCTTTAGTTTTGAACTCCTCAGATTCCACCTATTTAAAGAAAAAAAAAATTCCATCTAGTTTTCATATAGAAAAAGTGATGTTGGAAGAAAAAGACAGTGTTTTCATGTATTTTTCTGTCTGAAGTTTAAATATTGAGTAATACTTAATAATAAAAGGCCAGATTCTGTAACCTTTAACTTGTTGTGTAAGAGTTTGGATTCACTGAAGCATCTCGAGCAGCTCAAAATAAAAGTTGTAGAGTCAGGCACAGAATAGTAAAATAATAACTATAATTCAGAATAAAGAAAATCAGAGATGATACATCTATCTCTAAAGGAAGACACTGTCTGGTATTTTAATAAAATAGTTCATCATGGTGCTATTTTGCGATACTTCCAAAATCTGATTCTTTTCCTCAAAGAAAAATTTGACATTATCTTTTGCCATAGTACACAGCTCATTATACTTAACTATGACGTGAGGGAAAGCAGTCATACATGTAATACATCATCAATAACAGATGAAGAGAGACTGTTGGTGGTATCTAGCTTTATAAAAAGATTTTTGTGGGTAACTGAACATATATTTAATCTCTATTAACTTTTTTCCCTACAATTTAGAGTAGACGCTTCACTGTCACTGCAATACTAAAACATCATTTATCATAAGGGGAACAAAAGACCAAGGCACTAATCAAAGATGGTAACATGAAAGGCTTTGGGAGCCTTTCATGCTTTCAGCCACATTGTTCTGACTCCTCCTTTTCTCAATTATTTCTGTATATTACTATACAGCACTGTGCATCTATCCAATGGCATATCTAATCTGGAAGTCAGGATTTAAAATAATAACTCACGCTAAAACACAAATTGTTTGGATGCTTTCTCAACTCCAAGCTTTTTCTGAGTTTTCATAGCAGTTTTACTAAACAGGTGAAGGTGTTTGTCATAAAATAATTTATCCTTAGTGTCAGGGTATTCAGGCCCTATGGTTATATATTTGATAATCTTTGTTAAATAATACTTCTTTTCATGTCTTTAGTGCTTTTCTCCAGAGACCTCAGAGCATTTCACAAATGATAATCAACAACATCCTAATCAGACTCATATTTTTATTCTCGTTTTACCAATAGAGAATCAGAAACTGGGGCAGTGTTTTGAAATCTTAGAATAGGCCTGTGGTAGAGTTAAGGCCAGAACCCATAACTGCAGATGTCCAAGCACTATGCTTAACACACAAAAGCCTTCATAGACTGTTATATGAGCCTTATTTCAGCCTGTGTCTTGTTTGGCACAATTTTCTAAGCTAGTAATTTTCTAGGCAAAATGAGGCAGATCACTGAAGTCTCCCAGTGTTTTATGTCTAGCCATAGGTACACAAAGTATTTATTCATATGTTGACATGAATGGTTTCTACTTAGATTATGAGAATTCTTTCTTATTCTGTTTTCTTTCTTCTATGTCTTCAATTTTTCCACCTCTCGTTGATCCAACAGAAATACAACACGGGCATTTTAACGGGGAATACATGAAAGGTCCACAATGATGCCTGGCTACTCAACAGGATGCCAAATCGGTGAATCACATCTCATGGACAAAGCAGAGACCAACCTAAACATGTTACACATGCTTGATTTTTAATATCCCAGTACACAGGAGTATGCYCGATGTATTTCCTGGGGTCTGAAAAGTCAACAGCATTCAGCTGTGCTTCCACTGTTCACCCACATCTTACGCAGCCTTCTAAAAACATCAGCAAAATCTCTAGATCTGTTAAAACCTTGTCTTTGCCAACCATCCTGAAAATGTCTTTAAACAACATATTAAAATTCTAGTTGAAGAACAAATGCAAAAAAAAAAGTTTTTTTTTTTCCCCATGGAACAGTGTATGAGAGAAGGATGATTCTTGTGCTTACAAAAGGGCATATAAAGGGAATACAATTTATTAGGAAATAAACCATATCTTAGATGGGGTCAGTTGTATAAAGCATTGTTTATCTGAAGGAATTAGAGAAAAGGATAAAAGAATTAATGGCATGTAAGACAGTTCAAGAATTTCATCCATATCCAATGTACTCCATCCATCCTCTAATAGTGTTGTTGTTGTTCAATGCCTCTCCCCTCTGTAGAATCATTTCATTTTTAATGGAATAAATACATAAATTTAAAATCTGAAAGCTTCCCTGCAGCCATTAGCTGACTATTGACAATGTCCATATATTCTCCATGAAGTATCCCTTCTTACATCCCTTAACATTCACAGGCCACATGGCAGAATAATACAAGAGTAAAATGGAATCAGAAGCTGAAAACCAATTTCTAATCCACAAAAAAGTTGGGTTAAGTTTACTTTGCATTAATTAGTGTCTCTTTTCATGTGATTTCTACTTTCATATCCTCACAGTATAGAAGACAACAATTAGCAAAAAATAGAAAGACCTGCAGCTGCCGACCCGTGTCTCCCCCGTGCCGCGGGGTCCTATGCGCTGGAGATCCCGTAGACCCGGATGATCTGACTTCACGCCGGCCTTGCAATCGTAACCAGAGATCCCATGTTGTCTACAGGTCAGGCAGAGCTCTGCTACTATTTGTGGGTCATGTACTGTAGATACTATTTGACATCAAAAACTACAGCGTATTTCTTTCTAAGGGACATAGCTTGTTATGAACGTTATTTGGACCTGAGACATCTGTAGAAAAACTAAACTGTAATAAAATTCTTGTTCGTTTGTTTTAAAGTGTTTGGTCCAGGCGGACCAAGATCCGCCCTCTCTGCTTGTAGGAAGCAAAATGGGCTTGCAGCCTTCCCTGTTTTTACCTGGTTAAGTACCCAAATTAACCAGAAAGCGAGAGGCATAGCACAAGTGAGTGGAAGCTACAGAAACGAACCTGCAGACCGGGACATTGTAAGAAGTCATTCTCCCAAGGAGACACAGCTAAGCAGGATATTGTCATGGAGACAACATCCAAGCAAACGGAAAGTAAATAATACATTAGAAATAAGATAGTAGGGGAAAAAAAGGATTTTTTTAAAATTAAATACTCTTGCCTAGTTTTCCTTAGCTAATTAGCATCCCTTCTTAGCGGTTTAAGTAACTGCTCATTTAGATCAGTGAATGATTGCTCTGAGATTAGGGTGTGGGAAAAATCTTTCTGTTGGGAATAATCTACTTATGCTACTGTTTATTTGAAGCAGTGATAAACATAGAGATTTTCCTTCCATATGTGCCAAGTATAAGAGAAAGCAGAATGATTAATGAATCCTTGCATTTCGCCAATAAATTACTAACTTCAGACACATATTTATAGTTTTCATTAGTACAAGACATCACAAAAAATCATAACTGATTTAAACCAGTTTCATTGCAAGCTATTGTTTTTTTAAGAATGTTTAAATTATTTCCATTTGATCTGCTGGGAATGACATTTTGTGCACCATTATTTATAATCTACAAAAATTAATTATGCTTCTAATTAACAGCATGCAAATAAATTATTGCTCAAGGAGTTATTTATTCAGTTGTAAAGCAGGAGCTTTAAAACTGTATATATACACATTTTAATCATGCTTCTAGAGTTTTCTTTTTTTTCTTCCTTTCTTTTTACTTATTCATTTCTTCCCCGATTTTTAAGGTTCATTAAAGTTTGGCTTTTGTGAAACTTTTCAGATGCTCATAACTATTTGTTCCTCAATAAACAACAATTGGATAAACAACTTCATATGCATCTCCTTTCCTACGTAAAGGATAAGCTGTCAAAGAAAATTAATAAGGAGAAAGAAAAAGTGAAACCATATTGACTGGTTGATATACTTCCTTCTTGGTGCCATTTAATGAAATTAGTAGCTGTGGAATATGACAAAGATAGCTCTGGAGACTGAAGGCAACCACAGTGTGAGCTGCTTTCTGGCGCCTTATAATTTACTCAGGTATAAGTAAAAGGAGTCGCCTTTTGAGGGAAGGAGGAGGTGCCCAGTTCCACTCCCTTCTCGCCTCCTTTTGTAACGTTCCCAGAAAGTTGCAGTTTAATGTCTGTTCTCACTGCGGTTTTGCAATGTATCTTGGGCACTTGTTTACGGTCTGGTCTGACACCAGCTCTCTCTTTTTCGGAGCGAATCTCCCAATAGCTATTGGACGACAGAAACTTCAGTTACAAATGGAGCTCAGTGACTTTAGCAAAACAATTACTCTGGGCCTGTTTTCCATACATTTACAAGTTAATGGTAGAAACAGTCATAAAACATATTTTGAACTGATGTTGCAGCACATTCCAAGAAAATGCACTTCACAGAATAAATATTCATGTGCCTAAATGTTAAAAAGCAGCTCCTCCGCGTAAGGTATCAGAGGATTTTTAGGTATTGTTGTGTCCAGTCAGAAGAGCTCCAATTTTGAAAAGCAAACATCCAGAAAAGAGTTTGAAAATGTTTTATGGACTGTAGTATGTTCACAGAAATCGTTTCAAACAATCAAAAAAAAAAAAAAAAAAAGCCACACCCCATCTCACTATCTGTCATGGACAAATACAGAACAGGGAAAAAAGGTAATTTTATCAAATTCTTCATTGTTAAATAATATGTCTATTTCTTCTTGTTAAAGGAAAAAATATCCTTTCAACCCGGACATGCTGCCCTGCGAGGAGTGTGGACAGGCAGCGACATTGGCTCGGCCTTGGACACAAGCACAACTGGATGTCCCTCTTGTTAAATACTCCTACAGGCTTCTGCAGCATTTTGGGGGATATTTTGACCTTGAGGAACCTCCTGGTTTGACAGACACAGTCACTGCAGCTCCCTTGCATATGTTTAGGGGCCCTTTTACTCCGTAATGTCTACATATTCTCTGCCCGAGTGATGATTAAGCTTACAACTAGAGCTCAGAGACAAGCATGCAGATCCCCTTTCTACAGCATCCAGTGAAGACAGTTGTCGTAGTAGAAAGAGAGACTGAAATGATAATAAATACAAATGATAGTATCTAACACTGGGCTTGCTCATCAATGGTGTAGACATGCACAGCAAAGGGGGATCCACTAAACGCACTGTTTTTTTCAGGCCATTGTGCAAACACAGATCTGAAAAACAAATGTTCCTTCACCGAGGGATGTCTGCATTGTTCCCCATTTTCTCTAATCTTGAACATCAGCTGAGGTTTAATAGTTCTGAAAGAATAAGAAAACTCTGCCATCACATCCTGCAGAGATTTTCCTCCACCTGCCTCTGCAGAGCTTGCCTGATGCTTTTGCCCTTGGTATTCACCAGCCAGAGCCACCGCAAGGCTGTGCATGGCAGCTCCTTTGCTTTACATGGAGTAAGACAAAATCTAAGTGATCAGCTCCAAATCCCTGGCAGCAAGTCTGCATTAATCTGTCAGTTATTTTCTTGAGAGTTGGCTCTGGCACAGTCCACTTCAAAGGAAGCTGCGGAGGCAGCTGGAGCCTTTTGGACCCGGCCACAGACTAAATGAATATGTAAGGTGATTAAAGTGAAAGGGATTTTTAAAAGACCCAGCCTCATATTTATAAATGGGGCAGTCGTTACTGAAAATGAGTCGAGCAGATCGCCTTTAGTGATAATTTTGTGCAAAGCACAACAGCGATGCCTGGTGACACCTGGTTTGCTCCATCTGAAACGTCTGTCAGCTCCTTCCCCTTGCTATAGGTGACGCTGGAGAAGGCTGCTTTCTCCCTGGGGAAGCAACTTCATTTCAAGGAGAAAGTTTTTATTAGCCGCCAGGGAGATCCTTGCTTCAGCCATTCATTAGGTGCAGAGTGGGTGCTGTGGTGACACGCTGGGGCCCGTAGCAAGGAAGGGAGCGTGGGCTGCTGAGGCGTCGCAAAGAAAGTAGAGCCCGATGACAGCCGCGTGCGTGAAACTCGGCGGCAGCGAGAGGGCAGTCAGGGAGAGGAGGCACGGAGTCTGAGGGAAACGCTCTGTGAACCTGATGCATATATACTCTTACTCACTTCGATCAAAAATACTCCAGGCTTTAGGCTCCTTTTGCAGCCTGCAAGACAACACCAGGCTGGACTTACATTGGGGATGCCCATGAGTGCTGCTAAGCTTCCCACTGCAGGGGTGGAAATCGCCTTGTTAAAATGCCCCCAAGGAGGCGAGGGGAGGAAAGGAGAGGGCCCTTGCACGAACCTACCAGCGCAGGCTCTGCGGAGGAGTGCCTGTGTTCACAGCGGGGCAATACACAGAATAGCTGGGCGTAAAGCAGTGCTAGGCATCACGTGCGCGAAGGAAGGGTCCTGTTGAACCACTGAGTACTATGGAGATAAGACCCTACTGATCTGAAAATTTACAATAACACTGCAGCAATTTTGCTTAACTATAAAGCACTTAAGGATGGAGAAGTCTTCCTTTTCAGTGTTGGTCCTCGGTCATCTGTTTTTCCTCAGTGGTTGCCATGTCAGTCATGTTGAAAACATAATGAAACTATCAAAAGGTATGTTGAACATTTTAATAGGAAAGTCTAATGAACAGTTGTTAGTAATGAACAGCTACGAAATATATTAACATATCTCCTTTCTGATAAAACATAACGTAAAGTAGATGGATAGTGATACTCAACAACCTCAGTAGTGGAGTTAAAATTGAATTATATGGGAGAAAAACCAGCTCTGTTCTGATTTCAAAGTTATGATGATCTACTATTATGATCCATCACTAGCAGAGCAGTAGGTGAAACAATAATAAATCACTGTTATTTATAATGCAGCAAATCATAAGAAGTATCACGAGGAGTTATAACTCATTTTCACTTCAGGTCATAATTAGACATCTATTGCATTTTATTTTTGCACAGGTATATCAGTAGCATGGTAATTCATAATCCATCACACAGATTCAAAACAAATGCAAAATGAGTAAAAAAACCCTCTCTCTTTCCCTAGTGTATTTAATGTATGCATTAAGTAACTGGAATAAGTATAGAGCGCAAGTGATATGCAGTATATTTTGTCTATTATATGACTGCATTCTAATACTTTGTGCAAAAATCTCTAATGGCTTTTGAATTCAAGAACTTGTAAAGAAAATGAAAAATTTTCATGCTCCAGAACATTCATTTACTAGGTTTTTGCCATGCTTTTTTTTTCCATTTGAGGAAGGAATTCAGCTATTTAACCTTCTCCCTTTTCTCCTTTTCCTCCCAATGTGAGAAATCCTGTTCAAAAGACCATGCAGCAAAGGCTGCGTTGCTGAAAAGCAGCAACTGTAATATACACCTGTTCCCATCACCGGCGTTTATTATGACAAGGATTAGAGAGTCTTAGTTGTATTTACAAAGAGTTTCCCTCCAAAGCAGAGTGAAGACCACGCAGCTTACTCTTCGCAAATAAACACATTAAAAAAAGAAAAAAAAAAAAAAAAGAGGCAGCACAAGATTACTTTGGACATAGAAACATTGAATCTCTTTTTTTTTTCTTTTCTTTTTTTTTGAGATACTGTAAAGGAAGCTGAGGCCTGCTGGAAGCCAGGTGCTGTGTTTCCAAGGAGCCAGACCCAAGCATGTGCAGGGCCTTATTTTGGCCATTTCTGAAGAATGCTGTGGGAAACACGGAGGTAAGTTATACATCAGAAGAGTCATTTGCCCTGCAGAGCCCTTTTACTCAAGTAAGTTACTCGTCGTGTGTGTGCTCCAGCGGGAAGGGCGTGCTCCACCAAACCTCGCGTACCCCGCACGGCGTTCGGGGCCGTCGGGGTTAAACGCTCCCTCGTCGGAGGCAGCTCGCTGCAAACGAAGTCGAAGTGCCCTTACCCTGCCGCAAGAGAGGATCCGGCCCTCCGTATCTGTGTACTCCCGGCTCGCTGGAGACATCTGTCTGATAAATAGCTCATTTTGCAATCACTATCATATAATTTAGTATTTTGACAGGTGCATAAACTTAACATGAGCTTTATATAAATATTAAACAGCCTTTCTAAAAATGAAAGCTCTGAAATGAACACAGCTCCCTAGGCCTGCCTTAATAATTATTCTGCGGAAAGGTTTTTCTGAGGAGGAAAGGAAAAAAAAGATTTCTCTAGTGAGAGAGTATTGCAGTAATTTGGTTATATTGTATCTGAGTTTTATGACTACCAGTTTCAGGTGCTATCAGACTGTGCTGGTGATGATGGTTTTGTATCAAGCCTTGCTTTTCTTCGCTTTGTTTTTTTCTTTTTTTAACAGTTCAGACTTATCTCTTTTTCACTACTCTGAAGGGAGATGTTTACAACAAATCTGCAAGGATATCATCGAATGCAATCAAGCTCAAGTGAACACGCAAGAAGATTTTGGAAAGCAAACACATGATAAAATTAATGAAGATGTTGCCTCCCGATGCTCCTCCTGTTGTGCCACCCTGTTTGCCCAGAGATAGCCACTCCGTTGTCCACCTTCAACCCGCCGGTGGCCTCTGCTCTGGCCCTTCATTCCCTGAGAGGCATTTAAAGGACAAATCCCAAGGCCTTTGTGCTCTTTTTAAAAAATTTTTCTCCCCCCCCCCCTTTTTTTTTTGACAGACATTGATTTTACAGAGAATGCACACGACTCGCAGCACTTATTGCAATCAACATGAAAATGGTGTGGGACCACTTCTGAGGATATCTTTTGTGTTTTTTCCTATTATAAGAGATGATTTAACGAGATTGACACAGCTGAAACCTGCTGTTTAACTGCTTTTTGTAAAAAAATGTTCTCTTCTTTTTTTTATCCTTAAGTACAGTATTTAAAGTAACCTTTTAGGAGGCGCTCCTTTTGTCCTAATAAAACATCTGAAAAATAGCGGTTTAAATATTCTCTAGCTCTTTCCTAATAACAACAGTTAATAGTTATACCAAACGCATGCTTTATTTTAAAGGTACTTTATGTTCACCAATACACCCAGGCTTTTGAATATGACTAAGTAAGCTATCACTAACTCCCCACCTACAACAAGGACAACGTGTCTGAGCAGCTACGAGTTGTCCACCACAACTGAAGGAGCTGGTGCCGGGAACCAGGAGCTGGGAGCTCTTGGCTTCTCCTTCTCCTCCCTGGGTGTCTCTAATAGCTTTTCTTGGGCACACATCATGAGCATCCCTTGAAATCCTGCCCGAGACACACTAGGCAACATGGCAAACTCTCAACGAGATTCACAACATAAATTGTGTCATTTCTGGCCCTTCTGCCCACATTACTTTCTTGTTCCTCAGCTTTCCGAACACCATCGCATTTATCTCCTTATAGCCTATTGCTTACTGATTACAGCTTTGAGAAATTCTGTGCTTTCCCTACTTCACTAGATTTTTTTTTTGCTGATTTGTTATTTTTGTACTGTGAAGAAACATACACACCACCGCTTGCTAATACACAGATACAAAGGGAAAAAGAAGTCCTCACGCACCATTTTTATGAAGGACTAAGTTCTGCTGGGTATGACATTGCAGGTGAAGTTTTCAAAATAAAAACTTTCCCACAGAATGACATAATTCTAGAAATGCTCTCTTAAAATGAGAATTTCCTAAGGATGGCCTTATGGATACGCAATTACAGAAGAGCTGATTTTTGTGACGTATCAGAAGTACAGCAAGTCGATAACATCAGATTATCCAGAATGCTCAGGTAATTTATTCTTTAGTATTCTGACACTGAATATGCTTTACTGTCTTGTTTTATTTTAGGCTAGGGAGTTGATCAGGTAAGCTCTGATTCATGATAGCAGACTAGCCGGCATCTTTCTTTTTAACRTGCCCAGCACTGCTTGCTCCATATACGAACGCGATACTTGATTCGGGCATTCTGTGTCATCATGGGACTAACAAAAAAAGATGATGAAGAAGGCCAACCCAGACTGTGATTTCAAAGCGTGGTCAATGAATCTGATATTTAATCAATTTAGTTTATTATTTAAAGCAAGGTGAGAGTAGCTACTCACCTCAGGCTTAGGTCTTTTGTGTGCTCTTTTTATACATGAGCAGCCTCACCCATGGAAAAGGGCAAATTAAGTATAAATACATTTCACTGCAATTTGTTAACATGCACGAATGCTCCGAGCAACACTTGTAACATTCTAACCAGAAAATACAGCTATGGGCACATGAGCTAAAAAATCTAGACCTACTTTAAAAATAAGATACTTCGAGTTAAATCCAAAATTTAAGAACATTTACCAGAAGTTTTCAGGAAAACTAAATCTGTTTCTTGTGGCTACTATAGCAAATTGACTCTAATTCCTACAAACCTTTATGTGAGAATTTCTATACCAAGTTGCTTTGGCTTCTTTCTTACATGCATAAATCCCCTGAAGTCCCTCATTATTATTTTACTAGAATAACTCAAAGTAAATAGAGTATTTGTATGTGCGAAATAACTGACTTTTAAAGGCAGATTTTTCCTGTAAAATAAGGACCTCACTAAGGCAAAAGAACTCCCAAAATATTGAACAGTAGTCTTTTAAGACCTGTCTGAATTTCATGGACAGGTTTTATCATGTGTGATTTCCATTCCATTTTCTTCATCTCTGTTATAGCATAAAATTTCATCAAGTGTAAATGTCAGATCTTTTCTTTATTATTTGCTAATGTCATAAAAAGTTGAATTGTTTGCTTTGTTAAAGGGCTTACTGAGCATTGACTTTTCTTTATTTGTATTTTACTACCAAAAATGTTTTAAATAAAATAATAAAAAAATCATCCCATGTGAAATGTGATTTAAATAACAGAGCAAGGTTTGCCATTATCATAAATGTATAAAGTGCTTTGTGAGTAATAAAATGGATCATGGATTCAGGATAATTCAAACTGAAATGTTATGTTCAGTATCAAGATTAGATTACATTAATGTAGTTCATTTTAAATGGTTTAAAGGCCATCAGATGCATGTGAAAAGAATCTGTATCATAACTTAGAATAAATAGACTGAGACATTTGTTTATAATGTCAGTGCTAAACAAATCTATTACTACATTTCTGCATGTAACATTATGTTACAATTGTTATTAAGCAAACAGAGCATGAAGATAAATTATAGCTTTAATTATAAACATTACCTTTGCATATTTATTAATTTAAAATGAAACAGTGCTCACTAACCTTGGGTTATTTATATTTGCTAACATTTTAATTAACTTTGTTTTATTTATGGTACTTCCTTGCTGCTACTGGGCATACACAGTTAGCCACTTAACACTGATAATCTAATTTAACATACTACATATTACCCATGAAATCATGCAGTGTTGTTATGGCTCATTTTGCTATGAAATACATATGAAAAACAGAGTTAATGACTGATGGGAAAACCCTTATAAACTCACTCCTTCCTAGACACAAACTCCAGCTTCGCTTTTTCTAAATTACATCCACCTATCCAAGATGCTAGCCATAATTCAAAGAAAAATATCTGCTTACCCTGAAATGATTCCATTCAACAATACATCCTTGATTCAATATAGCTTGCTTTCATTCTTAAAGTGATTTGGGAAGAAAAAACTGCTTCAAGGACTCCATGTTTATTATAGCTCAATAACGAGCAGATAATGGGCTGCATAGAGGAATTAAGGTCATAATACAGCCTGAAAATTTTCTTTGCCAGGTTGAAGTGTATCAGAGGAAGAGAAACTGCTGAAGTTTCAAATGCCTGGATGTGTTTCAAATCCCTAGACCTTCCAGCTAGAAAACAGCAAAACAAGCTTAACCATAAAGTTCCCGCTGCAGCTGCTGTACAGCGAACCTCTTTATAACTTTCCATCAGCCAAACTCAGCTGAAGTCAAAAGAAGCCTCAGCTGCCTTGCATCACCTTTGGTAGCAGTTCTGCTGGCCCACCTGCAAGCAGCTGCTTGAGAAGCACAGGCTTGGTCTGCCCTGATAAAAAACAGTTACATGAGCATTTATCTTAACAGAGAGGTTTATCTTAGGCTTACATATTGTTGGCGAAATGGATAAGATATTAAGGCATTCCGATGCAATTACTGTTAAAATTTCTATTAAATTCTGCTATTAAAGACTTAGTTGCACTTACACAAATTCTCTTTGTCCCACGCATCTGGGAGAAAATCTGTTTAATATTGTCTCTGGTTGAAATATTAAAAAAAATCATATCTTTATGGTGTTTTATATAATTAAAATTTTATTTTGTAAATAAAATGCAGTAAGTAAGTTTAGTATCAATAAATATCTTTAGATAAGCAATATCTTTTAATTTAAATAAATAGCATAAGCATCTTTATTGTATTCCTTCCCTCCAATGCTGGAGCTGCCTTAGTAGCCATAAGACATTAACACTAAAGGGAACCAACTCTACATGCCTTAGAGTGGAATGAAATATTAATACATTTTTAATATTAAATATAAAGCTTAAATTAAGTTTTATAAAGGGTTTACACTCTGTGATCCTTATTTTTATTATGCCACAGAATCACATATTCTGAATAACAGGAAAGCTCAACATATCCCATCTTTCCCTGGTTACCACTCTAGGACCCAATCCTGCAAAGTTGTACTCATAAAAGGGCTGAAGACATCTTGAAATCAGTACGACGGGTATGAAGAGTAAYAGCCATTCATACGAGGCTGCAGAATCAGATTATTTGGGCTGAATCCAAGTTCGCTCAGTGACAGTTTTCAGTGCTTAGCTTGGAAATTAGGCCTTTTTTTCCTCCCAAGTTTTACAGCAGGGCTTTAGATCCCTATTTCAGCTGCCCTAGTTTGAAAATGCAGCTTTTGTAAACCAGCCACCACCACAAATCCCAGYCGGAGCACAAAGCGCCAGAGCTGCTTCCAGAGAAGTGCGGTATTTCCTTAAGCCAACAGGGTCACCTCACCAGGGTACCTGCCTGCTGCATCTGCTAGGGAGGGTCCTTTACTAATGATCACTCTTTTGATGATCATGTACTGTTTATTTTATCACTTGATTTGTCTTATTTATGTCGGCAGGGACAGAAAATCTCCAGCGATAGGTACGTTCCTCAAGGAGGAAGAAGATAGAAGATCATTTATAATCTCTCCCGGGCACTGAAAGAAATGCAGTGTGTTTCAGGACTTAATGCAAATTCAAAGAGAAATTTCTGGCATTCTTTCTATTGCAACCAGGTTAGTATTTTTAGCAAAACAGTGGCTTGGGACTCTGGTCAAGACCTCTCACATCTAGAATAAAATACATGGAAGGGATTGCGGATCACTCCCTCCCTTCTAATATTAGAGTAATAGAGTAAATTATGGGTTGTTCTTACTGCCTTTCTATGTGGCACAAATGGAGTTGGACCTTGTGGATGATTTCCCCAAGATTTCAGTTTCTCGACTGTAACTTAGCCCTCTGATGTTTTTAGCTCAAGATTTTTGTGTTATTTTAGGAAATTACCCTTTTTTTTGGTATTACAATGCCTCAAAATGGATTATGCTATTTTAATAGCTGTCTTAACTCCAAAAAAAAAAGAGCTACAATTTTCTCTTTGCCACACCTACTAACAACTCGCTGTCTTTGTCTTTATCCAGGACAATTTTAAATTTCTGTGTCCTTAAATCATATGCACCATACTGAGTCGCAATCACAGAAATGTGAAAAATTACCCTTGTTAAGTAAACTGCTTCTTTTGCAAACCCTTATCAATAATCCCATCTAAGAGCAGCTGAAACTCTTTAGTGAGATCACATGTTAATTTCTGATAATCATCACTATGACTGTCTAATTATTCCAACTCATTATTCATTATGACTACTGAAACCTTCTTTATCAGCTGTTTTGACCTCTATAGTTTTACTATTCTTTAAATCATTTACAGCATGTCTCTTGCCATAGCTCAAATTGCAATTAACCTTAGCGATATCATCAAACATTTTATCAAGTTCTTCATCCAAAACTTTGGAAAAGGTCAATAATACTAGGCAGGAGAACTAAAAGTAGGGGATTTTGCCCATTTAAAATGTCTCTAGTGGTGCGCTTTGCTCACTCAACATTCTTTGTGAAAAAATGAAGTAAAAAATTAGGGTTATATATGAATGATAAAGTAAGAATCATCATTCTTCCCTTAAAAGAATATTGTCTTAGTTCTTGCCTAAGAAGACAGTATTTTTAATGATATCCAATTAAACTCAGTAAACCAATTAGCATTAACTCTCAAGGTAATTACATCTCTGGGCTTGACAAAGATCATACTTCAACCAACAYGCCAGCAGAGCTTGGAGCCTAAACGAGCGTGTGGCTCCCCTCCCAAGGTTGTCCCCCGACGGCAGCGGCCCCGGCAGAGGAGGCGGCACCGCGCGAGCACAGCAAGATGGCAAGTGTGCACTTGTCTGATCATACTTTTGCCCCATTCTCTCGAAAGGGAAGAAACGTCTCCTTGTAAGGCTTAGCAAAACTCTTTACCGTTCCAGCCCTTCTTAACAAACTGCAGGAGAAAAGCAATCTAGCCATGCAGAAATTAAGATAGGAAGTGCCAAGTTAATGGGATTTTACTTTGTATACGCTGGAAAGGCCGGCAGAGCAGAAACAGAAGCCATCCATGTGTAGTGCACCTGGGGAGCCGCGGCAGCAACAGGACTCTTGCTTCGGCCTTAGAAATTGCAAGTTTAGGGAATTCTTATGCCCTATTTATTTATTTTCCAGTATTCCAGAATATTCTGTATTTTGGGTAAATATCTTACAGCAAGGAAAAAGACCAAATCAAAATCTTCTGGGTTCATTCCAACAAGTATTCTGCAAAGGTTATAATACAATCTTAAAACATCCCAGAAAATGATTGAAGACTAAGCAACTATAGATTTCACTGAGTCTAGCTACAATCTTAAGGAAAAGCATTTGCTCTAGTTTTTATTTAGCTTAGGTTTTGCAGAATCAGTCCCTTAATAATCCATACCTGCACAATTTTGTTAGGAAAAGAAAAAGAATGATCTAATTTTGATGATATCCATTTTTTCAGGTGGATGAAAACTGGATGAAAACCCCACAAGAATAATTTACTATAAAAAATTATAATTACAAAAGATTATAACTTCATACCTAATATTAACAGAAGTCTGGAAATGCAAAGCTGAAAAAAGATGGTCTCCATTTATTATTGCAACATATAAGATAAATTTGTTTCTGATTTCATTCTCAATTGATCCACAGTTTAGTTATATTTTCTTAACTATTTCACTTTGCCTAAAACCTTCATTGTTCACATCAAAAAAAACAAAGAAAAGAATTTGAGAAGACATAATACTAATTCTGTTGCTACACATTTAATATCGCTCCAGATATGACAGTTAAAAAAAATGCATCTATTTTCAGCATAAATCTTTCCAGTGCATCTTAACTAAAATGCAAACGTAACATTCTCGCAGTGGCGAGAGCTACCTGTTTGGGAAGATAGAAAAGACAACAAGTGGTGAAGTGGCGCTTGTACTTGTGAAGCCAGCAACATCCAGGACTAGATCCTGCTCTGAAATAGGGCAAAGGCAGCACGTGGAAGGCAAATCCGGGGAGCTGGGACCCTGGCAAACTTCCTGTTAAATTTCCCAGCACATACCAAAAATGTTATGCCATGGGTGTTGTGTGTAAAATCTTAATAACACAGCAATTTAATCAGGCCTGCAACAGTACCTCAGCTATCATTTAATTGACTGTGGTTTATATCTTGCATATTTAATGGTTATGTGATTTATCCACTTAACCAATAAAAAGGCAAATATTAACAAATGTTATAATGTAAACTCAAATGAAATAGGCTGAGTTTTATTTCTCTGGATTTTTTATGGTACCAAATAAAGCTCAGAAGCTGAATATAGAAAGAGAAAAAAGAACACTGGTCCTAATTGTACCTTTCCAGTCTCTTATATGGAAATTGAAGCATCATTGCTGATACAGCTAAAAAAGCTCTTGTTATGTTCCCCGCTTCCCTAGCACTCGGTCCTTCTCTAGTAGCAGGTGATCTTTGATATTTCCTGTGTCCCCCTTTTTTCCTCCGGGTTAGCTGCATTCAGCATTTGTCCAAAAGACTGCAACATGTCTCATGACATTTCATAAGCTTTATAAATTCCACTTTTTCCCTTTACTTGTTTCCTCTGGTAGTTTTAAATCAGTTTCTCTCTCCCACAGCGCAGAGGTCCTGACCTGACACGGACCTATGACCACCACAGTGCTAACACGAGAGCTCACTTATCAGCTCCGAACGCCCTGCAAACCCAAACAGCTGACGCTTCCCGGGAACGGGAGCTTAGGAAAACTAATGATGTTGTACCAGAACGTGCCAGGTAAATATTGTGATATGTGAGAAGGGCATCTGTGTCCATGAAGCTCATCCGTATGGACACGGGGCATGAACGTAGGGGGAGCTGGAGAGGGAGAAGCAATACCCAGCACYCAGAAGTGATGCTCCCCCTCCAAATGGGTTTGATTTTTTTCTTTTCCTCCCACAATTCTATTTCCTATAACTCAGTTTTAAAATAGAAGGAAGGTTACTCTGCTCATCCTTGGGATTCCTGGAAGATTATTGAAAGTCAGAGAGAWGTGGATGCTGTCACGACCTTCTCCACGCACCCTGCGGAGGGACCACCAGGTGCAAGGCTTAACTTGGACAGTTTTTCCTCTACCTGGTATGACACACATTTGAATTAAATAAAATATATTTTTGATAATATATATAAAAACAAGTTTTGGCTATCAAATATTAAACAGAGGTAGGAGTTATTTTATCAAGCATACCAGTTCTCTCATTTTCCAGGAAAATTAGTTAGGAAACAGCTGCATTTTTTTCATTGGGGAAAAAATATCTTTAGGCTTTGTGGTTTATTTAAAAATCTTATAACAGCAAGGAATACACAGCATGAATGGGGCTTTCCTCAGTAACCCAATCAATTTTCTCCACTGGAGAAGAAAAAAATCGCTGGAATATAATCTGCAGAACAACCCTTATTTTAAATATTGTCCTATGCTGTTTTAAGCTTGCTATTGCTGCCACAATGGTCACCTTTGCTAAATTGTTTTCTGGGTATCTGAAGGAAATTGCTGGACAATTATGTAATCTAACRATGCTACAAGAAATTTAAGAGAGAGAATTCACTGCCTGAAAAATTACAGCACTCAAGAAATATATCTGGAGTGGCAGAAGATAATTGCTTTTGTAGTTTAATGGAGTAAATTTAAAGGCATAAGTTAGGTAATCAGTCTTATTCACTGCATTATCTTGATTTGAAATTTCATATTCTTCTGCCTTAATCCACCATCTCTGGATCTATACTTGTGGGCAAAGACAAGAAAATGCCCCCTCTAGGGCTTAGATTTAGGACTGGGGGAATTGCAGCTGTGGTTAGTCTTCATGCGCTGCACGGCTCCATCGGTGATGCACCAAAAAGCAAAATACCCGTTATTCAGCAGGGGAAATGGCCCTCAGGCCTAAGTGTCATGTTTCTCTTCACGTTCGTGGGGCCGATGCTCTGTGCATGCGTGTGTATTTGTACATTATACACACACATATTGTGCATATATTTGTGTATGTGTGTGTGTGTATGTATATATGTATGTATATCTAAACACCAGCTCACACACAGAGATACCTGCAGAGCTGCACAGCTGTCTTGACAGCAGGTAACCTGCTTCCCAGAACTTCCAAGTATCTGCAGCTGATGTTTCCAAACTGATTTCATAACTGTGAGCAGGGCAGAGGCTCCAAAAGTTTGTGCAAGGCATCAGCAAAGAAAGAAATCCTGTCTCCTGATTATGGTGAGCAGGGCTCCTTTGGCAGCAGAGACACCAAGGAAGCCTTTAGCAGGTGAAGACAGGAGTAGACTCTGGGGAAAATGTGGTAGCTCTGTCTTTGGAGGTCTTTGAGAACAGATTCAAAAACATCTGTCTGGAAAAAAAACATGGGCACAGAGGGTCTGGCCTCAGGAATTGGACCAGGTGACCACTCGAGGCACCTTTCCACCATAAACTTACATTATTCTTTATTTTTGAATTTTTATGCTCATTTTCCAGCTGTTGCATTATGAATTGGTTTTGTTTGTTGGATTCAAAAGTATCGTAGTATCAGATCTCCATTTCTAACACATACTATATCTATATTTTTAAGATTTTCACTCGTCGTAGAGATGTAGCACATCTTAACTCAGGCTAGTCTTACCCATAATGCAATCTTCACTTTCAGGAACAGTCCTAATAATGTCAGTGGGAATATTTGTAGAAGTAGTAATATAAGAACAGGTTCTTAAATCTGGATTATTCCAGTGCAAGCTCATTTTGCACACAATAAAAATGGTACTATTAACATGTTAACTAGAACATTAGTATTACTGGTCCAGTTGTCAAGATCCTAAATGTTTTAATACAATTTTAACAATGAATGTCTATTTTTCCGCCCTGCAAAGGGTACAATTCAATACAGTAGTCTGCCATTTACAAACAAATTTTGCACCCACTTCAGTGAGAATTTTTCTTCTCCCTGAGTAAGAGAAAAAAAAAAAAATCAAGCCCTGATGTCAACGGATAATATCTTGGCTTTATTAAGGACAATAGCAGTTTTGCCACAAGTTTCAGTAAAATCAGGATTTCAGTACAGTCCTCACATTTCCATTCCGATTTTCCTTCTTGTTTGTGTAATTAAGAATGTATATTTGCTCAATACAGTTCATATTATTTTGCAAAGAAATCTTTCACTGCTGCTATTCCATAAAAATGCACTAATCACAACTTAGCATATAAATTATGTGAGCATTAATAAAAGAACTTTGTTTCCCTAGTTCCCTCTTCAGGTTTGACTTTGATTGGAGTGGGATCACCAGTAGACTTGGATAGTTTACAAGCTGTCCCCAAAATCCTGAATGATGTGTTTCTTGCCAAGCCTTTGCCCCATGGGATCCGCCAAACAGGCATCACACTAATCCAGTATTGAACTAGTCAAGCATGTGGGAGTTTGAGCTGTCAAGAACTGTAAGAATCACACGTAAGAAACCCAGCTTTTCTCTTTCTCACTCAGTTCATATATGTAACTACATTTATCAGTATGGTGTGTTCATCTCCCCACTAGCCTGTTTTGATTTCTTTGCTCTGAAGAAGCCACTATAATCAATCTAAACAATTCTAATAATCCCAAATGTTCACTTTTGAAAGAGCCTCTGTGAAGAAAAAAAGCTTTCAAAATTCATGCAAAACACGAATGCAGGAATAGGTGAGTGAAACCGGACGAATCTCAAAGTGGTCAYGGACTTCCACTGAATCCTGAATGGTTCTTCAGACTAACTATGAGCCTCCCTTTTCCCCGTGCTCTGCAGACAGTCTCAGTATTGCCTCAGAAATCAGTGGATAGTTTATAAACCACAAATTTGAGGAAACTATTAACATTCAAAAATTTCCCCTGACTTTAAAGACAGGAGAAGAAACTGGCTCATGGAGCTCACTGCAGTTGCTGGTGCTCCTGCTCAGGCTGGCTCAGCCAGCGAGCTGTTTGCAAATGAAATGGCACTGCCTGGGTTAAATACAGCGTTTCGTTTGGCTTGAAGGGGCCTGGACAAAATTCTGAGCAACTCCTCCAAAATGCCCTGACACATGGATTTACTGCTGGTTTATGGTAGTATAACCGGCCCTGTATTTCTATGAAAGGTCTTATGGAAGAGTTTCCAAAAATATAGTGACTTTTTCTGCATGTCCGAGGTAGAGATCCACTGTTACATACAACCCCCAAAAGGTTAAGAAAATCAAATAAAGAAGGCAAACATTCCTTGCAGTTATGTGACACCGTCAATGGAAAAAAATCCCAGTTTGCTCTGTAGCAAAGTGGGCAATATCTGTTTCAAGAAAATGCTTTTGTCATTTATTAGGTCATAAGCAAAAGAGTAAAATAAACTGTTTATTATCATGTATAAAATGCTTTTGACCAGCCAACTGAAAAACTAATTTCATTTTCTCATTACACTGCCTCAGGCATCCTTTAACGTCAATTCCTATTACAGACAAAGAAGGGAAATTAAAATGATCAGTTACAGTGGAGGAAAAAACATTTCTTTCAGAATTTTAAAAAGTAAGACTAATAAGCACTGAACCTGCTAATCATTCCTGGTAATTACCATTAATTTTGTAAGAAATGGAAGAGAGATCCTAGGGATCTGTGTTTTAAAGCCCCAGAAGGAACTCTCCTGTGTGGAAGTATCAAGGCATCTAAAAAAACTTGAAATAGTGAAACCAGGGGGTCTCTGCAGAGACTGCTAGGTCTCATTGCACTGGAATAGGAAAGTTAGTTATATAGATGCTCCCTAAAGGAGAATTAGAGGCATTTTTCTTGCTTCTAGGTGGAATTTACCATTTTCCTTTGGGTACGGTTAAACCAGCTTCACCATCACAGTCGTATGCCTTAACATCTTTTCTGTCTTCTAAAGAGCTTCAGGTTGCCACTGTTTTCTGGACTTACCAAACAAAACAGGAAACACCCACGAGGGTGAGCGCAGAGATGCCGGCGGGCCAGCTCAGCCCTTTCCCCGCCACCAAGGCGCTGCACAGGACGACCCCATGCTAGAAGTGCCCTGTGCTGAGCTCTCGAAGAGATGCAAGAAAATTAAAAAATAGACCTGCACTTACCAATACCCCAGTAACTCACTTTGTAGTGTGGCTCTTCACCAGGTGTGAAGACCTTTTGGACGTACAGGGGCAGGAAATCAGTAAGCTGTCAAAGGTAACAAGACTGAAACAGTTTGACATAAGTATTTACTATTTCATGTTCTTTTCTTTTTCTTAGGAAGATTAAGAGAGTGCTATCTAGCTCATTGCCGTTCAGTGCCAAGGAGAGGCTGTAGGAAAACTTTTAATCATTTTGGTTACTGCGAGACTTGCCATGTGCTCCAGGGACTTGGCAGGAGAGAGGACCTTCATGGAGGTGACACCAGCTCCCTGCGAGACAGTAGCAGAGACGTCGTGCTTCTTACAGGGACCTTCTGCCATAAACCAGGGCAAAACAGCATGGTTCAACAAGGTGATAACACAGGGAGCCATTTCATAACAAAACAGAATTTCACATCTTTTTACATAACAAACAATTTTTATGCATTTCCAATCATATTCCAAAATTATTCACAGGTCTAGGAATTTAGGCCATTCATTTTCTTGAGACAGGTCTGACAGTGCTTTAGGAGCCATCCTTTTTCCTTTCCTTTCTTTTCCTTCCCTGTCATTTCCTCTCTTTCCACAGAACCCCATAACTTCAGTGGGAAGGATGAGTTTAAAATGATGATGGAGCACTATCTTAAATGACTATCACTGTCTTCCATAGCAAAGACTCCAGGGAAGTGCACGCATAAATATATGAAGTTTTAATTCACCTACATATTGAGCAGTCATCTTAAGATAATGGAGTATGTGATGGATGGAGGAACGAAACATGTGCTATGAGTGTGGGCAGCTTGGTCCTTGTCTGGGATCAGCCTACAGGTGATCAGTCCATGCACAGCCATTGAGATCAAATCAGAAATCCCTCAACTCTGCTAAAACATTAACTCCTAGGACGAGTTTACTTCCAGTGCATCCTCCAGGATAGCTGTATCAAGAGTCCTGCCCGGGATGCAGAGGAAGTGGGTTACTGCAGCTGGGTCGGGCCTGATCCTCACTTCTTGTACTTTGGTGGAGTTACTTCAATTCCTTTGGAGACTGGGTCAGCTGATAGCAGCTCAGAATATAGTTTGTACATGTCTGCTTGCAGTTGTATATGCAATGCCAAACACAAGACAAAGATTTACACCTTCAGAGCTGAGCCCTAGACAGATGTTTTTCTCTCTTGTGTCCTCAAAATTGTTTCACTGCTTTAAATACTTCAGGCAGGTACTTGAATGATCTGCATAAAAAGCTAACTTACCATCCATCTCCTTTCTAAATGACATGTTGATTTAGGACTGTGTGGCACATTGGTTATAACATGACAAAGCCCTTCTTAATTATTCTTTTATGTAAGTCTACACATTATCATTAGCTGTTTCTTTGCCAGACTAACATTGAGATTGCAGCAAGTACCCTTCGCTTCAAAGTTCTTCTGGATTTTATCAGGCAAAATTAATGTTATTATTAAGTTGTTGAATCCTAATGTAATTCATCCGAAAACCAGACAACAGCAAATAGTTAATGTGCAAGCATGATGAGCAAAGCCTGCTGTTAACGTGCTGCTAGGAACCTGCCAGCTAACGGCATGCACTGCAGCCTGCCTGGCACTGGGAAACAATTCAGGCTTTCGGTAGATAAAAGCAATATCATATCAGATTAAAGATGCAAGGGGTTCTAGAATAATGTTTCCAGAAAGCAGGAAAGGGTTAAAACAGAAAGCAGTCATTATACAGCAGTAAATACAATATTTTGAGAATACCTATTATTCTTGTGAATATTCTCAGGAGGATAAGGCAGCTTTATATCACAGATAATTAAATGCAGGCTCTTTACTATTATATCCGTTGTATTCTAGAGAGCAGTAGGTTATAGGGCAATAGACTGAAATTAGATTTTAGCAGAACATGTGTCCTGACCTTTCTTTAAAGCAGATCTATTTACTTTATAATGCAGTTCATCTTGTAGGAACTGATGTACTCATAGCCAGTGTAAAGGTTAAGACATATGTGACTTAAACCTTCTTGCTTCTACCTCTAACATAATTCTCTTTGTTTATATTGTGCAAAGAGATATTTTAAATACCAAGTACTGAAGATAATCTTTTTTGAGGTGATGTTAATTTCAGCTCCCCTAATGTTTATACATGCAGTGGAGCAAATGCGTCTCTAAATTGCAAATCTAATGGGCCTGATCTTCCCAGTGTAAATCAGAATAGCTCCAATGAATCAAATAGTCGAGCCAATGAAATTTCACTGATTTATATCTAGGTACCTAACTTGGAGCTTAAATGGATTAATGCCAGATTTACATGATTGTAAGTGCTAAGATCTTGGCCTCGTGTACTTTGATGCATTATGAGCCAGACTGCGAAACCCTTATGTCAGCGCACAACTTGCATGACTAAGTGCTCGCTGAGGTGGCTGTGGGCTGTGCAATCTGGCTCTGTATTACACAGATGTAAACAAGGAACCACAAGAAAGTTATTAAGTGGCTTTGATGATATCATAAATAAACACGTCATGACACTTAAGTAGCTTTAATAGTATCAGAACCACAAGAAATACGTACAGTCGTATATTAGAGATACCCTGTGTTGTGGTCTTTAAACATAATAGATGAGAGCTGGTTCAGCTATATTATACCCTGATTCTGGATACCATTTGATTTGTAGGGAAAAAATTGCATGGAATAGGACAACAGTAGACAATGCAACRCAAATAGGGGGCTGGCACCTTCCTTACTACTCTTACTATTGTAGTCTACTGATACCCCAGAGCTGCTTTCTCCTTTTTCCTTTGGCTTGCAATCTTCTTTGCTTTCTCTTGTTCTTATTTTCATATATTCATATACTTCATATATTTTCCTAGCAAGACCTTCACCTTCTGAGCACTACCTTTTTTTTGCCATAGGTAAATTTGTGCATTAATGCTGACAGTAATTGAACATTAATACACAAAATAGACATTATATACATGTGTGTGCACACACATATGAGTACCCACATATATAAATACACTTAACAGACATTAATATACACGTAGTAAGAAATGCTGATTCTAGGTATGCAGTGCAGGCTGATTTATAAGGAACACATCCATAATTTAAGTGGTGACAGCATCCAAAGTCTCAAGGCAGTTACTACTTAGGTGATCTTTCAAAATGCATGCACACTCATACAGATATTACCGTGTAATGGCCTGGCAATGCTTCATGCTCTGACGTCCCGCAGCCCTTTAGGACCTGTACAAACACGCTCCCATAACATATCGCTCATTCAGCACAGGGTGAGAGATCACAGAATTAGCTCTTTGACCATGTCTGGAGCTCTTAACCACTGAGCACTACATAAATTATCACAGCCAAATGGACAGGTCTTTCTCTGCTAAAAGTACCATGAGCAGAAAATACAGAAGAATTGAAAGAAGATAATATTTGGCTTCAAACAAAAAGCAAAAATATCTCAGTTTATGGAAGGTTTTTAAACCTAGTCTGTTTGACCATTTGGATAATGATCAAATTTTGTAACATGCAGGGATAAAATTTGAACCTCCAGTTGACAAAAAAAAGTGATGAATGACACCTAGGCAACTTCTCAAACATTGTAGGAAGCAGAATTACAGAAGGCTTTTATGAAAGAAGCTACTAGAAGTAAAATAACAAAAGAGCAACTAAGAGATTAGCTAATTAGTTATCCTGAAAATGCTGCAGGCTTCAAACTCATCCCACCCCAGAGCTGCTCACTTCTTCCATAGCGAGTTTTGTCATATACCAAGAATCAGTCATCTCCCAAGAAGTACTCAGCTAACAGCATGCTTAATGATGGAGTCTTGTGGGGCAGGAAACAATTCCTGAGGAGCATTTTATCTTTACCAACATTTATTCTGAAAAATTGATTTCCAAGGGAGAAAAATAAGTAAGTAAAGTTTGAGTTAAATGAGTTCCTCAAATTTAAAATAATCTGACATAACACAAAACCTCTACCTTAATCTTCTTCAGAATTATATAAAAATATATGCCATAGAGATTTTTTTTAATGATTTTCCACGATAGGAATTTGTACTTCTTGATTTTGCCATTTCTGTTATTCAATACATGTAATCCATATGAATTACAAATTCCAGTTTTATAAACCATAGTAAAAATGGTAATAGAGTAAAAATAGGAGGTTTCATTGAGAGAATCTGAACCAATAGCTCTATTTAGACTTGATATTATAAAAGCCAATTCAGCTGGCTTTTAGGTATTTCCACCTGATTATACCAAGGCTGGTTTTATTAGTGTTTATGTGTACACATAGAACTATACCGATTTTAGCACAATTAGGGTCTGGAACAGAGCAAATAGTAGCAATTTTGAACTAGAGTCTGGGTGTAAGCGCTATCTCTGCGTAAGAGGAAGGGGCTGGGACAAAGGCCAGGAGCAACAGACCCCAATGCCTCTAGAGAAATGGGCCACCTTCTCTTAGGAAGGGTGACATCAAGGCTTAGCTGGGTTAGATAGCAAAGGCTTAAGAAAAGACCAGAAATTTCTTCTTTTGGAAAAAGCAAGCCCAAATGCACAGCACCTGTGACGATATCATTTCCTGATACTAAGTTATATATATCAGGGCACGAAGAGGGGAAAAAAGAGCAAGGGAAGGGTGGATGTTGGTGACATTTACTCGCAGGACACTTGCACTGAGGAACAGAGAACCGTAAGAGATCTTTTCCAAGGCTGACACTCGTGGTAGGGATTTTCCCAGCCGCCTGCTCAGCTGGATGGGCAGCTCGGGGCCTCGGTGGCCACCCCTGTTGGTCCTTAACCAGGCTTTCCTTTTGTTTCATAGCCAGATTTAATCCTGGCAAGTGAAGAATTATTTCAGGAGAAAGACTTTTTTCCATTTTCTGTATGGGAATGAGGCTCAAGAGAAGTCCTCCACGTGTCCCTGGAGATCTCGAGGTCTCTAGCCGGACCACAACCACGAGCCGCTGGAGGCAATTGGCAAAGCCACTCTCTCTACCTGCCTTAACACAAGCGGGACGGTCTGTCCCCGAGTGAAAACCTGCTCTGCAGCCAGGGCGACGGCGCGGCGACGGCTCGATGCAGCCCTCGGCCACGAGCAGGAGGCTCCAGCAGACCATATGGCGTGCGAGTTTCTCAACTCTCCCTCATCCTTCTTTTTTAGATAAATGCATATAAGGGCTGCATTATGCATAGGGAGATAAGGGAAACGGCTAATCATGAAAAAACAGTAATTAATGCAGAAATGTCACAGACAGCATTTTTTTTTTAATGCATTGAATGAGGTTAATGTTTTATATGGATCATTTTTTCAATAAAAGGCCAAGCTATCTCTCACAACTAAAATAAAAAGCAAACTATGAAACAGCACCAAAAACATGATCGTGGTACCCATCCACAGTAACATAATTTCCAGTCCCACAAAAATGCACTTAATCTGGCAGTCTTAAGATCCGAATAACAATTACTGCTGGAATAATAAGGGATATCAGCACTGATTTTAATGTGAACAGAATGGCTTTTGCAGTGTTCTTAGAGGGAAAAGTAGAAATATTATGGAGAAGGCCTTACATAATAACCTTTTTGTAAAGCTTGGATGGCAAGATGATTCTGTAAGACACTGAAGTCACATGCCATTAATCAGAAATGACAGTCTTTATTCATGTATATTTGACTGAAACTGCATAATTTTAGCCTCCAATAGCCCTGGATAAATGACCCTAAGTATAGTGCTTTTTCAAATTGACAGTGATTGATGATGGAGCAAAAAATTATGAACATGGAGAAAATAAACATGAAAAATAGATAACCCCTTTAGTATCAAACAGATTTCTTGTTTTCACTTTTCAAACTCTTTCCATCTCATTTTTTATCTCTATAACCTTGCTCATCATGTTTTAATCATTTTTATGCTACAGCATTTTTTACATTTTGCCTGCGGTGCCCCCACACTAAACCCTGAGCTTGCTGAAAGATTCATTCAGATAAATGGAATTGATTTCATATTTTCCCATTCATGAAAAGAGCCTTTAAAGTTAGAAACTCTTTATGCAGTACAAAACTAAAGCAACTGATTACTTCTAGGAAGCATTTATCTACATCTCTTGACAAAACTGAATAACACTTACTTACGTGCRCAGCATTACTCCTGTCATTAACCAGGCTCCCCAGGGCTGTAGGAGCAGCCCTGCAGCACTCCAGCCCCCTTTATAAACATGAACCACCCAACTGACCATTGGATAAACAGTGCTTTTAAGTGATTAAAAACCCCACCCTATTGACCGCTTTTACAAATCATTGTGTGTTTGCACTAATTGATGAAAAAGTGAAGAAAGACCAGCACCTAATTAAATCTGTTGTGCATTAAAGTGACCATGGCTGGAATTAATTACTGCTGTTACCTGGTATCTGGGTGCAGCACCTGCGTCTCTGCACCGCACCTTGACACCAGCTGATACACTGCACATGGAAGGATACAGGCCTGGGCCAACACAACCCATAGCTGGTTTTTATACTCTCCTCAAGGTGTTTGCTTGAGTTTATGGCAGGATATTTGTGCTGGGGACAGAGTGAACAAGCACACATCGTGATGGAGAGAGTGCAGGTTGTGCTGCCAAATGGGCTGGCCCTTGTGGCCAGGGTGCACCCCAAGGAGGCCACTGGCAAAAGGGAGAGGCCCATGAGTGGCCACGCACTTATTGCTGTCCACCCTGCATGGTCAGGTGTGTGGCTGGTCACTCTTTCCCATTGCAAATGGGCTTCAGACGATACAGTCACACAGATGATACAGAGCAGATTTCTTATCATGAGCAAAATGACTGAGCAAGATGAAAGCCAGTGGAGGCTTGCAAAATGTAGAAATGTTTGGACATATTTAGTAACTTAGCTCCTTACAAAAAGCCTTAAGATCTGAAGATGAAATAAGAAATAGATGGTGACATTGTTTTTTTCTCTTCAGACCAGGTATTGGCCAAGTCTGAGCACATTTCAGAAATCACCCCAGTCCTGCTGCTTGCTTTTGCTGYACGGGCTGATGGTTAGGCTAACCCAACACACACTGTTTTGTTTCCCCGTTGAACCCAGCAGGGCTGAGTTTGTGGCAGTGGCTAATTGTCCTAGCCACTGAAATGTTGTTCTAGATAGTGCTTTTATCTGGAGCTATAGGACAACAGAAATCTCTTCTGCCTGTCAGGCTTACATGAAAAGTTTGGGTTTTTTTTCTTTTTTTTAACCAAAAGATTCCTGATTTGAGCAAGTATTGTCAGTTGTTATGAAGGTAAAAACAAAACTTTAAAAGTGTTTCCATTGTTGTTGGTTCACTGTACTCCAAAGCTTTGAACAGATTCTGGGAGATTAAGATTCTGCATCATTTCATTAAGGATACACTAGCGTATGATGTTGCTAGCCTGTACAAAATAAAAGGCTTTTACTGACCCTTTTCTCTATCATGAGAGTAACTTTCGTATTGGATTAATAAGGCTAATACTACCACTGCAGCATCATTTTATGAAAATTTGCTAATGAGATTTGAAATAGCTTAATGAAAATTTCCCGGCTCTTCCAAATACCTAGGCCGCTAATTACTTAACAAAAGTTGGGCTGCATAGCCAGTGCTGGCATTGATAGTGAGTAGTCAATGCAAGGAGAGACAAAGTTTGATTTTCTCACGCTACATCATGTAGTGTCATCCCACATCCCTTTACATTGCTCTGTAGCATGGTCAGGGCAACACGCAGGACCACAAGCGGGATCCCCAGCTGTGGCGACAACAACAACAAGAACAACAACAACAGCAAAAGTTATTCCCTGTTGTTTACTTTGAACAGCTTTTGCCTTTTGGGTTGAAGACGAATGGCTCTTCATCAGACATGTAGTTTTGCCTGTCCTGCTTTCTTGTGTCTGCACGAGGTAGCTGGAAACGTTGTTTTGCAAGTAGGAGGACCTCGGAGGCATTTGCCATGCAGAGACACATGGGGAACACTTGGGACTGGGAGAATAATCACAATAGAGATGCAGCCTGAGTCCACAGATTTGTGACAGATCCATTAAAAGGACCAGTTCCCACTTCTTATAATTATTGCTAAAGGCCATCTGACTCGTCTGGAAAGCAATAGAGCTCCATGTTGTCCTCAGTTCCAGCTGTCACAATTTTCTACTGGGCCACGAAGACAAGGCTCATGAAAGCTGGAAAAGCCTAGGTCATAATTCTGCATTCCCTGGCACATTTTTCAGCTGTGGAATTATGCGAGAGAGGAATCTGTCCTCGGGTGCCTGCTTTTCTCCTACCATAAGTCATGGCTTGTAATGCTGCATTCAATAGCAGTGAAATGAAAAGAGCCCCTCTCTGTAGGAGGCATCAGGGCAAATTTTCACTGAGCGAAGGCCTCCACGCAGGGAGCACTGCAAAGCGATGAATGCCAGTGTTTATCCAGCAGGAATCTGGAGCATCTGAATTTCTCTTTTGTTTTTTTTCTTCTTTACTATCTTTTCATCCAAGTGAAAAGCTTGTGGGGAAGAGCCACTGTGCAGTTTAAAAACAGATTAGAGAGCAGATGTTCGTCTAATCCAAGAACCCACCATGAATTTTTGTTTATTGTTAGATCATGTTTAGACCACAGGAAAAATGAGGCTGCTGCTGGAGTGTGTTTGTGCATATTGCTTATCAGGCCATCCTACCTCAGGTTTAACGCAGAGAGCCTGGTCTTGGCAGCGCAGTCTCAATAGCATTCATTGGTAGTAGCTGAGTCGAGCTGTTCCTCTGATCTCCTGGTGTCGCCTGGGTTTACACCACTGAGGTTTACCAAGCCTGCAGAGCCATCTGTGTCACTACAGTCGCTATAAAGTGTGACATAAGCTCCAGGTTACTATTACTCAGGCCTTACTTTTTACTAAATATTTATCTACTAAAGCCTTACTCAAGAGATTTTTCTAGGCTCTGGGAACCAAAGCTCCAGACGGGAACCTACCAGCACATGGTTGTCTGATCATGGCTGAAGTCCAGCTGCGGGCTATCAGGACTCCTTTCCAAGCTTGTAGTCCAGATCACTTTAGACTGACTGTTTGGTTTCTTTTTGTTTCCCCACAGTTTGAAATTATTTCATATAACATCTGGGAAATGTGTACACCTTGACTATAGCACTTGGCCAAAGGCAGGTGGATCTATTAGTTATGTCACTAATTAGTCAATCCCCAGCACAAAAGGCATAAGCAAAGGTACATGAATCAATGTTAATAAAATATTAAAACAAGGAGTCCCAAACAGTCTTCATCTATTGATCAGAGAAGGAAAACCACAGAAACAAGCAAAACTCTCAGCCAACGTCCAATATGGCAATTCAGGGACTCAGAGCTCCTGATGTTCATTCACACAAAGGTTACTGATGCATTACTCTGGCGATGTAAAGATATCTCAAAGGGGATATAAATATTCAAACCTTAAGGTCCATTTGTATTGCTGGAGTGGGGGTAAAGTGCCCTTAGGGTAAATGAGAATTAAGATAATAGATTTTAAGGCCAGAAGGGATCACTGTGATTATCTAGTCTGACCATGGAATTTTTACTCAATAATTCATTGACCAAGCTGATGTCTTCTGGTAGAAGGATTGCATTTCAGTGCCACAGGTATTTACCATACAGTGAGCCATGAGAATATTTGCAGTGAATATGTCAAGGCCACATGATGCAGTGAAGTTCTCTTGGGGTATTCAGATTTGTAAGAGCTGGGTTCCTTGTGTTTGGGAGAGGTTTTAATAGGCTGGGAGCGCTAATGCTACGTAGCACTGCTTTAGCATTTCTGATATGGGACACTGCAACCTACAGCAGCAGAAACAGGCGTCAGGACCAGCATTCAGTAAAACTGGCTATTAAGAGGAATTCTTTTTTTGCTGTTTAAGGCAACTGCCTTTATACACACGGAGAAGGCACAGCCTGAAACCAGAGACCACATTTATCTCATCCCCTTGCTCAGCTGCCAGCAGTCACGTTTCGTGGTGGAAAGAATCATGGTACTGAACTGGCTGTGGCAGAAAGTGAGGAGGTGGGGAGATTTCGGCTCCAGGGGGGATGCAACAGTTTCAGTCTGAAACATCAGACGATACCATCATTGACCTTGGGCCTGAGCTCCCAGCCTTAAAGATACAAAAGTTCATAGGCACTTTGCTGGATGAAGCTCTTTGTGCTTTAGATGACCTACTTGTAAAAAAATTGGGTTCAAAAATAGGGCCTTGCTGAAAACCAGATGCTGCAAGTGAGCTGAACAATCTTGGGTAATTAAATTGTAATAAAAAAATTGCTTCATTCATTAACTATGGTAATTGACCAAAAAGCAATAGGACACCTGCTATTTTCATTATAACTGCCTCAGTATAAATCAGGGTGCGATCTCTCTGTGAAACAGGTCATTTAGGTTTAACATGGCTTTAGATGGTTTTATTAAACAGCTCATTAATGTCCTCACTTTTTTTATTTCCAATCACTGATTTCAACAGTTTGACCAAAGAAGAATCCTTAGCCCAGGATTTATATCAAATAACATTTCATCAGATTTCTAAGACTATTCTCATCGCCTTTAGCATTTGTTTCATTGCTTCCCATTCCTCTGCCTGGCATGAAATGTAGTCTTTATAGATCTCTCAAAGTTCAGTGGATGTTCCCTCCTACTTTTTTGTTTGTTATTTAAATGTGATAACATACTGTCTCATTGTTATTTTTATTTATTATGTGCCAATGCATGGAAGCCTCTCCCCTACAGAGTACAGTCTGACAGACAGATGTATTGGAGGTGTAAGACTTTTATTTTTCAGTAGAGTGCTTTTTTTTTTAACATCCTGCACAATAAGGATTTATTCTCTAACTGCATGGATGTCAATACTGGGCCAATTCCCAGCATCCCACTCAGACAGAATTCCTAGGACAATAAGGTACTTACTTACCCAAATAACAACTGCTCTTGCAATTGGTTGACCAAGGACCCAGCCAAACACATTTCTTCGAGTTTTAATTAAAGTAGTAACAGAGCCTGTACTAAGTAACAAGGAAAAGAAATAAGATGAATTTTTATAAAATAACAATTTCACTGTTTATAGTGTCAAAATTACCACACAGCTTCTGACTGTTTTGAGAATTTTAGCTAAGATTCTTCTTGGCTTTGTTTCGTAAGGGCTCCACTTATTTTTGGTTTCAGCTGTACAGTTTGTACGGCACACTGAATGATTTAACCAAGCAGATTTAGAGTTCAGTAGACAGTGTTCTTTGTTAGATTTTAGTCACATACCAAATTCAATAGACTCTCTGCTGCAGGCGTACGTCAAAATGCCAGGAAGGCATGAGACATTGTTGAATATGTTGGAGTTTATTGTTTAGAAAAAAATTAAACTTGGTCTCTCATTCAATCTTTAATTAAATAGTCATACTCTCAAGCTCAAGGGACAAAGGAAAAGAGGGAATAAAGGCAGTTGTTCTGTAAAATACAACAGATATTTCTTTATCTCTGTATTGAACAAGTCAGTATATGTCATCCTCTCTGAAAATAAATCTCAGTATTTTGGGTAAATATGTTCCAAGCAACGAATTACCATCACTACTGCTAGCTATTACCTACATAAGATCATTAACAAACAGACAGCTTTTCTGCATAAACAGAGCTGTGTTTGTTTCCTAATAAGAACTGCCATCATACTCTCTGTTGGTGAGTTTTGGAAAATAAGTCTTAGATCTCTGTGTAAAGACCTCACACAAAACTGAACAGCCATATGTGATAGCTAGCTAAAAAAACAACCAGTCATTTTTCTACTCCCTGTCTGTAAATTTGTCCTTAAATATGAACACAGAGCAGACTGTATCTTAAATCCTAGGCATGAAGCTTAAATTGCTTAAGACTGAAGACCTGCTTGGAGTCTGCCAAGCCCACGAGTTTGAGCAATACTTTCCAACGCCACTACTAGTGATCTGACCACTAATCCTGCCAACAGGATTCAGAGCAGGAATGCTTGAAAAGTGCCCAAAGTGTGGGCAGGCTCTGCCACAAAAACCAGGACCTGCTCATTATGTCAACCCATGATGCCGGAAGTGTTGACATTCTCCAGTGGTCACTGAAGGACACATACTGCTCTTCAGTAGGTGGGAACACATTTCTTGCATAATTTTGTTATATGATGGAGGCAAGGTTTTCATTTCATGCCATCCAAGCATGTGGTCCTTACAACTCTATGCCATATCACATCATCAACCGACAGTAAAAGAACAATGTCCTTGGCTGCTTTCTGATGTTGACTGTACCATCATCAGAATAACTAACAGAAAAGATAAATCTCTTTTACCCTAGGAATTGTTAAAAAAAAAAGTGTGACAGCATCCTTTATTTCAGCCAATGTAATGATAAAGGGAAATGGTACAAACTGTAAACTATTCAGTCTTTAAAGTGTAATCTTTTTTTTTCCTCCTTGCAGGACCTATTCACAGTAACTTGCAGCAAATCAGTCAGTAGCACTTTAAACTAAGCTTCTTAAAATTCATATTCTTAATCATATTTAATGTGGATAGTAAAAGTTATTTATATTTCTTCTGAAGTTTTACAGAGTTATGGCCAAAATATGCGCTATTTTCTCACTTTGAATTGTGAAGGTCGGTAAAATCTCCCAGTTAGAGGTGTGCTCTGGCAAGGTAGTAGCAGCAGACTAGGGGTGACCAAACAGCAATCATGACCTTACAGGCAAGAGCTTCCGCGTGTTCCCATTGAAACCAAGAGCACTTGAGCTGCCAGCTAGAGCAGAGTTAGGTCAAAGCTGTGTGCTGCTGAACTTTATTAATATTTGAAAAATAAAATAACAAAAGACTCCTTCAGCGCTTGACAATTAGGCTTAAGGCTTGGAAGAGACTAACTTAACTGAAAATAATGCATTTTCCCCTTTTCTTAGGCTCTCATTTTTACGACTTTTGCCTACAGGTTTTGTTCATGAAAGTTGGCTTTGCCTTCCATTCTGAACTGTCCCAAAACTGGAGTAACCTTTGCAGGGGTTCTAAATTGGGTCCTTTAAACGTAAGCACTAAAAGTAGTCATACCAAAGATTTACCTAGCCCATTCCCCTGTGTCCAAAACTGGCTGCCATGGGGAGAGTGTAAGAGGAAGACAAGCACAACATGGTATTTTCCCAGACTTGCCTTCTAGTCTTCAACAAATTTACAGCTAGCYGCTTCCTGAGCCAGAAATGGTCTCTTCGTATTGAATAAGCCTCAATGGATTTCCTTGGTGAGTCTGACCAGTCCATCCTCTGATTCCACAAGGACTTCTAGCACCCTCAGCATCCCATCGGAAGGAGTCCTGCACTTCAACTACCCATTCTGCAAAGAGCGTTAGTACGCCACTTGCAGACGCTCTATGGAAAAAGGATCTGACCTTTCCCATCAGTGTGTCTAAGCAGGTCTTTACCTGAGAGTACAACAGCTGTTTGGCAGTTTTGTTCAGTTCTTTTAAAGCAGAAGTTAGCTTTTTTACTTAATTGAACAGGCTTGAAGTAAATTCTGCCAATGTTCATTTTCAAACTACAATAGCCAATAATCATTTGCAATCCAGGTGCAGGGGAGGTGTGCGAGAACCTTTTTAAATGTAAAATAACATGATTCTGTGACAAATAGAAAGGAAATCATTTTCAATCTAAAAGGAGTTGGAAAATTCAGGATGTGTACTCATTAAAAGTGCCTTCAAGATATCAAGACAGGCTTTCTCTTTAAATGCAAGATGAATAAAAATGGTAAGCAGCAGTTATGATGTGCAAAACACTTCAATGAGCACAGTTGTTTTTGTTTTATAGAGCTTTTTTTTTTTAAATCTAAGCAAACTTGTATTGCTTTAAAAAGTTGTATATGGACCAAAAGTGAGAAATGGAGTTGGGAAGAGAGTCCAAACCCATCACTGGTGTGAAGAAGTGCTGGGACTAGCCCCCACCTTCCTCAGCCAAAGGGAGGTCTCTCTGCAGCTCCACATATTCTGGGGCAATTTCCCTGTGTGGAGGAGTTGGAGATTCACTGGACTAAAATAATGGTAAGATTGATTCAGCTTCGTGACCAATGGAGACAACACCTTTCTGTAACGAATACTTGTTTAACTGCTCAGGTGTGGAAGGTGAGACACTGCACTTGCAAATAGCTGAATCACAATGTACTTCACGGGGAAACAATATCAAGACAATATTAACTCTTTCAATACCAACTACATACCAAAAATTTCCCCAAAGCTCAGGACTGCTAACAGTTGATTATACAGCACTGCAAAGTTAAACGGGACTGTACATATGCAGGTCTGGAGCGTTTAATGGTACCAAGCGGGAACAGAGAGCACCCCAAAGCCTCTTAATGTATTTCAGCCCGGCACTGGGCTGTGAGTCAAAACGGCCTTCACTTAAACTTAGTGCAGGCATTTAAGCACCACTCTGAGTTATGATAATTCTTTTTTAGTTAATAAAGATATTGAAGCAAAAGCCATTTTTTTCCTGCTCTGTCAGGACCTGATCCTGAAGTCATTGAGAGCTTTACAATTGACTTCGAGAGGTGATGGCTGAAACCTGACTGTCACTGAAATAGAACTGTAGGTTGGAAATGCTCTACGTGATACTGTAATGGGTTAATGTATCTTTATTCAAGTGCTGTTTAATTCACAGAGGAATCATCTATCTCTGTTTCCAGTTAGTTGAACAATGCTGCTTCAAGGACTAAGTTTCTTTTAGTGTCTGACCAGCAAATCTCAGTCACAGCAATATTTGCCCTGAGCTGCAGATGATTAGCCACTCATCCCGTGCTTTTCCACATATGAAACCCAGGAGGATGTTTTAAAGAAACATGCACAGTTATCAGCACTTAGACAGTCCAGACTTTAATTAATCACGAGAATAATAACCTCCTGGTTCAGCTTTTCATGGAGTCACCTATTTAATCTGCTGCTTCAAATTTAATAAAAACCTCCTTAACAAACTTTTCTTCTCACTCTATTTGCACAGAGCAAAATCTTTAACAGAACTGAAAAATAAAATAAAAGTGTAACATAAATCCTTTGGGAATTCTCATTATTTCCATTTCAGATGTTTGAAGAAAGATGAGATAGATTATAATCAGTTACAGGCTTTTCTACTGTTCTTAATTATGTTTGCTACTCAGGGACACACTTCTTAAGGAGCTTAACTTTAAGCATGTGCTTAAGAGTCATTGAATCCAAGAAGTACAAGTTACGGTTGGGATGCTGGCAACCAGAAATGGTCTTTTAGTAGGCCACAGATATCACTGGCTTATCATCAAGTTCAAAAGGCAGCAGAGGCCATTGGTGCCTGTGGGAGATTTAGAYTGGTTTGATTTGATTTGGGTTTTTATTACTGTTTATAATTTTTCTGTAATTAAAAGCTATTAATTTTAAGCACATGCTTAAATCTAAACACATGCCAAATCAATCACCTGAATATCAATAGGCTTGAACACATGTTTTTGCACTGCCCAATAAGGGCCCAAATATAATTATGGCAACCTGGAGGGGTTAGTGTCCCATACCCCATCCCAGTCCCAACATCCGTCACAGACCACCCAGCCGGACATGCACCGTTCAGTTACACTCTTCTCACGCTGATAGCGAGAACGGCAGTGAATCACCTGCAACTGTTTTCTTTTTCTGAGTATTTCCTATCCCTTACACTAAGCAGTCCCCTACATGTGCACTACGCCTTGCAGGGACTCTGCAAGTCTGTCACGCTTATTGCCAGCAGAATTTTATGAGTAGCAAATACAAATCTGGAGGAACTTCTGCGGCACATAAAAGCTCATGAAGTCCATAAATTTGAGAGCAAAAAATTTTCAATTTTTTGGCACTTTCTAAGAACCCGAAAGCTATTGGAGTTCCTTTTCAGATGGTTTCTTGGCTTAGTCAACTTTTTTTTGCCTGTGTTCTCAGCTGAGACAGTACCATGAGAAAAGTTATTGTTTTGTTAAGCAAGACGATGGTGATACGCAATGTTCATGTACGCTTATGTTTCCTTGGCTCCCAGATGATGGCTGGAGATCTGCGTAATTAAAACCACGCTTCCCCACGCAAATGCTCGTTTGAATTCTCTGCTCGGAGTAGGACAGCAACTGCTCCATGTCAGGGTTTCTTAAGGGTGCAGACTAGCCCAAAATATGTAGTGTATCCCAAAATAGGTAGATGAGAAAATAGGTAGGCATTTCCTTTTTCCGAGCTTGCTGGCACGTCATGCCTTGCGCAGCAGCAGGGCCGTGCTGCTCCGGCGGCCGAGCCCCGGGCTGCGTCGCCGCGCGGGAGCCACGGCTCTTCCCCGATGGCCCCACGCTGGTGGCGTGCGGCTCCCCAAAGAGGTGGCCTCCTTTTGCTGCTGAGGTACGTGTTACCCGAGCCCTTCTGTTTGCGTCCTCTCGTGCTCCCGGCTCTGCAGAGTGGCCCTGGAGAAGGCAGAGTTGCTCCCGAGGACGGGAGAGAGCCAGCCKCTCGCTGCTAACAACTCCTACCGAGCATAACTGCGCTCTCTTTCCATAAAATAAAATGTAATAGAATATTGCGTTTTCCAGTTACACAATAGTAATTGTGAATAATTATACAAAATCTCAGGCTGTTTATGGCTCTTTCTAACATTGCGTTTGTGTACACTATATAAACACCATCTGTAGAAAACGTAAGACACAAGCACTGCATGAGCACAGATATATAAAACTGTATCATCTTTTCAGTGAGCATCCAGTTAAACAGTTATTGTCTGCATCTTCCTCTGAAGTACGTCAATTCACCAACTTACCCTTTGGATTCACATTCCTGCTTCATTGCAGGGAAGCTTACTTATCTCCAGGATTTTCTGTTTATTGCAAAAATCTGTAGGCACGTGGCCTGAATCTCTGTGGCCACCTCCACCGAGTCTTTCCTCCGAGGTAACCATGCCGAACGTGCACCCCGCGCCCTGCCCAAGCCCTCTCCGCGCAGGGGCGGCTCTGCACCGGCGGGTGACACCACAGAGCGGTTTCCAAATTTCCCACAGGGAATAGCTTGGGAGGTGTTTCGGGAGAAGGCTGCTAGCTGTGAATACCAAAKCAGGGGCTTTTCCCTCTGCAGAGGCCCCTGCTTAAGTATAAAGTACCAACAGTGCAAATGAAAAGCAATAAAAAAGAGAGACTCTGGGCTTTGAATGCTTCCTAGGGTCAAGCACTAAAACCTCTTTTGACAGTGACACAACCCACACTTGTTGTCCTCAAGAGAATTTGACCCCAAGTAAGGAATTGAACAAAGTGCGCATTTTGTCTACAGTGGACAAATATCTTGCTCTAAAGCAACAAACAAACTTCAGATAAAACACACAGACAGTGATAGGGGGRAAAAAAAATCCTCCCAGAAATGAATCCTCACTACAATTTATGCAAATTTTTAAAAAAGGAACAATGTATTTCTGATTTTATTGACTTTGTGTTGTATGGCAGAAGGTTAATCAAACTAAAGCATTACATTTCTCCTCTGTTATTGATTAACCAAAGCCAAATAGCGTTATCATTTTCCTTAATGCATTTAAATCATGAACATTTTCTCAGATGCTCAGCAGTCACTGTGCGGATTTCAGTGGCAGCTGTCCCCATGTGGAAGCATCGAGCCTGGACAGAAACACTTTGCTGTGACGGCGGCACAGGCCCAACAGTTTTCATTTTTTCACTTCAGGAGAAAAATTGCTTTCTTTCCCTCCCCTTGGAATTATCTCTGTTTGTACAGGAAYTATTCCTACTTCTTTTGAAACATTATAAGTGTGCTTGTAATGGCTGCATGTCGGCGCTGGTCTTCAGCTAAGCCCTGCCCCAAAGTCCTCTGAAATCATTGGGATTATTTCTACTGACTTCATGACCTCTCACGCAGCCTCTAATACAGCACAAAGCTGGGTTTAATATTTAATATGCGCAGTGCTGAGTGGATTTGCTTACAYGGAGAATTTGGCCCAATGACATAGCAAGTGAAATGCTGCCCTGCTGCAGTGACTGTAGYTACACAACTGATTTTGATGGGGCCAAAATGTTACCCTTTAATGAAGATGCAGTAGAACCARTCTTGGCTGATCCTGTTCCCTTAGAAATTATTACTTATATCTTCCATTGATTTTAACACTAAAACAACGTGACCTGAGATGAGGGTTGAGCCCACCATGAGAGAGCCCCAGACAGGGTCTGGTGTGTCCCTTGGTGGTTGGTGCAAGGCCACAAGCCCTGAGACAGCTCCCCCACTGTCTTGCATGTCATGCAGCTCAACTGCTAGAGAGGCATAATCATGGATTGATTAATTTTTGTTGATCAGCAGCTTTGAAATGGAAAGAAATAAGCAGAACAAACTCAGCTTTGGTTTAATTCCAAGTAAAGCTTCAGCAGACTTCAACAGAACCCAATGCGAGGACATTAGATTTTTATTACTATTTTTGTTCAAAGCTGTTTAATTTGTTCAAGCCTGCTAGCAAGTTCTCGCCATCTTCTGAAGTGAAGGATAAGAATTTCATTTGTATTGGGATAAAAAAAGAAGAAGAAAAAAAAGGTTGCACATTTCTTATAGAAACACAAGTACCTCTGAACTGACATTTGGAATTACATGTATTCCACCAGGAGCTCAAGGTGTGCCATAATATGCTGTAAATGACCAAAACTCTTTTAAATTTACCTGTCACAATGTTATAAGGGAGAAAGTCCATTTATAGAAGGATGATATGTATCATTAGCATCATCTATATTCTGCCAGTGCCACAGTATGCTAAGCAATAACGAAATCCTACATCAGGGCTTGCTGCAAAGCACCTAGAAAAATCACACAAAAAATCCCCAAATGTATGCATGACTTTTACATACATTATATACATTTTTCACATACARTAAGCGTACACATATAGGCATCTCTTGAATTAACTAAGTAGCTGCCATCTAGTTGGATTCTATTTATTCATTTTTTTTGCTGTCACCAGGATGAGGAGGGATGAGGGGGGAGACTGGGAAGAGAAGCAGCCCGTCAGGAGGAGCTCCTCACAGGTGGAGAGCAGTTAGGAGCAGGGTGCAGGAGCTGTTGCGGGGCCAGGCGGYGGCCACAACGTGCTCAGCACACCCRCGGCACACCAGGAGGGGAGCTTACGGGCAAGGCTGGACACATACAGGCATTGCTCACTACTGTCAATTTATATATATGCATATACATACACATACACATATACACACACGCATCCATGCATAGGTACATCAGCCCATCAGAATCCCCTGATCAACAGCCGATAAGCCAAAATTTTCAAAAGTGGCTTCTGGTTTTCAGACACTGAACATTTAGCACGTCTGAAAATCAGGAGCAAGACAGAAATTCAGCAATATTACAGCTACTTACTAATTTTTAAATATTTGTGCTCTATGATTAATTGGAGTACCAAGACCAAGTCCAAAGTTAAGCACCTTTAACCACCAGTTAGAAAAGTAGCTTAAGTATACAACATGGGACTTATTATGTACTTTGTGTTAATACAATGCTCATGTCTGTTATCAGTACACCATGGGATGTAGCATTAAATTAAACCAGTCTGGAGCAACGATATCCTTTAGGTTTTACAAATATCACTGGTAGGTATAACGCTGTTTTGTTTGCCTGCATTTACCTCTATGTTTTGTAAAATATAAATATGTGGTCAAGGCATGTGCTTAATCAAGAACAGTGACTACTGATGCAGGTACAGGTTTTCAGATCTGTGCACAGCTGAAGCACATACCTAAATGTCTGAGTATACAAATGACTAGTCAGAYGGTTAATTCTTCACACATTTATCAGGACGCATAGTCACTGAACCAGCACAAAGGTGAGATACCTGTACTTGAAAATCAGACCTGTGACTAGTTTAGAATAGAATTTCATACAWGAAAATTTGGCAAAATGGAAGTTGGATTATGTGAATATCCAGTTCTGATAATTCTTATTACTGCTCTTTGGAATTGTTTGGAAAACAAATACAGCATTTTGCAATTAGACCCCTGATCTATGAACGCACTTGAGCAACTGTATAACTGTAAGCATATGGCTAGTCACTTTAATGAAATTACTACTTATATACATGAATTATCCACTTGTTTTAAGTGATTTGCTGGATCAAAGCCTTTCTTTTTCTATTAGAGCAATAGAACTAAAGTAATACAATGACYCTAATTGGAGAAAATAACGGAGTAAAGGTGGCTGTATCACCGCAGATATCCATCCCCACAGGGGAAGAGGCACGATATCTGGAAAAAGTGCCTATAAAACTACACCACAGMAAGTATTGTATTATTTCAACTTTTTTGGCTAAAAGATTAAAATCTATTTCATTTCAAACCTCTTAAAAAGGCTCTGCACTACTTTGGTTTGTGTAGGAGCTGAAGATATAAATRCCCCACAAATTTAAAGAAAAAACACGATTTAAAATACTACTTCTACTTTCTAGCTGAAGCAAACACAGTACAATATAAATCTCCAGTGCAGCCTATTCAAGTGTCAGAACGGCTCATTCAAAGCAACATGCTCACTTCTGCAAGATTTTAGTATTATAATCGAAAATGCTCTCCCTCGGATGCACCTGAGAAGCATTAGCTTCTTGGTGACTTTAAGAACCAAATCCTTTAATATAAACCTAGCTTTTCTCACAGGCACTTGAAAATATTTAGCATTTTTTCAGTTGAACACAATTTTCATAATAGAGTAGCTCACTCGGCTACCTGACACCAGAGACAAAGGCAGCGAGCAAGCGGCCGCGGCGAAGGCGGGCAGAGGCCGAGCTGCGAGCCCCACTGCAGATGCAAGGAGGCTTCGGGCCACGCCAGTGCCCAAACAATTGCAGTGATTTAGGTGCACAAGGGAATATGCATTTTATTCAATAATGTCCAGATATGACTCTTGCATACCTGATGTCTTTCAATCAACCTTAATGGAAGGTATAACAGATCTTAAATTCCTCTGACATCTGAATTCCATCTCTATGAGCAGTTTTAGGACACTGAAGAAACCTTTTGCTTCTCTAAAACCAATTTGGATGCCTGGTTTAAACTTCTGTGTGCTAAGGGCTTGTAAGCAGAATTTGGTCAATAAACCATCCCTTCTGCTATGAACCAGATTCCTCCACCTAAGCACATATCCCCTTCCTGAACTGCACTGGCTCATCATCGCTAACGACTAATAACTACTGACTTTGAGAAAAGTATTCATTTACATTTCACTGGAAAACCCCTTGAAAACGTATGAGGGAACGAGGCATTTTTCCTGTGCCAAGCGCTCGGTCCACTCCACCAGCTCAGCGCCGTGCGCAGGGAAACGCGGCTCCGGCACCGGCACGCGCGCCGTTCCAGGGCCGCAGCGCCTTTTGCGAAACCAAGCCCTGCGACGATCCCGCGTCGCTTCCCTCCGCTTAGCCTATTAACGCGGGCAAACGCCGCGCGTTCCTGYGGCCGCAAAACCGAAGGCGCGCCGAGAGGCTGCAGTGATAGATTACACGTGCATGCTGTGTCATATCCAATTAGCTCAAACTGACTGTGCGCGCTGCATGCTGCTGTTAGTGCTTGGAAGATCAATAAACATGGCGAAAACGCAGGCAGGCACTCTGCCTCCGCGGCCGATCGCAGGAGGCCCGGGCCGGATCATGCTCCGGCGCCGCGCGCGCGGCTGCTGAAGAGGGCAGGTGGTGCATAGACACCATTCAGCCTGGGCCTATTCAGCCCCAACTCCTCTAACTCTCCATTCATGCATAGCAAAACACCATCTGGTCCTATTTTGCCTCCAGCAATCACAGCTGACCAAAAACGATAATAACAGCTGTTGCAAAACAAAAGCCAAACAAAGGGGGGAGGGAAAGGTTAGAGCGGAGTCCAGCGCCGAAAAATACTCCGTGAAGGGAGGAATGGAAAAGGAGCCATTCAGAGACGCGATCCCCATTGAAAAGGGCGAGCGCAGGACTCCTGGTTAAACTCGAGATATTTAATCCATCTGTCCTGCAACCCACAATGGTCAGGTGATAATATAAAATTGAGATTATGTTGCATAGAGGTATTTAAAGCCTTTGTTCTCCAAGTTAGAAACTAATGACCCTGTGTCAGCTAAAAATTAAACCTCCTTATGTTCTTTCATCATGTGTCAGCCTGGGTTAATGTGAAAGTAGAACGTGGTTAACTGGGGTGATAAAGCAGCTGAAACCTTGGGAAAAGCAGGGAGCAGTTAAGTACTTGTAAATGATAGGAAGGAAAACATTATTTAAAAGGTAGATGACACTGAAATCATAGAGATGCTACATTTTTTCCTGTACAAATGGCATATTAAGTGATTTAAATTAACAGTTTTATGTATGACCTATGGTAGCAAAGTTATTTACTCAGACTTGGAGAATATGAACACCAACTTGTGCAGTTTGAAACACAAGATGTTCTGCAATATGCTATTGTGGGTAATGTAAAATACAATTTTGTAACAAGTAGGGGTATGTTCTGTTTTTTCCATGACTCAAATCTTGATATTTAAAATGTACAGTCCCTCCTGATGTTTAATTTTTTTAACTGCAGTAATTAAAACTATTTTTCCTGGAATTGACCAACAGTAATTCAGCAGCTCTTAATCAAATGTGATAAAACCCAGGATTTATGAAATCATTTAATGAGTGTAATAACACCTGCTTCTCGCTGCAAATAGTTGAAAACAGACTTCAGTTGTAATTAACTCTTATCACTAGTGACATTTTTCCAGCGATATTTCATAGGTCTTCAAAATGACAATTACGGAACTAATACACAATTACTGTCACATGCAGTTTAGCAATTATTTCTGAAGACATTTGTCTAAAGGTTTCAAAAAGACTATAAAATGGTTCCCTTTGTTATGTAACATTGCTTAAAACCGACACACACACAAAATCTTTCCCGAGCAGCCTCTGCTGTGACATTTCCAAGGCACGCCGGCTTCCTCATATTTGGAGTAAACATTCGCCATCCCAGACATTATTTGATATCATACTAAGGCTATTATGAGTGCGGGTAGCTGTCAGCTAACACCGATTACAAAAAGCTTCAGTTTATACATGATTTTTTTCTCCTGCTCCAAGAAATCTATAAATTTATAATTAGCATCTCTTGCTGTTCAATATTTGTACATAATAAACAGAGTACCAGAGGATTATGAAATATTGAAAGCTGAATTCATTATTAATAACTCACACTGTACAGGGCATCTTCCCCCAGCTCGGGCTGCAACTTTGGGGGGCTCCATATTCCACTGTTTTTTGGTGGTGTCCCGAGCGCGGTAGCCATGGACACCGCCTGGAACAGGATTAGGATTCTGCTCAGGCTTGACACTTGCTGTTTTTAATTTTCATTTTATCATAAGCAGTTTAAGATTGTTGCCAGTGGTAATTTGCAATTTTTATCAAGACCTCTTCATTATAGCTTCTGACAGGACAGATGCTGTAATTAATCATGCAAGACAACTGGGGATAGTGGTCAGACGGCACTCACGGCGCGGCTACTGCCTGCAAAGAAGAAAATAAAGGATTTCTCCTCCCTGTCAAGAGTAAAAATATATAAACAGCACTAATATCCTGGCAATACGCTGCACGTGAATGTTTCCGTCATCTGAAACCCTTGTCCTCTCCGTCCCCCACCTCCCACTTGCTCCTTTGCTGATGCAACGCGCAAGTCGGACGCGCAGGGACCAGCCGCAGCCACGACGCTGGCGCTTGCAGGCACGAGGCCCGCGGCAGCGGCTGCCTTTACACCGGAAACGCAAAGATACACGGAGAAAACCACGTTTCGCACTTATCGCCATCTCTGAACACGACTGCTCAGACAGGTTCACTGTCCGGTTCCTCCTGCTACCTGCAACGCAGGCGAGGATGAATGTTTTACAACTCTCCCACCTGTTTTCGCTCTCTGATGTAAGCCAGAAAACCTCGGAGAAGCTGCAGGCAGCTCTGCGGCAGCGAGCGCTCGCGGACACGAGAGCTGAGCACACGGTTCACCTCAGGACCCACTTACCCGCCACGTTTGGCAAAACAAAAATCCAAAAAGTTAAATAAATTTTCCAAGATGGCATTTTTATGAGCAAACACTTCTGTTTTTTTTATCACAGACTTATGGCCCACAGGTTTTACTGAAATGTGTTTATTCTATAGCAAGATAAAAGCATTTATTTTAGATAAGCAAAATACAAACAACTTAATTGCTGCTATCATAACTCATAAAAAAGTATAAAACAGCATAAAAACACAATAAGCAATGTAGCAATTAATAATTCATGTTACCAGTGTTTACATTAAAGCCTCATTTATGAAAACTTTACAACACATGATATGAAAACTTACAACTTTTAAAGAAAATATTTACATTGATTATTCGGTCGTGGAGTTTCTTTTAAATATTCTACTGGTTTTACAGCGTATTAAAAACTCTTGCTTTTTTATCTTAGCTTTTTGTAATAACAGTTTTATTTAAGTGCATTTCCCTTTTAAAAATACAGTGTATTAAATCTGAAACTCATCACTTCGACACAGAATATAATATTCACATTTGTTCTGTAATTGGAATTAACGTAATAGGGTAACCGTCAATATATATTTTGTTACAAACTATGGTGGGTTTATTTGGAGAAACTAAGTGAAAGGATGGGTCAAACATTTAAGTTTACTCACTTGCATTTGTTTTTCTGAAGACATTTAGGAAAGAAAAAATTAAGAGCTTTGGCAAAAATCTGTGATTTACTCTATTTTTTCATGACAAAAAATGCCATCAACTAACTCATGTCATACAAGTATGATTGTATGAAATCCAATCATCATTTTACAGGTAGTTACAACTGTGCTTTAAGGGCTTCATGAGTTCACACTGCCTTGAAGTGCATTATTCACTTTTAGAGAAAGAAGGGTTATATTATATAACTCTGAAAGACCATTTTGCAGTCATAAGGTCCAGGTATTTATTAGGCCATTTGATTCACATATTGTAGGTAAAGCTTAAATAAATTAAAAAGGCATCACATGAAAAAGAGCACAGTTTTTTTTAAAAAAACAGAAACAAAACCAAAAAGATTTATAGTCAGCTAAAAGATGATACACAGCTACATTGTAGTTCTTTATTGCCTATCTAATAGACACTTTAGAGGATCATTTGATCTGTTATGCATCCCTGCATAACAACCATCAACAATTTACAGTTTCCAGCCAAATATGGTTTACCCCTACCCCCTCGATAAACACACAGCGATGTCGCAGCATCATTTATCTTCAGAAAATACTGACCTGTGACAATACTTGAGTCTGTGCCTGAGGCTGTATTTGTGCCTGGTGCTGCTGAGGTGCCGGCTGCGGGCTCCCCAGGGCCGGGATGGGAGAGGTGATCTGCGAGGCCACCGGAGAGTGTTGCTGCGGGGAAGGCTGCGACTGGTGCTGCATGTGCTGCAGCTGCTGCTGCTGCATGTGCTGCAGCTGCATGTGCTGCAGCTGCTGCTGCATTTGCTGCTGACTCATTTGCTGCTGAAGATGCTGCTGCTGCTGCAAGTGTTGCTGCATGTGGTGCTGGAAATGCTGCTGCTGCATCTGTTGTTGTATTTGCTGATGCATTTGATGCTGGTGGAGTTGCTGCTGTTGCATCTGCTGCATCTGTTGCTGCTGGAGCTGCTGTATCTGGTGCTGCTGGCTTTGCATGGAGGGGCTTACTTGAGATGAAGATGGTGTTGCCACCATGTTTGTGCCCATAGAGCTTATCAACGGAGCTGCAATGTTTGTGGGCATGTTTGATGCAATGGTAACAGAAGCTACAATCTGATTCATGGGCAGTCTCATGGTTAAAGGCTTGGGAGCAATCGCCCTGGGAAGGGACTGCTGAAGAGTTTGAGGAGATGCAGACACTGTTGCGTGTTGCGAAAGAGAAGTATTCAGAATGAGGGAGGAAGACAAATTTGTGGATGCCAGCGTTTGCTGAACAGAACGAATGGTCTGGGCTTCAGCAGACTCTGCAGCTGCCTGTGTTTGAAAAAGAAGTTCAAGAATTGATATTGGTGAAAATAAAGATCCTCTCATATCAAGTCCCAAAATTATCAAAATCCCTTCCAGCCCTCCCATGCTTCAATGTAAGCAGCTCAGCATGCGGTGAGAAAGACTTCATCCTAAGAATTTGTGCAATTATTATAGTGGTCCCATTTCAGAAATGCTGTGCAGAACATCCTCTATGTTGCCTGCTTTCTTCCTCCAATACAAGCTTTCACAAACGTATTTCTGATTTCTCCTTTTTCAATACTTAACTCCACATTAAATCTAGCTGATTGCACTTAAGATATTTAGAAAGGCAAGTATCCTGGCTCAGTATCACCCAGATCAATTTAAGATACCTTGTATTTTTAACAGAACAGCCTTGTTACTGCTTCTACCAAAACAAAAGCCACAGGTACTCAAGGAGACTTTTTCATCTTTTTTTTTTAATTGGAAAAGACCAACCAGCAGTCTGTAGAAGATCATTCTCATTCACTGATGCCTTCACCACACCTTAATCTGTACCCTGGTGCCCTGGACAAAAAGCTAATTTGTGCCCTTGTTCAACACCAGAAAGCTACAGATGCCACTTACATCGTCTGGTGAAAGAGATATAAGGGGCCCAATGCTTTCTATATTTATATATTTAAAAAAAAAAAAAAAGTTCTTTGGAAGACGGATCTGAACAGGATTATATCCCAAGCACCAATTAAGAGTAGTGTACAGATGCCACAAATTCTCAAACAACTTCTACAATTTGTTTGCTGTAGTTTCTTGTGTCCAAGGCATCAAGTCCTCAGTACCTCCACCAGACACAAGTCTAAGGGGAATGCTTTCAAGAGCACGCAGCTGAAGGAGCCTAAATATGCTGCAAGCAGCACTGCTGCAAGAAATGGGGCACTCTCGTGCTTTTAAAGACATAGTTATACTAGGTGTATTTGAAGATATTGTGTATGCTTAAATTGGACATATTTAAGCACCAGAGGTAAGATTCCTCTCACCTAGTTTTGCACATCTACAGTATACACATTACCTCTCAACCAGTTGCCTAGAATGCCTTTAAAGACAGTGGAGAGGAAAAGTCTCTTCCAGTGCAATTATCTGACATGCTTTAGGCATGTACCCTGGAATGTGTCAAATCATGCTTTAGAAGCGTCTTTTCTATCCCTACTCTCAGCAACAACCTTGGATGAAAAAGCTACAGCATGGATGTCTCAAATGAGGGGAAATGAATTCTGGATTTAGAGCATATTTCCACTCCCAGTATTCCCACATGCAGCCCAGTAACTCAGCAACCCAAGTCTCAYGGAATTTGGAAGAAAATTTGACTTCTGATGGTTTTGAGAAAGGAATTTAGGATTAAAAAAAAAAAAACCCTCAAAGATGTTTAGAATTCCAGCTGCCATTGGACTTAGTATCCTGATAGTAAAGGCTTTGCAAATATCATCTAAGTCCTGAAGACAATGAGAAAAACACAGCTTCTCAAACACAAGGAGAAGAAATCTTTCAGTTTTCACGAATGTGTGGGTCTAATTTTTGCTGTTGTATTTCTACGCACTAATGAGAACACCCAGCAACCTTCCCTGTGATTTACTAATGCTCTGCAGTTGCACATTCAAATAAGCATTCTCAGGAGCTACAGATCATCATTTTATTTTATTGCTTCCTTGTGATTAATGATACTTTTGTAATTGATCTTTGTGAAATATCACTACAGAAATAACCACCTTGGTTAGTTTTTACATACATTTTTGATGGACATAAACATATATCCATTTATGTGGTATTCAGGTGCAACAGATCTACCATCAATTTAATGCTGCCAGTTAAAAAGGTAACTTCTCAAATAAGACAGCAGAGCCTTGTTTACACCATATGAGTTCTAACTAGAGATCTGCTAAAACACTCAGCATGGCTCACTGCCAGCTTGTCCATTAGTAAGAACTTCCCAAATTCAGAGACACAGCACATCTCTTTCCCTCACTTGGAAGAAATACTTAAGCTTTCTCATACAGCAACTGCTCTCCAAACCCAAGCAACTCAAGCCTGTCTTTTGAGAAGCAGCACTTACGGGAAAACAAATCTGCAAATAACTTGCAAATGTTAATGATGCAAAGTCAGTATATTTTTCATGACTAAATTTTACTTTACAGTGAGTGGCATTATTTTGCTTCCAAAGATAATCCCTGAGGAAGCATGTTTGCATAGTTACTGTTTGGTAATCATTACTGTGGCATTAGAGATACAAAACAATTTTTGCAAAGACTAAAGACTATTGTTCAAGCAATAGCACCACATCTTTAAAAACTGTATTAAAAAAAACCCTAGAATTTTACTTTTGTTTTGAATAACAAACCCTTTCCCCGCTCCCATATGTAAAAACCATTGCCAAATGTTAACTTGCATTACACTGAAGTCACTTCTTGGCTTACCTTGGAAACAAGGCTTGCTCTATAGGCAGCAAGTGCCTTTAGGTATTCTTTTTTGGCAGCTTCAGTTTTTCTTTTATACACCTATTAAAAGACACCACAATTTCACCATCTCCAATTATTAAGAAATTTTTGTCAGAATGCTCTCAAAATCACTTGTAAAGAAACAAAAAGCAAAGACCAAAAACCACCAGATGCTCTAATGCTACAACGTTTTCATCCCTGAAAAGTTCTAAATATTCTTGTGGGTGACCACAGACTGTCAGGTCCACTTGCTGGACTTTTACCACAATTTATGTTGATTTATCATGAATAAAAAAATCTGCTAGAGCAACCAACTGTTTTACAAGAATATGTATGCACAATTCGCCTCCCCAGGAAAGGATGTCGTACCGACTCTGAGTACCAGGGATTTGAGAACCCTGAGTATTTCAGATGCTGAAAGGCATCTAAAGTGATAAGAAATAGCAAAAACACCAAGTTGGTAATTGCTTTAAATAAGTATTTGAATTACTCGTAGAAAATCTTTGTATCTCTGTAAAAGGTAGTTTACAGAGTTTGGACAATCCACTTTCCCCACAGCCAATACTAGAGAATCCCACTGAGCGTAACAAGAACAGTTGGGCAAAAAGCCAGTAAATCTTCAATCATTAGTAAATTTAAGGTTTGCCCTTAAATCATGATCACATGTTAAATCAGACAAAAAGCTTCCAAAGGTGTATCACAAACAAGGAATTTTCATACCATGCCAGAAAGGTGTTCTATTAGGGATCTCTTCTTCCATCACAGCTTCCATTAACTATTAATGGGAGCTGCACAGAAGTACCAACAGCCCCAAAGGAATATATTATTTTTTCAATTCATGTGTAGGAGTTACATGTGTATAGAAAGAAGAATAGCCCTCAAGGAAGAACAGGTGATCTTTGAAAACTCATTCTGTAGCGAGTTTGAGCTGCAGAGAGCATTTCACACACTGCATTGTTGTAATGAGGCATACAGGATTGCCTTCAAAGGTTCAAAATCAACAGGCTTTGTAACAAATTCATAAGGCAGATCAAAGGAAATGGTAAATGTGGTGTACCTTCCCCTTTTCTATTCTAACTTCTGATTAATAGGAAACAAGAGCTTTGAAACAGGAATTATCAAAAGGTGGTCTTAACAGGCCTCTAGGATGGCATCACCCGAGCTTTCTACAAACTGCCCTTTAAAATTTAAAGACAAACACAGCTATTCAATATTACCTACTGGGTCATACAACAAAATGCGTTTTAGAGGCCAGATCTTCAGCAAGTTCAAAATCAATGTAGCTCTACAGAGTAAGATGTCTACATCAGCAAGCAGTGCAGCGCACTTGGAGCAGAGGCAGGAGGAGGATTAGTTAGGGGGATTACTGTTTTACTTCTTGTGAGACATCCCCGCATCGATTTTTTACCTGTTTTTGTTCTTCTCCTAAACTGTCCCACATAGATGCCACTATTTTTGAAACCTCTCCAAACGTAGCATTAGGGTTCTGCCCTTTAATTGCAGCCTGCGTATCCCTGAAGAATAGGGCATATGCTGACACCGGCTTTTGTGGCTCATTGGGATCTTTCTTTTTCTTCTTCTTCGGAGTCTTGGGCTTCTTGCCAGAATCCGGGGCAGCTCTTTTTTCTCCAGTGGCCTGGGAAAGAGGAACAAAAGCACAGTCTATATATGCCTGAAGTATAAGTTAGAAGAGTTCTGAAAGATTCTGGACAGTTTGGTTTAATAATAAATGAATAAAATTAGCATGTAGGCAACATTTTGGAGAGTTCTGTTGTGCAAGCCTTACTCCTACCAAATAGGATTTACTGTCAACTTAATCTCATCAGCTCTACCGAGACTAAATGCATAAATAATTACTACTCGTTGTGAGCATGGCTCAATCCTGTAAATTTAATCTGAAAAAGCACACCCCATCACTAATTTCTACAAAAATTTAAGATCTAATCTACAATATATTTTGAATTGGCAATCTGTGTTTCTCCATAAAGACATAATTTCAGCAACAGAGGCTCAAAAGACAAGAGCTTGGAGGCATTTCCTGATTCCCAGGCTTAGACTGTCAACTAAGACATGGGGCAAGGGTTAAAAATGCCTTACCCTTCAAGCAAAAACCAGAAGCAGTTCTCCAGTTTCTCTCTACCTGTAGTGGACACCCACCATGGCAAACACCCACCTCCCCTGCTTCCCATGCAGGGACAGGGGCTGTGCGGTGGCGCAGGTTGTCCCCCTTTCGTTGGACTCTGCATACATTATGGCAGCAAGAGGATACAGTGGCTTAAGATATACCTCTATGATAGTCATTATATTTTGATATTTTAGGGACCCTATACAAAGACCCTTCCATAGACATGATTTCCTTCAACATCATGAGAAAACCTTTCATGAAACAGTCTGCATTAGGCCCTTTAATTATACAACCATAATAACTTCCGCGCTGTACTTTGTTGATCCAGTTTTCCTTTAATAACAGGCTTATTTAATGCAAAATACAAATTAACTAAACTTTCGGTTTAAAAAAAGCTTGTTTTATTTCTATCTAAAGGCATATATATTTTAAATGAAATGAGAGAATACTGAAATGACAAAACTGTACAAAGTTGATGAGTAAAGAGATTCACCAGGTCTATAAAATCGGAAATTAATCATGAACATGTTCAATAGAATATATGTGTCTATATTATACCCATATATTCTTACATTTGTTATTATGGTGGTATTATGGAAGCTTCCTAAGTAAAGAAGCTAAGCAGCAAGCGAATCACATACTCCACCATACTGTAATGCTTGTATATTTTACATGGCCGCATTGCAGCTGAGACGCTACTGCGACATTCACGGAAGTACACTGTATAGACGCGTAAAGCTTACTCACGACAGCGCTTGGCACAACTTACTCTGTTTGATTCATCTGCATCTTCCTCATTGATAGAGCTGGACGGGGAAGGAGTGGCTGATTTACTTGCAGGAGGGGAGGGAGAAGTGTGTGGCAGGTTAGTGCCTCCTAAATTCAGCCCCAGCTGGGCGCTTAGCTGAGACTGGTTGATGGTGGTTAGCTGAGCAGGAGGCATCATTCCTGAATGAGCCGCGTCCGTCATATGCACGATAGACCTCATGATCAAAGAGTGGTCTTGGCGATACTGAGAAACTTGTGTGTGACTCTGATCCTAAAAGAGATTGAAACATTAGTCATCAGTAGCAACCAGATAACGTGCTCAGGTAAAGTTGTTTTAGCAAGCGGGCAGAACTGACACTGCCTGCTTGCAGCTTGCGTCATTTCTCCTTCATGAGCTGAACGCAGCAACGTGACCACACCTGCCCCAGACTTCACTTCTCCCCCACTTGTTTCTGTGTGGAATAAAAATTGCATTTCCCCATTTCTAAACATGTGTATTTTTTCTCTTGTTGCTGTGTGAAATAACCACATAAACAACAGGGAAACCAGCTGACTGACTACACAGGGAAAACATTGCTACTGAGTAGACACAAACTGCTGTCAAATGCCAAAAGTAAACAAAACTGGTGGGGAAAAAAAAAAAAGGAAAAAAAATTTTTCCTCTCCTGATATTCAATTATTCATAGCTGTTACTAGGAACAGTGGTAGGTAAAAAACAGTGCGGTCTGAGTGGGATTTTTAAGTGATTTTAAAGAAAAGAGCATGGCCCTGCCACGTCGCGGGCGCAGATGCTGCYGCGCTGGGGAGAGCCGCCGAGGTGGCTCCAGCCACTCCTACAGGTCCTGTTTTGCAGGGGCCATTTTTATCTTTAATCCAACGATCAAATACGTATGGAACTAGCAAGCTACGTACCAATCACCAACTTTAATTTTCTTGTGCTTTGTCTCTCAGAAACTCAGTGCTTGCAGGTTTTTGTCTTTACCGTTTCTTGAGAGCAAGAACTATGTCTTCTTATACATCTACACAGTGCTTATCACATTTGGGGAAAAAAAAAAAAAAGGGAGGCCCTGAAGGTAAAAGTCAACTGGAACCTGATTATGAACTACTCAGTTTTGTTATTTTTAACTACACACAGAAGATCAATATATAATAAAAGAACATTTAAGCTGAAAAGAAGATTTTCAGAGCAGCTAGTAAATGGAGAGAATAAATAGCTCACAAACTGATTCAGCAACTTGACTAATCTATATCCACTAATCTATATCTATATCTATATCTATATCCAGAGAAAACATGAGAAATAAATGAGATTTTGAAAACTCTTCCATAATTAATAACCTACATTGCAATTAGTAGCAGGTACAATGAGCCTTAATGAAATAACATAAAATGAAACTGCAATGCTGAAAGGAGCCCGGCTTGCGCTCCGCCTGACTTCCCCAAAGGATTCTGACTTTTCCAGGGCTGTCTTAGCACGTGCTGACGAGGCCAGGCCGATTTTCAAAGACCTGCACCAGCAGCGAGGTAACTTTAGCCCAAGTGGCTTGGCTCGTACTTTTTAGGAATCTGCCCCCCAACAGGGGCCTCTGAAAATCTTAGACGACACAAGTGCTGGCAGTGCAAAGAAACAATACACTCGGTAAAGGTGATACACACTTAGTCCTCCCCGCACTTCATCCATCCAAAGTCAGACTGCTACAGCAAACTGCTTCTTGACAGCAATAAATTACATTAATTCTGAATTTGGGGTTCACGTGCCTTTGTGCTGAAGCCTCTATGCAAAAAAAGAGAGCTACTTATCAGCGCAGCAGCGCATTTATTATGCCAGATGTTTCACCTGGATTCAGTACGGATGAAGCACATGCTCATGATCCAGATCCTACACGCTAGATCTCATTTCTCCTATGGGCGTCCGCACTTGTCCCTGTGCCCTCCACACCTTTGCCGGCTTGGCCCATCATCCATACCAGAGCAGGTTTCCTTCCCTATCTCTCAAATTCTTTTAGTGTTTTCAGGAAAGAAGCTTAGTCCCTTAGAGAAGAATGGGTGTATCAGAAGTGGAGCACTTGATACAGAAAAGATCAAACCATCAGACTTACTGGCTGAAATACCCATTTGCTTCAGGGCACCTTTTTGTGAAATTTCCTACTGTTAACTATAGGGTCATTTTGATTTAGAATTACATTGGCAGTGGCATCTGGAAGTCATTCAAAGTCGTTTTTAAAGGATATCACTTTCTGCATATTACTCCACTCTTTTTACTTACAGGCACCATTGTACCGCACGGAGAAAAACTCTGTCTTTAAAACAAAGGCAGAGATAATCAGAATTAGCTTCCCTCATAGAAATTAGCATTCTTCATTAATCTTGTACACAGTGTTTTCCTAGAGGTATTCTACCTCTAAAAGGCTAGCTTCTGTTTTCTCTTTACTATTACGCAAAAGAGGCTTTTTTGGCCTTTACACCAAGGCAACAAAACATGATGACATGGGTTACAAGTGATTTACCCTAAGTCTTGTCATTTCAGTTACACCCATGATTTTACTGAGCCTAAATTCTCTTGACTTGCACTGACCCAGAATCTAATTTTATACACAAGCCCATGAATTCTTAACTGTCTCTTCTTCTGAGACTATTTGATGTTTGTGTGGGTCTTCAACCAACTTATTTCTTTCCTCTTTTTTCTTTTCTATACTTTTACCTAACTTTTTAAGCTAATTAAAAAAAAAAAAACTTTAAAACCTCCAGTAAAAGCTATAAATATGAACAATGATATTTTGTAATTGGCCACCTGACATCAGATGAGACATAATATATGAAAAACAATATTTATAGCATTTCCAGTCTCTTCTCGTTTACTGATTAGTAAAAAATTAACGTTCCTATGACAACTACAAACAATATATTTGTTGTACCTTGAACATAAGTTACATTGCTAATCAGTACAAAAAAAATCATGAGGAAAGGAGTGGGAATTTAACTTTTACTGTGTGGTACGGTGTTGTGGCCTCCATAGACTACTGTACATACCCATGTGCAGAAGGGCTTTCAGAGAAGGAAGCATAGACCATTTTTTCATTTGTACAGTGGCTTGCTACGTAGCAAGAAGGTATGGTAGCTAGTCTTTAGTAACATTAGGTCCGCAGCCTTTGTACACACCTTCTGAGCAAACAAATCGAACTAAATCAAAATTGCCATCGGCTATCTTAATTCTTATTTTTTACTGGATCATTGAAACTTCCTGTTGAATCAAAAGGATCTTTAACATTTCACTGTCTAGGCAACAATGAAAAGCATCATATACCAGGAACACGCATGGAAATAAAATTAGAATTGCACTAAAACATCTGCATGACATTCTAATTACATTACTACCCGAATGAAAATTGAAAAGTGAAAAGGTAAAGCTTATGTATTCAAAATAAACCCACTGAGAATACCGTGAAAATACTACACAGTATCACATGCTCATTTCTTACATAAAGTTAACCAGAACAGAAGTGATATATAAGTATTACAGGCATTCAGGATTTTCGTAACATTACTCAAAAACCACAGATTAGTTCTGGCAAAAAAMCATGAACTTTCAAGTGGAAAGAATCAAGTTTTGAATGACCCTGATTTGCTCTATGGTTTGGACTGAAGCTACAGAAAACTTGGTGATTTTAGCACAAAGCCAGGCAAAACTCAACAGCTGGTTCTCTGAGCTTGACAATGAAAGAGGAGCATAACGCAAGAAACTGAAAACCCAAAGAGAAATAACTGGTGCGATTCCTTTGCAGGCTGAAGGAACTTTGTCTAGGACCTCTCTGTTGTTACTCTGCATGGTGCTACAAAAACGGAGGTATAGACACATTTATGGAAGGGAACGCCAGCCATGCCTCTGGTCTCTTCAAGGATGCACATGGCACAAAAAAGCAATATAGGGTCCAACAAGCCTTTCCCTCTCAAAACAACTCTATTTAGGCACTCTGGCTTTCTGTCACCACTGTCTTGCATTGCTGCAAGCCTTGAAGGCAGTATTAATGCAGTGAGCAGAAGGCAGGATCAAAGGACCTCATACAGATGTCCATCCATCAAACTATTCTACTCTCTGCTACTCTTGTCTGCTTAGAGACAAAATCACCTCTCTCTTGTTAGGCTATAGAAGCTGTGCTGTTTCTCCTGACGTATGCCAAATATATAGCTGATTTTAATTTGATTTATAAAAGTATGAACTTCTCAAAAAACAATAGAATATCTGTCTTCCTCAGCAGCTAGTAGAAAGCAAACAAAACAAATACAGAGAAATGAGACTTAAAAAAAACAAACAAAGAAAAGAGCAAACTCCCACATGTTAATTTATATAGCGTTTTCAACAGTGGTTTTTGACAGTCAGTGTATTTAAGCCTGCCAAAGAGATACAGCACTGGGTGGTAAGGGAAAAATTAAGGTAATAAAAGACAGTTGGTTCTTCTGATATCAACTCATAAAGCGCCCAGTAGAAACTACAGCCAGCAATACAGTATTTATCTTGATAGATAAATGGTATGAAGGGCCAGCAATGACCTGCAGAGATGTCCTAATTTCCAATTACCCTGCATTTTGAGTGTCATTTCCATTCAATAGCTTTATCCTGGATTTCTGCCCTGATACAATTTTAATCCCTATGAACATTCAACATGATATTTCAAAATATAACTTAATCTAGGAAATTACTTTTTAGAACATTGTGAGTAATACAGAAGTCCTGATTAAAATCAAGGTCTAGAACATTCAATCACTTCAATAGGCAATGCCTCCCCCTAAAGCTCTTCCTAGCCACGCCAGGACAGAGCCCAGGGAAATGTGGGCCACGAAGGCGCAGGCCCAGGACCCAACCCTGTACCACTTGAGCTAGATTTTCGAGGAAAGATTTGGTAAACACACCAACAAAAATAACTATGCAAAAACTCAACATTTACAGTTATGCCTCCTGTACCCTGGTTTTGGAAGGTGACTTAGAACATAATATGTTTTATTGCCTTAGGAATTTGTCAACATCAGTGTAACATAAGCTGAGGTAATATTTTAAAGAACAAATTTAAGCTGAAGCAAATGCACTGTAATGTAAAGAGTGAAATCATCAGTGCCCCTGCCTGTCAACTACTCACTCTACTTTTGGGCAGGTCAGTGTATCTTTAGAAGAAACCCTCAATACTCTTTCTCTCCACAAATAAACTACAGATAAAATAATCCATTAATCTAAATTGTTACAAGATTGGAATTCACTGCCAACCAAAACAAAACAAACTAATGGGATGCTCTTCTCCGTCAGAGATTAAGTCCTTAATTAACAGAACACAGAACATGCCCCTTGGTCCCACCACCACTGAAGAAGTGCCCTCTCCCCTCTTTACACGCCGCAAGCAGTAAGAGCCCTGCCGAAGTACCGTTATCAGAGAGCCACGACAAGCAGGATCTGCTTTGCTCTAGCAGGGAGAAAACTCCCACTTTTTGCCTCCTGCCTCTATAGAAAAGTAAACCTTACCTAATTTAACTCCCAAATAAACACTACAACAACAGACTGTACATCCTAGTTCAGAAGAAATTATGCCTGCAGATGGATCTGAAAGATTGGTTGGTGACAGGAGGCTTATGCACATTCTGCTGCCTGGAAAACATCAAAAGCATGTAATATCCCAGTCCCAATACATCAGAAATTACCAGGTTTTGTTCATACGTAACCCAGAGAAGGGCCCTGGGAAGAAGAAGAAGAAGGAAAAAAAAAAGGAAATAACATGAAGGTCTGCTGGTTTATTTCTCAAAACTGAGCAGCTATTTCCTTTTGTTCTGGCAATCTCAGACGTCTCTAGAAATTTATCTCTCATCATGCGATAGAATCTTCTTATTTGCCAGCAACTCTCAAGTTTCTCTTTAACTTCTGTTCTTGAAATCTCTCTAATCTTTTGTCAYGTAATTTCCTTTTTGTCCCTTGATTGTCTTTTGGGTCTGACCTGGAGCCACTGCTGTAGTGGTCCCTCCAGTGGCTGGCTTTCCTCACCCTCGGGCACYGCTCCATCATCTGTAAGTCAACTCAACTGTTACCCAGTGGCTTTCCTGCTGATCCACACGTGTCTGAAAGACAACCAGGCAAGTTCCCACGTGGTCCCCACAGGAGGGACGGAATGGGGCTCCCGCTGCAGCCTGGGCTCGCTCTGGTCCCGGACCCGTCTGCAGCTGGGGCCTGCCAGCGCTCCTACTGATGCTTTGCCATCACCCAATTCACAGATTCCTTATCGTTTGAATTTCTGAATTCCAAATCACAGGCAGACTTCAAAGGTCCCCTGTTACGCAGGAGGCAGCGTAGGGAGAGACTAGGAGGAAGCCTGACAGCCCATGGCCATTCCCAAAGTTATCGAAAATGGGGCGAGGAGTTGGGGGGGCTCATGGCATTACATTTGTTTGGTTAACAATTGCTATAGGTGTTGCAGCTATGTTTAGGATTTTTTTTTTAAAGCAAATCAGTAAAATAGGTCTCACTACCTTTTGTATTACCAGAGCCAGGTATTTTTTTAGCTACTTGGCAACACAGAGTATTTTAAAATTCTAGGGAGACTTAGCATTTCTGCGTGTTTCAGTAATTTGAGCGGAAGCTGAGTATTGGATAAGCTGTCTGAGGGGAAAGGTAACAGCAGGGAATAGGAGGAATTGCAAAGGAAGATTTTTAATGACCCAGGAAGGAGGGTTGCTGGAGCAGACACAGCCTCCGGCCAGGTGCAATGCGGCGGTCTCGGGAAAGCAGCAGGCTTTGCTCCCACCTCATTTTAGAGGTTGGGCCTAGAGACAGGATACTCTGCAGCCGCGGCCCCGGMGCGAGGCCCAAGCGGTGCCCGCCACCACGTGCAGCCCGCCTCCCCTCTGCACAGCCGCGCAGCGCCTTACAACCGCCTCCGCTGCCCACGGATCCTGCGTCGGGCCTCGTCCAGAGCAAACGCTCTCAGGGGTTTCCCCGACCGCTCTGCCCACATCAGCATATTTCTCTTCTTCCATGTGCAAGTCTCTCATACGTCTGGATGGGTCATAACCTACTCGCACCATGTTTTAGCAACGGTCATACCTGCTCTTCAGACAGGTGCCCCCAGCACCTGCTGCCTGTTGTCACCTATGGATGCACCCTTCCTTGTGGCTGCTGTGCACAGTATATGCACATATGGATGCACCCTTCCCTGTGG
>NW_020449196.1:2867624-2873866 GCF_003343035.1 Apteryx rowi | reverse complement strand
TGCTGTGCACAGTATATGCACATATGGATGCACCCTTCCCTGTGGTTGCTGTGCACAGTATATGCACATATGGATGCACCCTCCCCTGTGGTTACTATGACATGGAATAGTCTGTGCTGACCAAGAGACTATGAATAAAGACTCACTTAAAGACTCCCTTCTGCTTCGAATTACCTGTTTTTGAAAAGAACACCAGAGCTTGTGTCGCCTTCTTCAACCACAGCAAGCTCATTACCGCATGGCCTGTGGTGCCCATGCCTAGGAGTAAGGAGGGACGCGCGTGTCTCGCAAAAAGCTGACTACATAATCCGCGCTGAGGACATGGGAATCTGCACGCTATCAGAAAAGCCTATCATTTATCACATCATCAGGCTACCAGTGTCTTAATAGCATGTTAAACTGCTCTGATACTGAGTTGTAGCCCATGGTTTCCGTACGGAAGCGACGGCTCTCTCTTGCCTCCCAGAGGGTGGTTTCCAGCCCGCTGTCCACCCTGCCGCGGCCCTAGGAGCTGCGTACACGTGCTCTGGGAAAGGCAACTGCAAACACACGCCTGCGTCGCTAGACTTAAAGTACTGCACGGAATATCAGCAATACACAAAGCAAAAAAATTACGCCAGAAAAAGTCAAAAGCTCATCAGCTAAAGCCACAGCTCAGATCTGCAGGCATAAAAGCGTCTGCCGCCGTGGCTGATGGTGGCACACGCCGGCACTGCRAATCCCACGCCAGCCCTGAAGGTCCAGCTGCACAACGCATCAGCCACCTTTCGCAACGGTCTGTATTCGGCCAAATGTCACTGATCCAGCCCATAAGAGCATCACTGAACGTGTGATTACTTAGTTTGGAGATTAGTTTCTCACGGTACCACAAATTCTTAAAAAACAGTGGCTATAACAGCTACCATTTACGTGGGAAAGTCCAGTACGAACCAGACTAACATTTTTGATCTGAAGCTTGAGTTTAGTAGTCATAGTTCCTCAAAGGAAAAACAAAAATAAAATAACTTTGAAGAAAATGTCTTCTACTGAGAATAGTTGCTATTCTTACAAACAAATAATTATAATCTTCCAGAATTAGCTGTATTTTTTTGTATTAAAGATGGCAATAAACACGTTCATAACAATAACAAGGGCTTGTTTTAATAGAACGTTCCAGGCACTAAACACATTAATGACCCATGAAATAACTGTTTCATCTGTAACACACTAAACAACATTGTTATAACATTGCATTAACTGAAAACCTACTCCATTTTCTCTAAATATAAGATTATAGACTGAATATTAAAAGAGAGATTTACAAATAAGTTTCTTTGTAATGGAAAATTAAACATATAAATTAGAGGCAGGCAGGCAGGTGCTCTTTTGCCAATTTTAAAGCAACTTTTTTAGCTTTTATTCTTGCAATTTTCTGGTAATCTATTCATTGGGAAGATAAATTAGTAATTTGGGAATGAACTCAGTAAAAATTAGATTTTTAAGTAAAAGGCACCACTATTTTGAAACGTTAATGACATTTCTGTTATGTTATGCAGTCTTTAACAAGCTAAAATTTGCAACTCAGTTGTTTAAAGCCACATCACTGAGCTGTTTATTTAAGTCTCTTCTTGAAATAACAGCAATAGCCACCTTTGGTGTTTGATTTGAGTGCAGGGCCACTCCTAAGTAGTAATGTAATTAAAGATGCGCCTATTCCACTATGAATTAGCCATAGCTGTGCAGAAGCCTAGACGTACTAACAGCATCGCAACAATTATAAAATATAAACAGGCTCAAATCTTCATCAAATAGGGAGCACTATTTCTCTAAAAGCATAAGTAGTATAGGGACCAGTATATGTAAGATTAACAGTCTGTTTCTGAAACATCTGTACTTTTTTGAATAAAAGAAAAAAAAAYCAGCCTGAAAAGAGACAATTATTGTACTGTCTTTCTTAGATATCAGAGAAAGAATTTTGAAATTCATCAGAGCTAACCTTCTGTTATGTACAACAGGCTAAGCTGAAAAGAATGTTAACAAGTTCAATTTTCATTCAATCAGCACTACTGCTCTCTGAAATGTTTCATTGCAGGAAAGAAATAAAAATAATCTATATGGTAATTATGAGGATGAATCCCCCAGTAACTTTCAGCTACATGAAAGGTCAGTTCTATTCAAGATATTTTATCAGTCCCCTGCACATACTCCTGTCCTGTCATTTTAAATCTGAACAGCATTTTATTTTCCCATTTACAGCTACCTGCAGAATTAAGTACTTAAGCCAAATAAGAAAAAAAAAAAAAAAAAAGAAATGTTGAATGCTGGCAAAGGCTATAATAGCATGGAGATAAATCGTTCAGCTGCTCTCTCTCAAGCCTCTGGGGCTGCAGATTTTTCTTCTCCTGGTGCACTGTGGGTATTCAAAACTTGTTCAACATGATTTCATTTCATTTCAGGCACTGCCTGAGAAAACTAAATTACAGAATCAATCATACAGAAGGTCAGAGTGAGACTTCATTACAAGTATTGCATGCTTGCATGAATATCTTTCATTTATGACTGACCCAATATGTCACAATAGCTGTCTAGTAAAAATAATCCACTTTCTGAAATTGATGTACTACTGATGTCAATGCTACTCAGCAGGCTGGGCAGATTATAGAGAGGTGTTAAAAAAAGGAACCCTCAGGAGCACCAGTTGTAGTTTTATAGAATTGCCACATTTTGCAGATTAAAATAATTTTTGTATGGCCAGCTCAACAGAAAACAGAGCATTAATATAAAATACTGGGGCTTGATTTTTAATGAGGATATTGCTATTGATTTCTACTTATTTATATTCAGGTATTTATATGGATAGTATTTGCATCGCGTAAATCCACGGTGTTCTTTGAAGTCAAACATACATTAGTGCTCCATTTTTCAGCAGTTCATTTTTGAGTATCAGGATTTTATTTGCATATTATTAAAATATGAAAGTTAATCAAACTGCCTTCATTTTATCTCCTCTTTTTGTGCTGTTGTCTGTTTTTAAATATAGTAAAATGCTCTTAAGAAAGATAAATGTGTTGTGTTTGTTGCCAATATTAATGAAGTTAATCAGTATTGTGACAAATTGTCACTCTTTCTATAACATAAGCAGCTCCTGTATATCAGGAACTACCTTGTTCTTAATAAAATGACCAATTGTTAACTCATCAATACAATCTTTTAATAATTTCTAGGGCAGATTTATTATGAGAATAAACATCTTTCTCGCATTCATTCATTGTGAATGAATTTTTCAATACAACAGTACACAAAGAATATGTTAAAAATAATTATTTCCTTTTTTTTGGTCTTCCTGTGGGAAATATGTGAGGTACTTGCTAAAGTATTATGAGGTAGCTAGCCAACTCCATACCCTAAGGGAGACATAGGAGAACCTTGACATAACCTATTTTTAACCATGCCTCTGGCGAATCTGCATTCAAGTTTATAGGTGAACATGTCAGGTAGTACATAGAAAAAAGCCAAAGACACACAGTATTAATCATAATTCTGTCCAAGCCCATTTTATTTTTTCAACATTTGTGATTTAAAATCTCATGACATTTCTTCAAGGTGAAATTCTTCTACTGGACTTTTCAACAGGGCAGGACTACATTTATCTAAATTAAATATTGCTTACAGTAAAGCTCTTTAATGCTTCATAAGATAAGCATAAACTTGCTGTAGTTCATATTACAATAATTTAACTTTGTATTCAGCTAAAGAAGCTTTAGTGATTAGCARTACACTACTAATACAGCCTTTAAATAAGACTATTCTAGTATCACTGCAAAAGAACATTGTTCTGTAAGTGTATACGAACATCATAATTATTTTACAGCCCCATCTTTAGTTCTTTCAGATATAGTAAATTCAATTGACCATGAAATGAAATTTCATAGTCAAAATGCCTCCTTTACATTTTTTTTATTGCTGCAATAAAGTTTTTATAGCTCCAAGGCAAGGTAATTCATGAAATGTCTAATTTAAAGATGAATTCTAATATTATTAATAAATATTTACCAGTTTAATAAAGTGCACATTTTCAGCATAAAATATGATATACCATTTTCATTTTCTATTTTTGAAATACAGATTAACCACTGGAAAATCTCAGTACTAAAGAGAGCTAGAAGAGTTCAGGGGAAACCTATGCAAGGACCCTCTGTTAATATTTTTCAAGTTCCTGAAGTTACCCAGCACTTATGAGCAGCACAGAAAAGATTAATAACTAAAATACTAGGGAACAGGTCATTCCATCTCACAGTGAAACTCAAAGCTAGCAGTGACAGGGGAGCACCTGGCCCATGAATCTCCCCTCTGGCTCCTCCCCACCAAATCAAGCAATTCCTCATCTGGGAACGAATATCCCTCTGGCGGGAAACGACACACAAGTCCCCAGACCACAGCTTTGGAGTGGCCACCGCCCTGGAAAACACGACTGAACTCTTGACTTAAGGAGGTATGAGCTCCTGTAGACCCTCTCTTCAACGTATCCAGGGACAAATTCTTGCCATTGAAGCCAACAGGAACTATGTCATTAATTTCTGCATTGCACTAGCTAGAAAAAAGGCAAGAGGGAAAGCCTCTAATCTCGTGGAAGAAGGGGTGAGAGAAGAAGTACCTAGCCAGAGGAGGCGTCCTCAGGCAGGAGGTGTGAAGGTGACCACACAGCCTTTATTCGGGGAAGAATCACATTCAGTGAAAGCATGCAAAATGAAAAGCCAAATCTCTGTCAGGTTACAAGCTACCTGAAAGCACTGATGGGACTGTTATACATGTAACATAAGACTGATCTAGCCCATGATATTTACTACGTGTTCCTGAGTAGCTTTCATTGGATTCAGTGTACACACACCCTATTACTTTAGTTTTCAGGCACAAAACTCCTGGCTCCAAATCCTAGGGTGTTATTAATCTTTTCTTTCTTGCATTGTGATCCAGCATGCCCAGGGCGTGCAGAAAGACCAGGCAAAATGAGATCTGGCAAGAAGCGTCGTACCCTTCCAGGCCCGTTTCAGGCAATCCCCGCTTTGTATCTGTGGTGGTACTGAACTCTCTGCCTGCTAAACACTGAGCAGTCTGTGGTTATTTCTCTACGAGTGCTAGCTACTTCGCACGACCTCAGTGGAAACGTTCACACTTGCAATGAAGCTGGCAGCCTGGAGAATTCCAGTGAAATATTTGCTGCATGTTGACTTGTAAATCTTTAATTGTCACTCACTAGAATAATTAAAAAGAACAAATGATTTACATGAAATCATAACATGACAACACGATGACCTTTATTATAGACAAGCAATAAATCTGTATTTTCATTTCACCAACTTTAGCAAAAGGTCCTATGAAACCACTGATCAGAATAAATATGGGCAATGTAAAATATCTTTTCAGCTAAGCATTCACCCTCTCTTTAATATGCAATAGAGAAACTAATTCTAATTGTAACCATTGAGTTTGAAATGCTAAGTATGACTCACAGCTATTTCTCATCACTGGGAGTGAGAATATTACTGCACACAAGCTCAGAGAAAACCAGGCGGAGACATTCTCCAAAGTTGAAAGGGAAAAATAAGAGGAAAGTGGAAACTGCTCTTGTGCAGCCTCCCACGGAGATCACAGCCAGGCAGTGCAGAGAGCTTCTGCAGAAGCCTCCATACAGCCTCGGGCTCCACTGCCGGTTTCGGTGAAGGCAGCAGACACCTGTGGCTGCCACACGCGTGCCCTCCGCCCGGCCCCACTGCCCCTGCCCCTCTGGCAGGGCTCCGCAGGAGGCCCAGCAGCGCGGCGAACGGGCTCGACCCACCACCACCGCTGGGCTCCATGGCAGCCCTGGGCGCAGGAGGGCCTTTTTACGGCCCCGTCCTTCTACGTATGCTTGCGGTACTGATGGTCCCTACCACCTCTTTTACAAGCTTAAAAAAATGAATTTCCATTTATATGGATCTATCCCTTGGAATGTACAGAATACAGGGATTTTTATTTATTTATTTATTACAGCTAGCATAGTGTCTGTCTCCCTTTCTGAGCTACTCTCAATGTTATGATTTCAAAATATCCCTGATGGCTGTTAAGTGTAGTCCCTACATTTAAAATACAGACAAGCAATTCCTTCTAAAGGCTGTAGCTCACCCTGGCCAACAGAATCGCTGAGGTCAGAAGGGACCTCTGGAGATTGTCTAAGTCCAACCCCCCTGCTCAAGCAGGGTCACCTAGAGCACATTGCACAGGAT
>NW_020449196.1:2810993-2866904 GCF_003343035.1 Apteryx rowi | reverse complement strand
CAGTTTTGTATGGTCAGCAAACTTGCTGAGGGTGCACTCTGTCCCTTCATCCAGGTCATTGATGAAGAAGTTGAACAAGACTGGACCCAGTACTGACCCCTGGGGGACACCGCTGGCTACAGGCCTCCAACTAGACTCTGTGCCACTGATCACAACTCTCTGAGCTCTGCCATTCAGCCAGTTCTCAATCCACCTCACTGCCCACTCATCTAGCCCACACTTCCTGAGCTTGTCTATGAGGATGTCATGGGAGACAGTGTCAAAAGCCTTGCTGAAGTCAAGGTAGACAACATCCACTGCTCTCTCCTCATCTACCCAGCACAACGTTCCTTCAGCTCCTGATGCCAGCAGCAACCGTACAGCAGATTTTCAACTTCTGCAGTACTCGGGATGCACACGACACCAATGGACATGGGCTTCCATATCCCATCCCAAAATTAAAACTCTACGTTTAGAAAGCCTGACTGCTGCTTCACAGGAGAGAGCGACCTGTTTACACACAGTGTAGCATCACCCTATATCTTAACAACAACGTGCATTTGGCTGAATCCACCATTATTAAACACTTAAACTTTTGCCAGCCGCGCAGGGGAACCACGCGATAGCGTACCCTTGCCTGCGGGGTGGCACTGGCAGCATGTGTCATCCCTCATGGGGAGCACTGCTACACCACTGCAGAGTACTAGCAAGTGCTTGGCACGACCAAAATACCAAGAAATCACACATATCTTCCCAGAGGTCAGTTAAAACCAAGACATTAAACAAATCTATACTACTAAATTTTGACAGACGACATCAGGCAACCGAGACGCACAAAGAACAGGACCTACCATATGCAGCCCGTTGCTGTGGATGACACCGTCTTGCTCCACCAGGTTTCGGGAGATGGTAATAGAGGGAAGGTCCAAGCTCTGCGGAGGAAACTGCGGCGTGAACTCGCTCCCCGGCGCGGGCAGCTGGTCCCCCAGGCCGGGAAAGGGCAGCAGTACGTCGGCCATGCCCAGGGTGGGGTCCGCCTCGGGCGGGGGCGTAATCGGCGGGATTTCGAACTCCTCGTCTCCCAGGCTCGGCGTGTGGAAGGTCTGCTAAGGAAAGCACAGCGCGGGGCGCCCCGTGAGGGCCTGCTCCGGGGCCTGCCGCCCAAACACTGCTTCGCTCCTCGACGTGCGCTCTATACGTCGTAAAATTTATAAGTTTCATATACTAAAGGGCTTTGTGGATCATTCTGATTAAAGATTTAAGTCTCATTATCATATGGCTTTAATGGAGTATCAGTATTAACAGTTTTTTAATGCGTACTTAATTAGCAACATCTGTCTTTGTTGTTAGTCTGAATATCAGCTACATTGGATTTGGCTGTATAACAAATTGCCACTTTATTGATATGTTAGTGCAATAGCACAAACAGCTTACGTTACTCTCATGCTTCATAAAATACTGACAATTTTGCAACACACACACAACACCATCAGTTCAGCACTGACCATTCCACATCTTTCGTCTCCTTCTTAACCACTAACAAACATGAAATATTACAAATCTGGTTTTATTTCTCTTTGAATTCCATCCCTGAAGCACCCTTTTGCGGGCGGGTTATAATTTGGAGGGCAGAAAGGCGAAAGCAGGGTGGGTGATCCCAGCAGCGTCAGGGGCCCTGGAAGCACGCCAGCTTTGCTGGCGCAGTAGGTCTGTTACGGACTAAACACCTGTTAAGACGCCTTGAGCAAAACGTTTACTGCCAGATATCTTTGGGGTTTGTGCATGTTCGTACGTGCACATGTGTCTGTCAAAGATAATCTTTATTCAAGTAGAGTCTGTACCTGGCTTCAACAGTGCTGACTTTTATTTGGAAAACAAACGAGCTACACTCATTCAAATTTCTTGAGCGCTAAACGAACTTTCATATATTATTTCAGGTCCGCTGCTGCTTAATAATAGAAATGCAGCACTTGAAATTAGGCCATTTTATATGTACCCAAATCAGGACTGTCTTGATCAAATCGGGCAGTTGGCAAACCTCAAACAGGCACTCTGTCTTGTTTTGGACATGCAACACTGCTCTGGGATTTGTTTGTTTGCACTAGTTCAAAAATTCTAGGGGGGGGGGGGGACTGTTTTATGGATTATTTACATTGTTTGAAAGAGTGACTTAATGCCAGTTAATTTAAAAATGATACGTTCAGCAAAAGATCTCATTAACTGCCATAAATTGTCATCCTTCAAACTGTTAATGATGATATAAATTAATAACCGCTCGAGAGAAGATGGAAACTGAAACACAAGGAAAACCTTTGCTTGCATATCRAACCTGTCAGCTGTCATTACTGGGCTCACACCAGAAGTGATGAGGTCCCAGGCTGTGGTACGGGAAAAGGCTGCGGAGAGTCTCCAGCTCTCACTCGGTGGCGAATCCTGCAACTCAATCCTAGGTGGGAAACCTGGGCCGCGATTCGGGGGACATTGGGCTTCCATGGCTCTATTACAAAGGGGTGAATTTTTCTTACTGTGGAGCCCCGAGTCCGCCAACACAAAGGAGGGATTGGCCAGGAGAAGTGGTTGGCTAATGAACATAACCCTATGGCTGCATTTGCAGTTATTTTGGCACTAATGTGGTCTAGTAACAGATGCAACTGTAATTTGTGACTCATTTGCTACCCCATTACTGCTTAATGAAATCTAACATATCACATTAACAATACGGATAAACACTCATTCTTGATATGTGGCATTTGGCTGTTTTCATTACCACTGTAATTAACACTTGAAATATTATTTCAATAAATATTTAAGGCGCTTTAAAATGGGTTGTGGTAATCATGACATAGAGACAGAAAACATAAAGCAAACGTGTGGCTTGTTAGCCTGAATATGCTCTAGGATTATACTGTTAAGGCATTATTTACAGGAATAAAATGGGCTTCCAGCTCAGCCGTGCTTATGCCCAAAATCATAGTGAGAAAGCTACATTCATGTTAATGTAAAAACACTATAATTAAATACATTGTAATGCAGTAATTGCAAAGTTAGGTTCATGCTTTAATGCAAGCACTAACACTTTTAATGCAAGCACTAACACTTAATCATATTTTTATTCATTGTTCAAGCAAAGGTGTTCAGTGAAATCAGTATTATTATAGTATGTCTGAACCTCTCTTTACATGTCATATTTATGAGATAGTGGTAATTATAAGAATTGGATCTTCCTTCCCCATCTAACAGAATAAATTGGGGACAGCTGTATAAATATATAACAGAGCTATACAATAATACAATATTTTACTTAGAAGCAGCATTAATCTTAATAGTTACAGCTTACTAGAAAAGGGAGAGTAAATTGATGAATACCTTAACATTTTTTAAATGTGAATTTAATTCTCACAATATAATTTGTCCAAGTATGCATATATCTCTTTTAAAAACATATAAAGGACCTAAGAATGAAGATGAAATAGATGTAATCTAAGACGAAAAAAAGCCCCTTAGTGAAGTAGTCTTAAATCCAAATCACTGGGCTATTCAGATTGTAAAGAGGGTCTGAATAGTATGCAATTTGGGATTGCAGAGAGGTGCTGTGATGACCAAGATGGTATAACATTTGTGGGATTTATCTTACCAATCGCATTTTTAAAGTTATTAACTTTTCAAATATTTATATCTTACATATTTAAAAAAAACTGTGTGCATGGTTAAATGCCATCTGTACCGAAATGTTCAAAACATTTGTTCCTTTTGATAAAAATGCAAATCTGGAGAACTGTTGTATCAACATATAACAGCCAATGTCTGACACGGTGAATTATCACAGCTGGAATTAAATTGTCTCTGAACAGCTGCTGGCAGCAGAGCTTTCATCAATGTTTGATTCAAATGTAGGAAAGAAATTCAACAGAAAGAAACATCATGTTGTCATTACAGATGGGGTTTGTGTTCATTATCACAAATAACACTGGAGCTAGTGCCAAACAATATTCCCTTATCTAAGCAGTCTTGCTGGGTAAGAAGAGATGGTGACCATTGTATAAATGATTCATAAAATACTACTCTTAATTCTAACTTTCACATTTATTGTTACACCTTTCTCCCAGATCTCAGATCCCTTTTAAAAGCGCACAAGAATACTTAGGACTGAATTGCCACTTCCACCACGTAAAGGCAAGGCTGCCCAGTTTGCTAACTTTTCCTTATATTTGAAAGATCATTTATGGCATATACCCCATGCATGTATTTAGCTATGCCTGTCGCTGCCAGACCCATCTTGCACGTCTCACCCTGCCGCGGCCCTTGGAAGGAGAGCTGCTGTCTCTTCGGGACGGGCAGATGGGGCTTCTGCCTGGAGCTGGGGCCAGCGCTGGCCTGTTGATGGTCCATCMACAGCCTGTAAGGAGGTGCCACTGGAAGGGCAAATACGGGAACATGGGAGCTGATGTACTTCTCCCCATTTCCCTTCTCAAAGCCAGTGACCAGACGGGTCAGCTCAACCACCAGCTCYGACGCTGGGCGTTGCTCTCCATCCTTGCCGGAAGCTTCGCCCGCTTTCACCCAGCACATGTGCATCAGGCAACAAAGTTGGTTTTGTTTTTCTAACTTAGATGAGTATGAAGAACCCAAATCAAAATGTTTGCATCTATGCCAGAAATTAGCACATTAGCTAGTAAGGACTTTTACTAAGCTTGCCTTCAAAACGTACACCTACTGTGCCTTTATCTGTTTCCTTCTGTTTAATTTTTTTTTCATACATAAAGCAGATTTGTTTCTATTGACATGCTATGTAAGTAACAGCCTTATGGACAGCTAAATTGACTAGTAATGGAGAGCTGTCAGGTTATTTTCTTTCTCATTAAAGTCTTTATTTTGTGCTCCATAAAACACACAAATTCAGCACTTCACTCTTCAGCCATTCAAAGTCTGTTAAATTATCAAAGCAAACAGCAGAATATGAACATAGATAAAAAGAAAAACATCTACCTCATTTGCAGCAAGAAATGCATTATTTGCCTCTGCCATGTTCATGTAGTTGTTATTGTTTCCAAACTGAAAAAAAAAAAAATTTGAATTTTAATGCATGCCACGATAAACCTTTCTTTACCCCATCACTGGTATAGAAAAGAACTGCTTCTGAAAAACAGGTAAGATGTAAATTTGCTGATGCTGTTTAGAAGTCAGAACCAAACTGGATTTTAACATTATTATTATTGCACAGACTTGGGGATGCAGACAGCAGGTGGAAGAGCTCTGAGTGCAGCTCTTCAGCCTTCCCTGTCTACGGAGCAAAGTCACCCCTCAGGCCGAGGGATGACTCTGGCAATTAAGTGTCCCTTAGGGAAAGGCTATTCTCCAGAAAAGGCATTTCAACTCTACTGCATCTTTACGAACACATTATTGTATTTCTGCAGATGATCCTGATCTTGAGGATGGCTGTAGCTGGAAGTAACCTATTGTATTATTATTCTGAGTAGAGCTGGTTTAAAAGAGATGAAGGTCAAGAAGAGGAAGGCAGAGAGTCTACAGCATTTCCTTTAAATCCCATTCTTGCCACAAAATTAAAAGCTAAACAACTCCCTTTTGTCCATCCTTCCTTCCAGCTGAGCTTCCACATCCCCTGGGAACATTAAGGCCGGAAGACTTTGCTGAGGGTTTTACAAATCCAAGAAACACCTCATGCTGAGACCTTGAGAGCTACCCAGGGTGGAGCAGGCTGAGCGACCACTTGCTCCACTGAGATGCGACTCATGGATGCTCACACACGGATGGTCAAGGATGCCATCAATTTATGTCATCCAAGCTCTCCATTGTGCAAATTGGCCGATGAAGATAAATGCTTTTTCTTTTAGGGACTGAGCATAGAAAGGAAGAGATGATCAGCTTTTGGCTAACTGGCACTTAGTTTGTCTTATTCCCTTAAATGGCACTTGCAAAAAAGCAGGTAGTCCGGTAGCTATTTCTGCTCATTTTCGCAGAGGACACAGGCACTCTGCAGTCTTTGCTTCAAGGAACCGATACCATGCATGTCACGAGCTGCCATGTAAACACCAAACCACAAATTTAAGCATTTCCACATTTCTAATATATGATCAGGCACAGCACACATTGAAAAGCAAAATACAAGTAACGAATGAGAGAAAATCCCTCTGCTGTCTTTACAATGCCCCATCACTTTACTATTGCTGAAGCCACACTAAACATCCTTACCTAAGTCACTATTTTTGAGTTCTGCAACTCACAATTTTTGAGGAAGGTTTTATCTTGCCAGGTCTTGAAAATATTTAATTTTTTTTGCTTTGTCAGTAAGTAAATAAATAAATAAATAAATAGAGTGGCAAAAAACAACACCAGCAGCCTAAGCTCTGCAACAAGTGTATGATGACGGGTAACTATAGAGATTACAGAAATTGTTGTTCTTTTCAAGCAAGAAATCACAAGGTGTCAGGAATCTGTCCTGAAAGGAAACATCTGCCTCGCCCCAGCTCAATTCACCTTCCCAGCACGAGGTGCCTTTCAGCGGGAAAACGTTTCAGACCTCAACTCTCCCCAGCAGCACCCTAGAGCAGTGGTGGCCCCATGAGGGATCCTTCCAGGGAAGTCCCTTTCCTTGAAAGCTCCAAAATCTATTTCTCAAAATCAGACAAAAGCCAAATGGAGTAAAAGAGGAAGAAAAGAGAACTATAATGACAAAGGATGAAAAAAAAAAAACCCAAAAAACAGACGAACACAAGCAATTGGCACATTGTGTGCGTGGTGAGCAAACCGGCTGCGAGTCCAGGCTGACCAAATGGCAGAGGACAGCAAAAACCAAGACAACCATGGGGAACAAGGCGAGACGGGCTGGACACCCACCGTTTGTAGCATCCAAACTTTGATTCCACAAGTATAGAACTCTATTCATGTGCTCAGTCTTTAAAGCTGTAACATGTGTTAAGCAACAGGGGACTTAACAGAATACGTAGGCTGCCTCACAGCCATTTAAACTGTTATCCTCAGTTAAATAGATACTCAAGTAACATCAGCCATTTTAAATGCCCGAATGTCACCCATTCTTTTAAATTAAAAAAATTAAATAGAAATGCATAATCAAGTTACTTCTTTGACAAAAAAGGATTTGTGTGCATGTGTGTGCGTGCGTGCGTGTGTGTGTGTGTGTGTGTGTATTTTTGGCAAAAGGACTTAGTACTTAAGCTCACCAGAGTAGTAAGCTTGAGATCAACAGGATAGATTTTCTTGCGCATCAGTTAGTGGGGAACTAAGAAGCATTTACACCAAAAAATCAAATGGCTGCAAAGAAGCTTTTATTTCCTACAGTAACTTTTTAATAGAACAACTTTTTCCTAGAGTCAGTTTTTCAAATTATACCTAAGTGCCAGTAGGTACAACAGGCAAGAATGGCTCTAACCCTGGGTAAATATTTGGGAACAAACCCAACTTTGTTTTAATGAGCTTAACTTCCCAGGAGCTATAGCATCTCAAAATGGGAATGTAGCTGGGGTTTTTTTAATGTTTTTTATTTTTAAATCTTAAACGGTAAAATTCTACGTTGTTTGGATTTACACATATTGTTCCTATCACAGGTACTGCTGATCTGAATGCTAAGTGTTCTTCTTCCTTTGTGTTTTATTAAAGTAAAACAATGGAGAAAATGACAACATAATTTTCCACTTAATATTAAGAGTGTGGAAGCAAAATGAAGAAAGTCAAAGCAAAAAGTTACAACTATATGTCCTTACATTCATTCTGTTACTGGGCRTCAATATTTAAGATTCTACTGTATATGATTCAGGCACTGACATCAAAACCTGGCATATTTAAGCTTTTGTTAGTATGGATCGTAACTAAAATTATTTATTTTTTGTCTCTGAATTAGAAATCCATTTAAGACACACAGCAATTATCAGTAAGTATTTTTAAGATTAAACTTCCTTATTATCTAATGGTACCTATAACAACAAAAGAAAATAAAATGGTTATTATCTTAAGGACCTAAACAATTCAGAAAACAAATTAAGCTTAGAGTGAAATAAGAACTGGGTTAGAAATCCTCTTCTGAACAGTTAGTCTGYGAATGTAATTACTGAAAAAACTACAGCTAATCAGCTGTGAATTGTATCCATTAATTAGTATTTGCCCTGGAGAAATGAGAAAAATCAGTAACAATGTTAACACTGCAATGCACTGATGAGTACTGAAACACAGGGCTCTCAGCATTTAGTCAAGCAGGTGGCTCCAATGGTCCAAGTAATTTAAAAAGCTCTCACCTGAAGTGCAGAGTTGGAATTACAAAGCACTTCTTGCATATCTTTGTATCTATATAAGGCTATAATTAATGGCTTTTAATTTAGAAACACTTTGTGATCAGCTGGGAACAGTTATAAATCACTCTAACAGAACAAGGGGTTCTTGTCTATTTTAGTAAAATAATTTGGTAAAGATGTTTTTTTTGTGAAATTACTCTTGTTGCAGTCAACACTTTTCTCCATTTACTTTCCAGAGGATCACCTGCCCAGACCCCTCGGAAACAGTGCAGAGCATTCCTGTGCTTGACGACAGGCGTCCAAATTAAAGGCTGGATGCAGCAATCTGGCCTGCCGAGGTTACTCTTGGGTGTCCCACCTGTTGCATTTCAGTGGGACAGAAAAAGATTAAGATGCAGCATCTAGTCCAGCTATCTTCTTGTCTCGTAACACTTTGCAAGCTACGTAGCCATAGTAATTAGCATCATTTTGCATAAACCTTTGCATCCAAAGGTCTCCGAGCACCCTAACTCTGTCGCTACTGGGAATAAAATCTGTTCAGCATCCTTTGGCAATACACACTGTCAGCCCATTTTTACAGAAATGGTCATAAGTTTTGCATTTTCAAGCAATTTCTGCAATGTCATCCAAATGAGAGGCACAGTAGTTTTACAACCTACTATTTGTTTCCTTTGATATTAGAAATTCAGCATACTGCACTTTAAGTCTTGATAAATATATTAGGCATGAGTACCATAACTTACTGCCACAAAAAAAGACCATACAAACATGCTGATTTTACGAAATGGATTACAAGCAAACGAAACCTCTTCTGAACTTTTTGTGAATCGCAGCTTTCATTCGTCATGCAAATCATTGCATTAAAACTATGACGGTTTAGTCCTCTGCTCTTTATTGTACAAGAGCACTTGGATTTAATCTTGATCCTACTGAAATCCGTAAGAATTGACCTGAAGGCTACTATGAGAGAGACTGAATGTTTCCTTACCAATACCTGGCATAGGGAGTGTCAAGAAAACTGATTATTTCTAAAATAGCTTGTTGAAGCTCTTCTCTTAGCCTCAGCCATCAAAACTGAAGCCCAACATCTAGCCTCATTAACCTTTTATCGGAAGGGTGTGTATTTGTAATGCTAAGAGAAAATTCATGTCCCCTCTTCTTCCCCCAGCACATACCCTAACAAAGACCAAATCAACTCCTTGAGCGTGCCCAGGCTTTAAATAGTATACAAGGGCCCCACTTTTACTAACCACACACTTTCAAAAAACAAGTATCATGAGCCAAACCTTAAGATATCAGTTTACAAGTCAAGGGATTTGCTGCTTTGAATCATCGCAGCACCATGCTATCTGAGCTTTCAAGCTATCTTCTGCATTTACCAGAGCTTATTTTTTTGGTCTTGAAAGCTCTAAGGCTAATGAATTCACATGAATCAAGGAACTGGTGTTTTAAGATAGAAGTCTTATATGGTGAGCTTCATAAAAAAATCTTGGGAGTTAGGAATACAGAGCAGTGATTAAATGTTCGCAGAGTTTGAATTCCTACTCCAAAAAAATCTTCAGAAATCTCAGAAGGTTAAATAGGGGCTATTGTCTGGGTTCTTCTTTTGCAACTGTGATGAGTCAGAAGCCACTGCAAGAAATAAAACAGCAGCTTACACCATAGAAACATAATGGTATTTGCAAATCTGAGCCGTCCTAGCCCATGCCTGAAAGGAGGAAAAGTAAAACTAATGACGAACTTTGAAGGTGTTATGGATACAGAGAATAACATTCTGGACTTACAAACATTAGTGGAAATTTTGCTGTTGATTGCTATTAATGGAGAAATTAGTTTACTTACAACGTTTAGTCATTAGACTTTATCACAACTTCTGTACATTTCTGTCTTTAAATCAATCAAACTGTGGTGAAATTATAACTTGAAAAACATTAGAGCTCACGCCCACTATTCATTACCCAAAAAGGGCAAAGACAGAGATATGTAAGTAACTTAAGACTTATAGGAGCCCACAGACCTTTATTTATCTCCATGGAACAAAAATGTATTTTTATAATCCTAGTATTTTTATGCTCAACAGTAAAATTAGATTAATCAGGCAAATCCATTAGATTTTCTAAATAATTCTTCCTCCTGGTTAATTAAAAAAATGCAACAACAAGGAGAAAAAGACCATGGGAAGAATTATTGTTGCTGCAAATAATAAAAACACAACCGTGGAATGTGAATAAGGGTTAAGAAAAGAAAATTTCAAACAAAATAGTTTTGGAATGGGACTGAAACCCATTTTATCATCTCAGAACATACCAGGAGACAGGTAAGATATTTGGCTTAAAAGGAAAGATAGTAATTCTGTACTAAAAGATTACATTTCATAAATTTGAGAATAAATAAAAGATTTATTAGAAAAGATTATAGAATGATTTTTTGGGGGGAAAGCCATATCCCAACCCTTACTGTGAAACAGAGTTCAAATCTAACTATCATGAACACTGACAGTCCTTTAATAACTATTTGTTAATGTTTAGTCAAAATACTCATTTCGAAGTTTCGTAGGATAGTATATTTAGACTAAATTCTCACTGTCTTCATGCAGAACTATGACCTGCAGAACTAGTACCAGATTAGCTTCTGTCATAGTATTATACAAATATCCTCTTGTATCTGTATTTTAGACAGTCATACATCCAAATTTATCATGTGTAATGTCAGTTTATTGCTTATGGAAAGTGGCAGCCTCAAAAGATTAAACTTCCAGTATTTCTGCAGTAAAATTACAAGCCATATTTTTAAAATATGTCTATTAATAAGATCATTCTTTTATGGTGTGAACATGCTCATATTTTTATACAGAATAATATCTACTTGCACAAATATATATTATGGCAAGGATCTCAGTTCTATCTTCATATTTGGCAAATTAATTCCTCAGAGGTTACACTATCCTTATGAGTAAAAAGAAAGATAACGATCCCAAAAGATGTAATTACAGACCAAAACTAAATTACTTTGCAGGTCTAAGTACTGTATCTTAATAATTTCACCAGAGAACATCTTTACTGCATTTGGGCAGATTTGATTTTGCTGCCTGACCAATAATTACAGCTCTGGCAAATACAATGTCTGATAAGGACATCAATTAAGAATAAGCATTGTGTTATGCAAAAAAAAAAAAAAAAAAAAAAAAAAAAAAAAAAAATCATGTTCACAGCCTGTCTGATTGAATGAAATGCCAAATTAAATTAATGGAGATTGCTAAGTCTAGCTGGCTGGTGGGGAACCATGCAGAAAGTGGGACAGCATAGACAATAAACTGTCTGTAATTAAAAGATGAGAAGCTGGACTAATGGTACTTCAGCCTGATTACTCCAAACAAAACAATATACACTAAAATTATTCTGGCAACAAAAGTAGAGGGAGTGAGAGGAGGGTTTTTTCCACCCCCTTATATCAACTAGCATCATCTATGAACGCCACTGTCCTCATCAGAGGTATTAAACACTACAGAAAATAACAACTAAGTATTACTTGTTCTCATCATGAAACACAATTTATTTCGCTAATAAATGTAAAGCAACAGACTGGAATTCTCCAATCATTTCTATATCTATGCATCCAGCTAATCTCTGTAGAGGCTTTACTTTTAAGTGGGATGTGCTCATAGCAGGAGCAGAGTGCTCTTTTCGGGAAAGGAAAGTCCTTCCTGACAGCTGCAATACTTCTGAAGCAGTAGGTGGTATTCATATTATCTTATAAAATACAGGTATTATAGTTTATTTTTGCTACTAGAAATGATGAGGCAGATCTTAGTAGCTGGTTCACAGATGTAATATCACTAAAGTTGTTAGAGATTTAAACTCTCACAGATGAGTGAAGTGTCTTTTTAAACTTGAATTTTAAAACCTTATAAATAAATAAAAAAAAGTAATTTTATCTCGGATAAAATGTGCATCCTCAATTTTGACGCTACTTATAGCTACCCTTAGAAATTTGGGTGTTTTTCTGGCAGGACGCTAACATTTTTGAAGAGATAGCACTCATTGCCAACTGCAAAAAGTATTATTTACTGCAGACAACAGGCAGCTATTGGAGCAGAGGCTGGGTGATGCACCGGGGTTAAAAGGAGCTGGGGAGTTTGAGCAGCTGTAGCCAGAGGGCTGTCCATTTGGGTCAGCCTTCGACCAGATGTCCGTAAGCAGATAATGCATCCCAAGTGCATTAAAAACCAAAGCACTCTGTGTACATACATAGTGTATGTACAGATATACATAGAGAGGATATTTCTGTTATCAACAGATACAATTTCTGTAGAAGTTCATGAGGTACCAGACCACCAGTTAACATGTACTATCTATGCCAAGTTCGCACTTGAGCCTTTCAATTCATATTCTTAAAGCAAATCTATGCTAAGTGATTATTATAACACAGTACAATAGAAATCAGCTTTCTGAGATCGATTACGATATTGCTCTTATTTGCAGAGGATGATATCTCCTGGAAGCAGCTTTCTTTCCTACTAGCTTCTGCCTACAAACTTCCACGGGGAGAGCTTAGTTTGTGTGTGGAAGAACTACCTGGGAAGTTTAGTCTAACTCTCTTTGGCTAGCAGAACTTAATATGCAACAGTTAATGCTATGCGTTTCTTCCACATACATTTCTCTAAAATACCCTACCAGTTTCCTGACTTTTGCTCAGCTGTGCAGTCATGCAGGCCCCCCGGAAAGCAAAAGACGTTTCTATAGTGGGTCTCACACCAAAAAGCTTCATTTGCTGAAGAACACATCCGTGATGAGCAACTAGCCAACATCACACAGGAACGTGGCATATTAAAATAAATGGATCTCAGTCCCCAGTACCAGAGTCACATCCCCAATGCTGAATTTTAGGCAGATGAATAATCTCATTACTGGTTCATTAATTATTAAATCTGTACATAAGTGTCCGCACAATCATACATTTGACAATCTTTTGATATTTAAGTTCTTAAAAGCCTTTAATACAGTTGGACCATTCAGATTCCTATATTTGAGTCTTTAATGTCTGCAGCACTAACTTGTTTTTGTTTTTTTTATGCATTCTCTATGCTTACAGCCAGAACAGAAATCTCGGTGGGATAAAACACTTGAGCAAGGTCCTAAAGAAAACAGACATCTTTATATTTTATTCATACATCCTCAAATCTGTCAGACGTACTGTTTGCAAACACTATTTAAAAGTATTAGGAAAGCAATTAGAACAAAAATATTTGAAATTACTTTAAAAGCTTTCAGCCAGCAAGTAACAACTTTGACAATAATAATAAAAAACACTGACTTAATCTCTCTAATTCCAGCCAAACTCTTTAATATGAACTCCTTCAGTGAATTCCAYGGCCAAAAGCAGTAACTGAATGATATTTTGCCAAGTGTGATACTGTGCTAGTTTTAGGAATAGTAATGAAAAGAATATTTAATGGTCTCATGTTAGACATTTTCAGATCTCTTAAGAAGGATACAGTCTATAAATTTTTTTATATGCAAGAAGTAACTTTGTATGAATATACACAGTATTATTATTTTGTTGATTGACAGTCAAGGCAATTCAATATAAACTAGATTTTCAATGCTACTTATTCCATGTTTCAATGAATCCATATTAAAAGGCGGTCCAAAGTACACTCTTGGTCCTAATATTCACACAAGGTTAAGGTGTTATAAAATTAGCTTATATCTTGAAAGTTCTCTCCAATTGTTTTGCTGACATATGTTCAAAGAGCTTCAATTTACCTTTTCAGCTTTTCGTAGACAAAGATGGATTTTCCATTCTGCCCACCGTGGCTTCAAAGGTAATATAACTGAGAACTGAGCACTGATTCTGGGTACATCTCAGCAACCACCTATATAAAGACTGTTTTTCCTCTGTAGAAGATTAATACAAACATCAAACTTAGACCAACCAGCTAAGTTTCACATAAAACCGAGCTCCGCAAGACCTACAGATGTTACTTCAAAGGGCTGTAATGTGCAATCACTATCATCACACCCTGTTGTTGCCTGAAGCTTAAAACACATGAAGAGACCAAATGTTAAGATAAACACATTCAGTAACGAAGCCAAGGAGAGGCCACTCTAGTTACGAGAATTTTTAAAAAAATACATTAATATTTGAACAACGTTTTCTTTCTTTGCTTTTTAGCCTAGAGTTTTTTCCAGTGATGAGCTATGAAACTATTTTCATGACTACTCTCATGAGCGCATGCTTGCTGCTGGAATAAACCACACTAGACATATATGTCGTGGAAGGAATATATTGTTAAATGCAAGAAGAACTTACTTCTATGACTAAGTCTCTTGCTTATATTTTTTTTCCTACAACTTTGTAGCAGTTTAGAGGGGACCGAGGCCAGCGCGGTCCTTGGGGACAGGAGCGGCAGCCCCCTGCGCCCCAAACGCTGCAGCAAGAGCCGCTTCTTCCCCTCTTCGCTCCTCTCCCACGAGTCACCAGGGCTAAAAGACAACCCTACGCCACCACACTCTTGTCCCCAACAGCTTCTTTTTAACTGCTTTAAGGGATTTTTTTTTTTTACTTTTTTTTGCAGGGGGACAAAGCACAAGTATAAATTGTTTTCTCCAGATGAACACACCTGTTTCACCTTCCTCCTCCAGGCATTAGGCTCATACAGTCACGGGGTTAATCATGGCYACACCTCATATTTATTTTATGTAAGCTGTCTAAGCATTGACTCTAAGCATTTCTTAGCATAATGACAGCATTTTATTCTTAGAATCCCAAGAAATAGTTTTATATCGCTATATTCAAGATTACCGTAACATTTTCTCACACGAATTTAAAGTGATGTGATTATACTGCAATTGGTCTGTAAGTAGCTTTTCTTGAAACCTTATATCAAATTTCACTCACTCTGGCGAAAATTGTAAATTCCACTCTAGACTGTGATTCAGCTCTACTCCACTAGCAAATTATATCAAGTTTTAAATACAAAAYTGATAGAGAAAGGGTGAAGCAGATGTAGACATTTTATAATAATCATAATGGAGGATTAGTCAAGACACTTTCAGGCTAAAATCAGTACATGCATGCAATCCTAAACATCTCAGTTCTCAGTCATGTTGATACCATGGTTCCTATGGTTTTTTTTCAGAGATTAAATACTTTCCATTTCTGAAATACTGATCAGAATCAAAGAGAAAAGCGGCATTTTTAAAGCCTGACTTAACTCCAGTTCACGACACGCCCGGCTGCAGAGGGCCACGCGGTCGGCAGCACGGCGCTCCGCTCTTGCTGCCCCGTACGCGGGGGGCGAGGGGCAGCAGCCCAGGGAGAGGCCTGCCCCAGCCCGGGGGGCTCTGGGGGAGCGGGGGCGCAGGGGACATCTGTCCCTCGGCTTCTTTGCTCCCTTAGAAGCTTTCTAGGGGAAATCTCTCGCTCTCTTGGTTTTTTTATTTTTTTGACACAGGAGATGTTTTCCAAATACTGACAAGACGATGGTCCCTGTTCTGCAGGCCTCAGAAGTAAAGAACGGAAAGGGATAAAGGACAATAATAAAGCCCGTTTTCTAGAAAAGGCGCCCAGTTCACGAGGCGGACATGGGAGACGGCTCCCGGGGCGCCCGGCGGGCTGCGCTCGAGCCACCCGGGTGCTGCTCCCCCAAGCGCCGCCGGCACCAGCGATGCCCTCCCGCGGAAAGCCCCGACGAGGCGCGAGGACTTTGCGTGGCAGGCTCGCCCGGCAGGTCACGGGGTGCCTGCAGGARCAGCTGGCTGCCAGGCCCAAGCTCAGGGCATCCTGCACAGGCAAAGAGGTTTTCCCATTTGGAAAAAATACATACGTACGCCATATAAATAAATACACACCCATGTGCATGACTGAAACAGGCACATAACACACCAGTTTCTCCGGTTTCTTTATCTTACATCAACCTTAAACCTGGAGGATTTCTCCGCTATTTTTAGCTGGGATGAATTACAAATCCCACAGTAGGGAGGCCTTGAGAGAGTCTTCAGCAACAACCAACTTTAYTTAAACATGCAGGATTGAATTGGATGCAATGCTCTGCAATAACAGTAGAGGAGAATTAAATTTAAGAGTAGAATAATCCCTCACGCTAGCTTGTATTCCTAATTTATGCCACTGAGACTAATCAGGCTTAATTTATCTCTCTTTAGCTTCCCACTGTTTCATTACAACCTAAAGGCAATGTTTTGGACTGTGGAAACTTTATTTTTTAGGTGGGTAACCTACTTTAATTGCATTTTCATCCGTTAATACAGCCTAGCATTTTTTTCACTTAATTGGGTCACTGTATTTCTTCTTATAGGTGGGCACAGAAATTACTTCCAATATTGGTTGCAGCTCTGAGTTCTGCGGAGAGATGAGAACGCACAAAGGGAGCTCTGCAAATTCCAGTTATGACTAGTGAAATGATTAAAGTTTCACTCAAAACCTTCACTTCCAGTATTAAAAAAAAAAAAAAARAAAAGAGGAACCCCAATGTTAAAATACTGAAAAAGTATATTAAGCTAATTAATGCCAGTTAAGAAAAATCAGGTTACTCTTCTTATAATCTTTTTTTCAAATGCAACATGACCAATAGCCTCACACATGCAGAGCTGGAAATGTCTAAGACCATTTGCAGACTAGGCCTCTTAGGTCTTCAGGTAGAGTTCAGCACCGATGTTTCAAAATGCTAATGTCTAACTAGCATTATTATTAAAGTACATATGAAAAAGCACTCCAGAGATCTGAGTAATGTAACTTATTCCCATAATTTTCAGCTGCCACAGAAAGAATACTGGTTTTCAACATAAGACTAAAAATGGGCAATAAAAGCTGTCTTGAACAGTCAAGTGCTACCCTTGATGTCTTGATGTAAGCAAGCCTGAACTTTGATATGTGCAAATTCCTCAGTTTCTTTTCTTGAGGTATAAGAGACACTAGATACTAGGGTGTTTTTCGATGAGCTGTTCCACAGCTTGTAACTCATGCTCTGAAAATACTCTACTAATTCAGTGGAATGAGACAATTCACTGTCTCGGGTTACTCACACTAGAGACATACAAGAAGTTGACTATTTCTCAGCTGAACGAAAATTATCAGATTTAACTTTGCATGAATTCACACTATATTTACGAACAAGCTGTAATCTTTCCAGAAGCTTTATACAAACCCTCTTCTTTGAATGTTCAAGAAACTATATAAGATTCCTAGAAATAACTACTACTTTCAAGCCAGGTTAATAATGAGAGGCCAAATGGGAATAGTCACAAGTTTATATTCATGTAGCAATCTTTATTTTTCATTATTGGCTGATGGTATGAAGGTGATCTGAGCTCTGAAGAAACATTTCTTTGGGCATCTCTGAGAAAGCAGTTATTTTTCATACAGAAACCATTTTGATGAAACCAAAAAATTACTTTGTACCGCAACAGTGTGCTTCTGACAGGCAGCAGTCTGCTATAATTAGCTACCAACTACTGGAAATTGTCTCATTTTTATTTTATATTTTGAACCTTCTAATTACATCCCACTTTTAGAAAGGAAAATTTCCCAGAGATCTGAAATCTTGGTGTAGTAAAAGTGAGACGTGGACTCAGTGCACTCTTAGAAAAGTCCTATATACTTTTTTTGAAATTCCCTTGGCTAGGGCTGTCTCACTACTATATTAAATTTTGGCTCACATAACAACTTTAACCCAGTTTTATGACAAAGCCAGATTATGTTTCCCTGATATCAAAGTTGCATAAGAGTTGAGAACTACTAATCCCACTTCCAGTTCTGGTGAGCGAGTGGAGTGATGCAAAACTATGCAAAGAAGCATGAAACATGAAAATTGCTTTGGGAGTTCACAGTAAGAGCAAATCACAGGAAATCCACAAGGTTGGTTGCTTCATTGTCTGTAAAACGGAGGCAATTTTGTTCTACCACAAAACTTCCCAGTCACTTTTTCAACCTGACTTAGAAGACACTGCACCATGTTGGTACCAATGCAATGAAAACACAGAAATAGAGGAATAGCATGGGATGTTCTAGCAATTCTCTCGCTACCAAAAAATACTTACCAACCAAAGGCAGAGGAATACCTAACAAAACAACTTTCCCCCTGCCCTGGACTAATTGTTTTGCCTGTAATGACTTGCCTGATCTGTTGTTCTGGAATTATCATTAAAGTCCTCCACTGAAAGACATTTCCTTTGCTGATCAAAAAAACCRCTTCTCAATGGCCTTTTTGAAAATTGTTATGAACAACAAATATAYACACACACACATATGTATCTTTTAACTGGAGAACTGACTTCTCAAGTATGATATATACAACTTGGTTTTGAGGCAAATGTTACAGCATTGCTATAAAATGATGTACAAGTCCTGGGTACTAGGAGGCAGAGAAAGGGCAGAAAAAAGACACAAAGGTATAGCGAGACATAATGACTATCAGAACAGGTTAATAAGAAATTAGTTTATCAGGAAGATAAGGAAAGAAAATGGAAACTGGTAAGGGAAAAGGGAAGAGAAACTTTAAGGAAAGATTAGCACATAACAAAGAATGGTTAGGCATTCAAAATTGAAAGAAAAAAGCTTTAGAAATTTGTGATATTATTGTAAAAGATGATTTTGAGATCATCTGGAAGCAATTCAAAACATACACACTTATGTAGTCATACAAATGTAATTTTTTCATCTTTGAAAAAAGACAGTTTATAACATAGCAAGTATGTAATTTTAGCTAATCTCATAATTTCAGCCCATTAATATTTCTAGAGAAAAATGGTTTTCCTTTTTCTCCCAGACAACCTTATGTTCTGGCCTTCCTGATGAGAGTATCTGCTCCAGGGGGTCTACAGGAAACGCCGGGTGACAAACCCACGGTGCTGCTTCGCACTTCCCTTTCTCCACGCTGGCACTTCCCCACCGTCGCTATTAGCAGGCCAGCGAGGCTACAAGTGACACAGCAGCGTCCATCAGTGCCACAGTCCCACCTTCACCCGACCGTATGTACAAACTACTGGTTATAAGAATCACCTCCCCTTCTACATTAAGGGTCCTTGTAACGTATGGAAAAGAGCAGGAGTTTGATACAAATACCTAACTCTGATACAAATAATTAACACAAATTAATCCTCTGCAAATCTGATACACAGTATTATGGGAGTGTTTCAAAATTAATAAGAATAAAAAAAMCCCGCCCCTCTCAAAAAATCAAAATGCCAGCAATAAGGGTCACCCAGGAAAACAAGGAACAGCGAGAAAAGGAGAAATTAGCAATGGTCCTTACAGGGGACAAAAAGGGTGAGGGGTTATTTGCCAAAGTGAATCAAGCTCTCCTGTTTGATTCAGATGTTGGCTGTGCTTGTGTGTTATATTCTAGTAACTGGAATATCATCTGTAGCTAAACTAGCTACTATAAAAAAAATAAAAGGGCTATCAATTTTCATGTCGACRTATAAATATATCAGCCTCTGTGATCAAGAAAAAATTTCTGCCATGTAGTAATATTTATCCATGCATGTGCGAACGGGGGATGAGGAGGGTGTGCGTGTGTGCGTGTGGTGACTGCATTCCTTGCAAAGATGTAGACACTAAAAGCTGCATAAACAGAATGCTAAATTGAAAGAGTTCCCATCTCCATCCTACGGCAAGGCTGTGCAAACCCTGCAGCGTTCGCCAATGCAAATTCCCTTTCTATTGTGCTCGCTTTGCCTATGTTTTGCTCCCACAAACATAATTTGAGGAAAGCCAGGCCCCTTTCTGGCCTCGTGACCACCTCGGCAGCACAACCCGTGCCACCGCCTCAGCAGCCCTCTCTCGTTCAGTGTCGCACAAGGGTGTTCAGCTTGCGAATCCCACCGCAGTTCAACCTCATTAATGGACTTGTTTATTATCAGGATCTAAAAATGGCAACATCACATATGATCTGCAAAATGAGTTGATCTCTAGTACCACAATGGAAATGAAACCCACGATGTTTTTACCATACTCGTCTCATACCTAAAGTTCCTGGGCCACCTAAACATTGTCATCAACACTTAGAACAAGTATCAGCAACAAGGATGGAGATTTACAGTGCACCTACAGCTTCCATTAAAAGGACATATGCAGAATCCAATTTCAGCTACCAGCAGTGGTGGAGACCCAAGCTGAAGTACATTCAGGTGACCCAGAGTAAAGACTTCACCACTGGCTTTTGAAGCCACGTGTTCAAGTTCCTGAGAAGACCTGTTATGCATGATGCTGGCTTCAAACCTCCACCCCCTTGTTTATTTGGTGTTCACGCTATAATTCACTATCCATTTGCTTATGCTGATACAACTATTTTTGAGGTCACATCACACTGCAAAATGAAACACTGAAATGATTAGAATGAGTGGAATTTAAAAAAAAAAAGTTCTTTTTCATTTGGGTCAGAAATAAAGGGCTGAGGAAGGAATTCCTTAAGCTATTTACAATGACAAACTGAGCACATTAGGAAACCACACATTTATTTACCAATACAAATGGCCAAATTTTCAGTAAATCAACTTGCTGGATACAGGGAGCCTTTTTGAAAAAGTCAGCTTTTACATAACAGCTGAATTATTAGAAAACTGGCCAAGAAAGGAGATGTTGGAAATGAGATTTGTATAGCAAATCTTAACTCTTCTAAAATAGGGCAAATAATCTATATAAAATTCTCTCCTGACTAAGGAGTAAAATGCATATGACATAATGGAAGCAGTGATGATTAAAATCTATACAACCAGTAGATAAATTATGTTTTGCTATTGTGCACTACCAATAAGCTTATGGATTAGTTCAGGACAAAGAAAGTCATACCCATAAGAGTTAAAAGTTTAAAAAGAGAGATCTGGCTTACATCAAGTTGACGTTTCAGATAAGAGACTGCACTATAACAGGTTATACTTGCAAAAATAATTTTGATTGGCATATCATTTATACTAACTACTGCTTGGAAGCTATCCAGAATATGCAGCGTACTATAAACTGTTAGGAAATATATCTGTGCATTGTTCAATATTTACAGTGTGCTTTATTTTGTAAATATAAGACCTGGCAGAAAATGTAGAGTATTAAAATAGTTCTGTTTAAAAAGAATCCCTTTTTCCCTACAAAAAGAAGTATTTCACTAACAGCAGTTGATAATTTTGTTCAGAAATGTTCACAGTGAAGCTAAATAAACTTTCAATGGGAAAATTTTGATTGCTTTGTTCAGCTGCTCAAACAGATTTCTATCTCTCCTTATTTGCATATTTCTGAATATTCTCTTTCAGACCCACATCATTTTTGTTAGCAAAATCAATTTTCTGTTGGACAAAAAGTGAGATTTGGTCTAATGATTTTAAGCTTTTAAATAAACATGAACTGAATTGGTGTAAAGAGCTCCCCTTTAAGAAAAGATCCTTGCTGTTTGGAAAGAAAAGAATTCTTCGCATTCACTGATATCAATCGTCAGCAACACATTTTAACACGAAGGGAGAAAAAAAAATATACAAGGGCAAAACAAAAAGAGCAGTAACCTAATTCTGTAGCTACAACACAGATTGATGCTAAGGTTAATTTTTAAGGAACATTATSTTCCTACATCCATACACAGAGTATAAGAAACATCCAACCATGAYATCAAAGTTTTATTGTTGATCTTCTAACGCTCCAGCAGTAGCCACATTTATGAAATTGCTTCCCCTGCACCTGAAAAGAAGGATTGTTCTAAAATTCAGCAGTTCTGCAGAATCCTTTACAACAAACCCCAACCAAATGCAGTTTTTTCCAGGTCTGTTCAGCCCTGCTAATAGTTATTGTTTGCACAACTGTAACTAAGTACATTACCAACTAGTTGTTCAATCTATATAAATTTAAGAAACGCGCATTGCCAAGGAGTGACTCATATATCAGTCTATTATATGCTACAGAGCTGACTGTATTAAACAAATCACTTTCCCTACAGCTGAAGAATAGAAGCTATATACAGAGCAGAGGTTATTGTCTAATTTAAATCTTGGCTCCCTTCCCAGAGCTGTACAAGATTCCAATTTGTGGAAATGTTACTCTCTGCTACTGCCAGAAAGGCTACAGAAAATGGTATTGGGTGCCTTCCAGAAATATGTCTGCAAAATGCCAATCAACAAGTCACTAAAGATTAACAGTATGACTGTACCAAATTAATTTAAATTATAGAAACATATGGCTAGGATGTTTGCACTGCACTTAACACAACACCTGCTTCACAAACAGCTAAGTTGCCTTCTACAGTATGAAATAATATATGTCACACACCTTGAACCTCATTCTTATAAATGGGAAAATCAGTTAATAAATAGTAACCAGGGGTTACCACTATTAGCTCTAAGCCACCATTTTGTAATGGTTAGACCCCTTATTCAAAATTTTAACATCAATCCAAATGAAGTGGTCTTCTCCCATCAGAGTAATTAGCAACTGCAAAAAGGAAGATGAAAAGATGACAGAAACAAACATCTTTATATTCCACTTAAGAAATCCAAAATGGTATGTACGCTTTGCTAAAACCAGCTTCTATTTGTACAGCGGTCCTTCAAACACAGTGTTGCCATGTCTTCTCAGTAGAGTGTATAAAAAGTTAACATTCCTAGGCAAAAGACATTCCTGAAAGGCACTATAGACTCATGAAAAGTGTTAAAGGATAAAAATTAACACACCAAAAGACAAATATTTTAATATTTCCTTGATGTTGTTGTTTCCATTATTTTTATAAAACTTTTTAATATATATGATCATGTCATCAAACACAAAAAAATGACGGTCCTAGAAATATTTACACATTAGCGTATGCCATATTTCAGCTAAAGAGAAAGGGAGCTGTTTTATGTTTCTCCCCACTGCTTTTCTATTATTGCCTAGCTAATGGATATACATCACACAAATGTTCTACAAGAGCAATAAATACTAAAGTTGACCTATCCATCTGGAAGAAATGAGAACAATACTGCTCACTTTTAGCCCAAATATGACACTGATAAATGAAGCTGTGAGATTCCATCACACTTGCAACAACCTGGGCTAAGCGCCCACCACGTGATCCTTGTACCAGCAATTTTCCCCATTCGTCTTCATTAGGCAGTCACTTGACCTGCCTCCTAACATCCCTGTCCAATTTGAACCTTCAGGGGGTGTTGTGCTTTCTAGCAGTGTACTCTAAAGGCTCTATTCCCTTTTGGAAAAAAGCTTAGATGAACTTAGAATACTATATGAGCCATTTCTTCTGGAAGGAGAACCATCAGATCTTAGTCAAGATTAAAAAAGGGAAATCACAGCACTGCAGAGGAGACAGTAGGTACAGTGGTGTGCGCACAAGGCCAAAACCAATGCACTGTCTGGCAGAAAGCACAAATGTGCAAGAGCAATTGCCCTTTTGGCCATCAAAAGGCTCAAACAAGGATRTGCATAACCTCTCACCACAAACAAAACACCTCCCATCTCCCTACTCAGGTATCACTGCTTGAAGCAAGCTGGAAGAGGCAGCCATAGTGTTCCTAAACTAACATCGTAAGAGAGCTTCATCACATTAGCAGTTTTGCATTATGTCCCCATTATTTTCTTTTTCAACAGTACAATAATAACAGCAGATTTGATTATCCTGTAACGGTGAAAATGAATACCAATTCAATATGAATTTGCTGCTATAATAAAAAGCTCCTAACAGGATTTTTAGAGACCTCCTGGAAAGACTGTTTATAACTTCATGATCACTTAGGGAAATCAGAAAGGCAAAAGGCACCAAAAGGAGTTAAGCTTTTGACATTAAAACTATCTCAGACATTCATGCAATGGCAATAGCTTCGTTAGGGTAGATCTACAATGTTTATCTGATACGTGTATTGACTCTCTTTTTCTATAGCACACAAGCCACTTTCCTTTTTAAACAAGTCTTCAGAATTATGAATGTTGTAGATGGTCATGGTAATGTAGCAATTAAAATACTTCGAGATAGATTTCTTTTAGGCATTAAATTCTTCAGGCTTTTTTCATGTTGATGAGGTCTCACATGAGTGGTTCCATACAGCTGCTAAGCGCACCCGGGACCTACTCATCTAGGAAAACATTGCTTAATGTATGTAAAGACTGCAGAATCAAACAGAAAATACATAAAGATGACACAGAAATGTTGCCTTCTACAGGCAAATGACCAATGACTTCTTTTATACAAATCAAACAGAGTACTTTCATAAACAGGTTCTTCAACCATGCTAACTGGGATTTATTGCATAAAAATTTTTATTTTTCTTTTAAAAAGTGCTTAAATTGTATCTGACTTCAAGGGGAGATACAGAAGGCATGTTATTTTCTGTCATTAGTTTAAAGAGTCCTACAAGCATCAGAAACTATGCTGAAATACTGAATACATTTCCAAAAGAGTGAGTGATAAAATTTATTAACATGATGTACAATTTAAAATCTAGATCCAATTTAGGCGTGTTTATGGTAGTTATATAATTTCTTGACTGCAGGAAGTGTTACAGGTACTGAGGAATTAATCACTGGCAACCTGGAGTAGTTTCACAGAAACGCTCGTCTCAGAGCTGCAATGCTGATTTAGCTTCTTTTTAATCATAACTACATGCTCTCGCATCTGCACTGAAGTGATCACACAACAGGTCCTGTCAACACTTTCACCAGCCTTTTCCAAGACAAAGCAGAATTTACAGGAAACCCATCAGTGGGTGACATTAGGTTTCACCAATATCACTTGTATTAGTATCTGCAGATCTGTATTAGTACTTGTGAAGGCAAATGCTTTTACCAATATAAACTGAGCCTCTCTTCGGAAGAGAAGAAACTGGGTTCTCTCTTGCTTGTCGCTGAAAATTTCAGGCCCTTTGTGTTGACTCCAAGTTCAAAGTTATCACATGGTTTCTTCACTAGTGATGAACATAGGCCTTGGCCATTTTCTTTGTATGAATGGATTCATCTTTCCTCATGAATGAATGAATGTTTTAAAGGCCTTCTGTGATGAGAGACAGAGGAAAAAGAAAAAAAAACACACTCACAAGTGGTTTTTCATGTGTGATTCAGCCTAATGTTGCTGCAGACAGTTGATTCTCAACAAAAAGTGACCCGAAAAGACTGGACTGCGAATCCACTAGTTCTCCAAATCCACCGTATGTCCCTAATCTACCATTTCTGGTTGTCTGAGGCATGTCCTTTCAACAGATTAATACCAAAGTCAATAACAAAACAAATTGCTCTAAATGGAATCTTTGGTTATGAGAAAATGATGATTTAGGAATATTTTACTGAATTCAGTCCCTGAATGAAGCCTTATTCCAACAAGATTAAAACAACTGTTTTTCCAAGGTTGGGAGCTAGAGAAAATCAAGACACTAGACAATGAAAAAGTCACTATCAAAAGAGGGGCTTGATGCAGTTGTCAAGGTTTTTGTTGAAGAAAATAACCAACACCCCAATGGATCTCAGGGCAGCTCCAAGAGATGTAACGTTACATGAGAGTCTAAGAAGATAACTGGGAAACTACTCTAAGAAGACCTGATTAAGGCAAAAAAGCAGTAATTTCCTCTGCTTCCAAGAAGCCACGTTATGTCGGGGGGAAAGGAGAAAGGAGGAGAACCCCTATATGCTAGAGCTAAAAGGAAAAAGATATTCCAAGAAACGAAGTCAAGCAAGGAGAGAAACGGATTTTCACCTCCACTAGCTGACGTTTGCTGTGGAATGTTTCATCCGAAGCGATGATGATGTGTTATCATAATGTCAGCTCTGCCACCACCATAATCTGTCACGCCACAGTTACTTGGTGGCTCTTGATGATGAAGCGGCTCCTCAATTCTTCAAGACTGAGTGTTGCTGAAGCAACCTGTAAAAGGATTTGCTAAACATCTTCAGAGAAAGAGAAGCAAAAATATTCTATATTGCTCAAGTTATGGTATGCAGACATTAGTGCAATATTCTGTTAATTGGGAATTAGTTTGCTCTGAATAAAAACTTCAGCAAGCAGTTGCGCCTGCACTGCAGACAACTCATCTTAAATTTCATTAATTTCTCCTCTGCATAACTTCCTTAACTTTACTCAGAAAGCCCTTTCAAACGCAGTTCAGGCATGAACTCTATCATTTATAGTGCAGCATTGTTTATATCAAATCTTTGCAGCAGGGTTATCGCTACAGGTTAATGGATTTATGTTCTGAGAAGCCATGATTAGAATGGGTTTACCAACAGTGACCTGTATTCTGCATTATACAGTGAGAAACATATCTAGCAGCATGATTGTTATCAACCATCAAAAGAGATAGTGAGAGCTGTGTGTATAGACAATACTAAACTCATATGTTTTTATTACTCTATATAGGTATTGTACAGCGGTTAAATTTGACACTTACAAATTGCTGAAGTGAAGATTAAGAAAATAACAGTGTCTATCTCAATGCTAATGGCTTAATTTAGAAAACAATGATGTGCAAGATTTCAAGCGCAGCATGAATATGTATTTAAAATATTCATGGCATTTTATTGAACATTATCATTAGCAGAGGTTATAACAATAGGAACAAATCTTAAGTTTCATACAAGGKAAGAAGTTATTACAAGAATTTCAAAAAATTTGAAAAGGTAGTTCCTTACTGATGGAGGAGAATTAACACCATTGTTCTCCTCTCCTGATGCAACTATACCATTAGAAAAATCAAGCATAAAATAAATATAATGCAATAAGCTTTCAAAAAGATTTCATAAGTTTTCTTTGTCCCTTCTGTAAAATTTTTTTAAGTGCTGTTCAGTACAAAGCAGTAGGAAACTTATGTCATCCCAGCTTTTCTTTCCCTATTTTTAATTAAGATGTACTGACTTGCATCAAGAAAAGAAAAAAAAAAAGTCAAATATACATTTAAGTGGAATACACAGCTGCCTGCTATACCAGCAGAGCATCAGAAAAATAGGAAAGAAGTTAACAGTAATTATAACATTAAAAAGAATAAGTAGAATACTCAAGGTAAAAGGCAACTAATCACCCAGTGAACAATAGAGCTTGTGCTCAGAACAGACTGTACGTACAGGGCAGGCTGGGACTTCCAAACAATTATGTATGTGCACTTACGGCCTTCCCCTGTTTGAAAGTGAACTTTTACACATTGATTCTTTTACCAAATACAGTGATACGGCATTGGGATACTTTATCCATTCGGCTAGGCAACGTGCATCAATAAAAAAGCATGTAAACTAGGACCCCAGCACACAGGTTCAAAATTTATGCCAAACTGAAGTCTAAGCACTTCATAGAGTCACGTCTAGAAAGTTACTGACATTCACGAGAGCTTTACCTAGCAGTGTGATATGTTTCCAATCTCTGCAGAAGAAAGAAGTCTTTCTAATTTGGGTTCAAATACGCTTAGAAYAATTTGAGCCTATGGGGAAAAGTGAGGTTTCCTGAGCTTCGATTTTGCCCAGTCTTTGACAGATTTTGCCCTGATTTTGACAAGTGTTTGTCCACTGTTTCAACCACGGGCAGGTGAGTCTGGCTGCCCTCCCCAGGAGCAGCAACGCTGAAGCATCGAGGGACGCAGCTACTACAGGACACAACTCAAAGAGCTCTAACTAGGATATTTTACAGGTCAAGTTTGTTTTTTTCTTTCCAATAATCAACCCTGAATCATCAGCCCAGTTAATCATGCCAACTGCTTACTGCACTTAAACAACAAAAAAAAAAAAACAAAAAAACCCAGCTTTCCTCTAGAGACAGTAATATATTTGTGTCTGACACGTTGTCTTCGGGAGATAATTTCATTCTGCATCTCTGTCATTTAGTGTAGCAGCTTAATCTGCCTTAGTTGTTGTTACACCTGGTTTGAACTGCTTTTCAGACAGGTGTTTTTTTACACTGAATAGCTATTACACTGGCTATCATACAGCTGACATAAGGCGCCATGCTAGGACCTGCTGACGATCACTTCCAGCACACTGCCACTGACATATTGTTCTTAGAAATACCTGTAACAAAACACCTTTTTAGAGGCAGCTGATCAAAAGAGGCGAAGGTAGGAGGAAAGGTGCTTCTCCATTGAGTGCTGGGTGCCCAGGGCACGCTCGCCAGCTTCGAGCACAAACAGATGCACTTACGACTTGCCAAGACAGTCACTGCCAGGGAGCTCCCTCTTGCAGATTTTCTGATGTGAACCTGCGTTTTGTAATGAAATAATGACCTCTGGAATAATGAAATAATGGCTCTGAAATAACCACCTCTGTGAAATAGCGAAAGACTGAGCTTTTAGATAACCTGTCTTAACTGCTACTGTTACCGCAGGATAAACTGCCCTAGATGCCATATATTTTATATATATATATATATATATTTATTTATTTATTTATTTTATTTTTTTAAGACTGAAGGACACCACTGGGCACCACGGGGCAATGCAGCACAAACCCTCACTTGCTGGACACCAAATGATCAGTCAACCCGTTCTGCTCAAACATGCACTTCAGTACTCCGTCCTGGAGAACATTAAACTCAGTTCTGCAGTGAAGATAAGGACTGTCTACAGAAAAAAAATCTGCTACAGGGAACGAAAGACACTAATTTTAAAAATATATATAYATATCCCAACCAGTGAAGATTTCTGGCAGCTGCTGAGCTGAAGCACCAACATTACCAAGTTCTTGTTACCCCATCACCTACAGGCTGATAAGGCATGCGATGCTGCTGACTATGAAACAAGGATTCTTTATTTTCCAAAATCCAGATGCTACTGTAAATTGTCTTGAAAAAATAGTATTTTAAACATCAAGAAAATGATTTAATTTAATGATGCAGAACACACTTCAGTATTTCTCAGTAAAAAGTAGATAAATAATACCTTTTTTAGGGCTAATTCTATTTTGAGATCTGCATAAAAAGAAATATAAGAAGCTTTGATTTTCAAAGGATATGTCTTTATCTTTTTCTTTTACTGCCTTTTTTTGGGTAGCTTTTACTATTTAGCAAATAACTTAGTTCATAGATCTTTTCATTTAGGAGGAAATTAATTTGTATCTTATTTGATGGTAAGGCCTTTTCTTGGGAGTAKAGGAAAAGAGAAACCATTGAAAACACCTAAACAATGTCCAGTTCAAGTAAAAGCATATTACTAGAAGTAAAACACCCTATGGAAAACCTCACATAACTTTGTTGACTTATAGCTATAAGTCTATGTATGTTTTGTGCGAGACTACCAGCAGCTTTGCTGGAATCCATGGCTGGAAAAAAAAGAAAAAAAAACCACAAAAAACAGAAACAAACCCCACACCTTCATTTTGAGCTTTTTTGAACAATGGTATGTGTTATTTAAGTTAAGATCAACTCTGAGAGTGTCTATCCCTGAGCAATAACCAACAGCAACATATTCCTGTGAAATTTTCTGGCACAAGAAGTTATTGCTCACATCTGTTAGAGTTGATTTGGAACCCCTACTCACTCTTGGAAGAAAGATCCTTTTATTTATTTCTTGAACATAAGTCTCCAAAGAGTTAGTGATGCCTCTGAGACACAAATGGGGTAACCTAGAAAAACCCTACCTGTGCCAAGGGGTGGGGGAAATAAGTTTCGATGCCACGGTGCAAACTCATGAGCCCAGAGAACTGTACCCCAGCTTGTGGAGTTTTACTCTGATTCCAGTTCAATGGAGCTCCTAGCTTCTTCCCTGGAAGCTGCTGCTATATGTGCAGCTGTCTCAGGAGAGTTACCTATAGGCTTCTGCATCAAGACTCCCCGTCTCAGAGCAACATCTTTTTATGCTTCTGTGTCCCCAGTTTCCCCCCCCCCAGAAAGGCTTGGACATTTGTTATTTTAATTTTTTATGCGACAAAAAATTACCTGAAGGTGGGTTTTCACAGTTCTATTTGGGCACTACTAGTATTCAGTTGTCTTAATTCATCTTTTGCTTGAAATGTGTTAACCTACCCTATGGAAAACATTAGGAGAGGAAGGATGGAATTCCAGCTAAGAAAAGACACGTACAGTTCCCAGTTCTGCCACCTGAGTCTGCAAGACCTTGGTCAAGTTACTTAACTACACTGTAACTCTTGGCCCCGAGTGTCTAACGAGAATAGTAAAACTTGTTACATCATAGCAGACAGATTTTCAGCAACACTAAAATGTAAATGAGAAAATTAAAGGACTATTTCTCCAAATGCAATGAGAATTAACCAAAAGCACTAAGACCTGTAAGGATAAGAGCTAAACCAGGCTTCATAATATAATCACCAGGCCAGATGCTAACATTCAGTCCAGTATCAAATTAACAAGGCGAAAAAATGAAAATATTTGTACCATCTCAGTTTACAAAAAACTTCTGATTAGGAATTAATTCTTTGTATTTGCTTCTACTTCTGTCACCTCAAGTTTGTTAGACCAACTGAAAACAACAACAGAAAGCCACACGCTTAGAGGTTGAGTTAAGATGTAGCAGTCTTTCCTTGGAGATATCCTGGTATTTGTTTACTCCTTAAGTGTAACAGTGCCAAATTTAAACCACAAAGTGCCATTTTACTGGGCTTAGGGCTAGATGTGCAAAGCGCCGTGCTCCGATTCGTGGCTGCACATAGCTTTGAGGCATCTCAGTTCCAGAGGAGAAGCTGCAGTCCCGAATGAAACCAGGAATCGCAGCCTAGAAGTTTCTCACTGATTTAGGCACTTGTCTTAGGAAGCAGTGGTCTTCCCTTTCCCAGGCTCCCTGTAAAACTTTGGCATTTGTGGCTACCTGTAGAAACAAAATTGTAAATGCCTAGAAAGAAAATTATGTGATAAAATCTCAGGTTCACACGGGCTTTAGGGACAAGAATGCTGAAGCAGAGATTTAAAGCACAACCTTCTCATTTAGCAACTTTACATCTGGGTATTTACAGACCTTAACCTATTGCACTAGGGTATAGACTTCTGAACTACTGAGGTATATAAATGACAGAAATCTGAGTTTCTCTTGTTTGGTGAATCTGCTCTGGGTCCTACAGAAGCACAGAGCGAAACAGCCTCTCCTGAGAATGAGCAGTGACTGCTGGATATAATTTTGGTTACTCATCTGGCTATCTCAAACAATTTAAGACTTTTTTTTTTCCTTAGTCAGTACAAGGGTGCCTGTACAATGAGAATATTAGTGATATGAAGCTATTTCAGTGGTACCTGTAGTTTTCTTGTGCAACTCAACACCTAGACCTGCACATATGTAGGACTGCCCAAAACAGCAACTGCTGCCACTGTCTGCGATGGCACGGAAGCAAGCTAAGACCGAAGACTTACGTTCTTTAAATTTTTGCTTGCCTCTCCTTCACAGAGACTTTTTTCCATTATTCACCTTGATGATTTAAAAATATAAGCGATTCCACCTCTCTGAGTTAGTGAATTTTAAAAATGGTTTATACAACTTGAGTGTGGCTATTACCTCAAAGCCAACAGCCGGTGGATAGAAAGAGCAGTGGTGCAAGACCGCAGTCAATGTCCAGAGCCATTCCCCCATCTAGGTAGGAATTCAGAATCCACTTCACCTCCATTTAATCCAGTTTTATTCTGGTGTGAAGCTGTTGGTTTCATTTTAGTCTAGAAAGTACATAAGGGTCTATTTTCACTGCATAGCCCTGAGTGGGGAATGCATAAAAAGTCATGAATGTTCCATCTGAGATTATCTTTGTATCTTAAACTGTCCCATCTGCATTACATATGCTATTTATTTATATTACTCACGGCCCAAGTGACAGACAGACCTCACTGAGCTGACACCAACACTGCCATGCAGCCTTCCTGCAGAAGGCAACCAATGCTCTCCAGAGCTGGGAGCTTTTGCCTCACTCCTGCAAGCTAGATAAGGTGACACTGAAACCTCTGAAAAGTTGCTGAGGACAGAGGAAGGAATGCTGGAAACTGCTGTGGTGGAAAATCGCACTGCAACAGAATAAATCATAGGAGAGCCMCAGGAGTTGCATTTTTCTCCTTTCCATTTTTGCTAAGATAGTGAGACTGAGGTTGGCCCAGGAGACAGACTCCAGATTGCCACATAAACTGTAGGCAGTAGTATTTAACGCTTTGATCAATTACCTTGCTTACAGTGTGCATCATTTCTCTCTATAAAAACAAAGTATCTAAAGGGTAAAAAGAACTTCCTTGTTTTGAAGATGAGAGGTTTGTATTTTGTTTCACTTCCAAACTGTAAGTTTAAATACATGGTTTTTTTGCTTTGACAAAATCTTTCCAACTGCATTTGGAACTAATACTCAATGTGGAACTATTTGTATCGCTCTAAATCATTAGTTTATAATGCCTGTTTTCTTATCGAACAAGCTTCACTACAAAAGAAACATCACACAAAGAATTCTTCCCAGGAAAAAGAAAATTAGAAAGCACAAAAGATGTTACCTTTGCAAAACTACAGCCTTCAGATGCTAGATTATAATTAGGTTTCCATCCCAAGTATTTCAATGCGCACTGTTAACCTTAGACAACTGTGCATGAACCTTTTAATTAGCATGCTATCTTTGGTGCAATTAATATCTTGTACCTCATATGTTATCTTCAAATTAAAACTTTTACTATCTGAGTCATATTAATTAATCAATGCAGTTCTAAGGGGGAACAGACATCAGTCAAGAGAAAGTCGGTATTTTTAGAATGTTACATCCACTGATATTTTGGAACATTTATTTGTCTTCAAATACTACATGGCTACTACCTTAAGCTTACACTGTTTTTATAGAACAGGCACAGAAACATGACATAATTACTACATGAATTCTTTTGCATTTATAAGCAAAAAGGTTTTGTTGTATTTTACAAAACATCCAGCATTGCAGAATTTTGGCAATCAAGAGATACTTTTAGTTTATATATATATATATATATATATATATATATATATATATTATCCTTAATAATCCCCTCAATCACAGTCAAGACTACTCCCCTCTGTTAGGGTCTGTTGCAAAGCATACAGCACCAATTCAAAGTAAGAAGTAAGATTGTTTGACCCTGAAGATATCAGCATAGATGATGATCTTCTATAAGTCTCTGTGTCACCTTGATTTACTGTGATGGATGAATAAATTCATAGCTTAATAACTTGTAGCAATACCTTGATTTGAGAAGTTAAAAGAGGAAATCTTTTCAAAAGATGATTGTCCTTATAAAATACCCAGGAAGAAATACAAATTTTTCATTACATACCAGATTTAATAAAAGTAAACACAAAATAACCATAATGTGGCTAGTGTCTATCAACAGGCGAAGTTATGTTTTTAACATTACATTTCCTGGGCTTAAACCAGAAACTGTTTTATGTCTGTTTATAAGCAAAGACTCTCTAATCTATATTAGACCAAAGGAAATTAGTGTATTCCCAAGAAAACATGACAGAAACCAATTACAAAACTGYAAGTTCTCTTTAACAGTCTTGGAAAATGTAAAGCATGACTTAAAAATATGTAGATTTTCTTAGAACTGCAGCACATCAGATTCCCAGTTCTATTCTACAAACCCTTCATTCTATACAGCCATAAATCTGAAAATTTAGGACAACCAGACAGTTACTTATCACACAACATCGCTACCTGCATAATGTCGCAAGGTAAGCTGGTTGCTATTCTGGTGATTTTACTTTGCAATTCCAATGTGGTAATAGCTCTTTTAGCATACTTCTTCAGTTTTTATTAATCCCATATAAATTAAGATCCAAGTATACATAAGGTTACAATATGCCTATTCTGAAAAAAAAATTCCTAAAACCACAGAGTCTGACATTCTCAGTCATAACACCTGTGGATTTAAGGGGAAAATAACTTCTTTCCTACTTGATACACCTGCATTCTCCTACAATCGTGAATGGTAATAAAAATGTCAGTAGCACCACAACATCACTCATTGGTACGTATAACTGTACAGGACAGGCAACCATGTCGATACCCATTATATATGTACACATAGTCCATAGATAACAATGTATATTGCACACAGTCATAATATGCATGCCTGCAGAGCAATTTCTGCAGTGGTGCCTGGACAGGTCTCCCAGAAGCCTCCACAGATAGCAATGAGCTAAGCTTCAGAGCAGCATCAGCACATTATCCCTACATATTATCATCCCTGTTTTCATAGAAAAAGTCTGTGAGGGATAGGCATAATAAATGGCTTGCCCAAGGTCACGTAGCAAAGTAATAACTGAAATGGGATTGGAACCCAAATGTCCTGACTTTTATTTTAACAAATATACTGTGTTTCTTCTGTTGTAATAAAGGACAGAAAGAAAGCATCTGTTATTTTAAGAGAATACCCTCACTAGCTAGGTAATCAGGTTTGGTTACTTTATTTGGAAAAATCTTGGACTGTGTTCAGAACTGTAGGACAAAGGAAGTTTGGGACCACTAATAAAAGAACCAAATTGGCAGAGAGTGAACTGGATTTGTGTCACATCCACATCAATGTGAATCAGTGAATTTTTAAAAGGAGGATACAATCATTTGAGTGTAATGACTTTTATCAAAATTAATATCTTTTACATTTGTTAGCAAAAAAAACTAGACAGCTTTCATGAGCTGTTCATAATAAAAAATAAAGTTAGTCTGATGGACTAAGTTTAAGTCAAATAAAATCTCTCTCTAAATGCATGTTCTTAAAAAATACACTTTCTTAAAATAGTAAGTTCTGAGAAATATATTTCCTGCTGAAACTGCAATATTCCTTTCATGAAACAAGGAAAAACATATCTAGAATTGTCAGAATTAAGCCTCATCCATTTAACCAGTTTCTAACAAATCCCCGAGCGCAGAAGGTCACATTAGTGCTGGACCACACGAGCTCACACATAACAGTTTATTTGGATACTAATAACTTTCAAACATTTCTAATCCATTAAAAAAAAATCATGCTAATGGCTTATTACAAATTACTACAGCAGCAAGATTACAGATTTTCAACTACTTCTTCAAAAAGAAATCTGTTCTAGACTGAAATCATCAGTAGAGAAGACTCTAATGGAAAGCACTGTGGTGAAACCCAGGTCTATGGGGAGAAGTGGCGGTGGTGTCTGAAGAGACCTCTTTTTCCGGCTTTCCAAAGAAACAAACATTTGAAAGACCCAGACCATGAAAACCCAAACCTACCCAACTGCCTCAGAGTACAGGGATGCCTCTACAACGCTCACAAACTTGGGCACGYTCTTCCAAATCCTCCTGCCTGAAAGGGTACCTGAATTTTTTGCCATGAAAGCAGGGCTAGGATAGGGGTTGTCGTCCCCGCACCCACCCATTGCTGGGTTGGGGGGTGTCGGGGGGGGGCATATTCAGTGACAAAACTGCGATTTATACACTTTGAAATTCCAAAGATTTTTATCACAAAACACAGAAGCTTCCTCCAAACTACAACTATGCCAAAAGTTATTATTACTTTTGCTGACTCACCTATCAATTTTTCAATTCTCACGCTAGTGAAGTTAGGCTCATAACATAGGCTCATCTAAGGGCTTCAAGTATCCTCAACTATTCTTAACCAGACCATTGCTGAACTTCGGATGAAGGATGGACATTATATAATCTATTTTTAACTTGAAAACAATTCTTTGGTTAATCCACAATCATCATTTGGTATTTTCCGTTCCAAGGCGATGATGATTCTGGGTAAGAAAAGCAATTTACAAAACTTTGTAACATAGTTTTCATTTACCTTTAATAAATTTGTGGTATAAATGTAAATAGGTGCTTATGCAGATGAAAACAGCACTAAACATCAATTAATCTAATGCTCCTGAGTAAACGTTACTGACATTTTTTAAAGATTTCCTAAATACTAGATTTGTTGGTAAAGGACATTCTGAATATTCAGGGTTTTTAAAGGATGTGGGTAATTTCTTCATACGGTAACAAATCTTCAGACAGTACTTCCGTCTGGTTATAGAAAGCTACAATTGATATCTTTTCCATATATGCTTAACCTCCTACAGATTTATTTGATTCTCAATAATTACTATTCTCTGGTAAGAGGCATATGTTATAACAGTACACTGCACTCCCACAAGCTATCCACTCAGTGTATTTTAATAAATCTCTGCCAAAGCTGTATAAATTTGATCCTGTTTAAATTTAATAAGGATCAGAATATATCAAAGCACAAATTCCCATGGGAGAAATAGATATTTTGCATAGTTRTTGAGTGCCCTATTCATAAATACAATGTGTAAGACCTAGACCATCAACCTTGAATTAAAAAGAAAAAGAGATTAATGTGTGCAAAGCCAGCTACTTCTTAAATAACAAGTGAAATTAGTGTTTAATAAAACATTTTTCCTTACACTACTGTTAAAGATAGCAGCACTGCTGCAGTTTTAATATAAGTGTTCTAACTGCTGAATATTTACAGTATACAAATATCTTTTCAGGTATCTATTGTAATGTTTTGTTTAAAGATATATCCACTTAAGAAAGTCACCAATCGCCAAACATACCACCAATCGCTTTTCTTTGGGTTATGCCTGACCCTTTCGCACTCGGTCTTGCCTTAAACAGAAAGCAGGTGAGCTACCAAAAGCCGCTACCATTACGCAACCTGAGCTAGTTTAGGACACTGAATAGCATGAAYATATTTTGATACCCACTTTATTTTCCTTTTTCTGGAAGGATGTCTAGGAGCAGAAGAAATTCTTCAATGCTCTATTAATTCTAGCTTAATTTTAGTGTTTTTCCATAATACCCTACAAAATTTTATGTTCTTCTATTAAGTAGATCCTTTTTTAGAGCTTGCTGTGGCAAAATACCAGGAGATATAACTATGCGAATAGATGATGACCTAGCCATGTTATGCTAAATTTTGAGGAGTGCTGTCATAAACACAAATACTACATGTCTTCCAAATACATACACATTTGCAGAAATAATTAGTCCTTCAGATTCCAATTTTTTTTTAAGTTACTGTTTGTATACAAGGAAAAAAAATATTTCAACCAACATGAGACCATTCCTGACAGCTGCTAGTTCCAGAAATGATTTATTAGTCTTCCCTAGGAAGTCTGCACTCCTTATCATTGCTTTCTGTTAGTAATTGTGTATATAATTGTGCATACAACCCACCACTTTCAAAATAGCTCCATTTTCTCCCATCATTTTTGATGTTTACATGATAATAGGCAAGGAAAGAAATCAGACTGTATTCATCCTGAATTAAAATTCATATTTTCAGAGCAAGTGCAGGAAAGTCAAAAGACAAATCATTTTCCATGAAGGAGAGATCTTTCCCAAGGGGGGGGGGGGGGGGGGAAGGAATGTACTAAATCAATTTACCATTGTGTTACAAGTCAGCCACTGAGGATGAAATCACGGGCTGCTGAAATTAATGGGAGTTTTGCCATTGACTACAATGGGCCAAAGATGTCATCTGCAGTATTTTACTCTACGCGGAAGCCTGACAGCAGAATGAGTACAGCTCTGCAAAGCAGAATACAACGTAATTCCACCCATCCGGGTGAAGCTGACGCCAGTATCACTTAATCATTGCTGCTGCTCACATATATGATAAGATTCTTGTTTTCTTTTCTTACAGGTGTTGGAGCTGGGAAAAACCTCAGCCATGTTTGTCAGCAATATTTCTTTACCCATTGTCAACATTATGTTGTTACGGCAAAAGTGCAGATATAAAAATGAAGCTGAAAATTCAAATTTTATCAATGGAGCTGTATGGAAACCGCAATACAGTCAACATGGCATTGCCAGGGTATTGCCAGCAAAACCAAAGCATTTAAAACACAGTTACTTTGAATTAACATCAAACAATACCATAATCTAAGTAGTCATCCTGGGCACACACATGGCTAGCTCTTTTATGTGCCACCTATAGCACAGGGTTACAATCTGGCTTCATTTCCAAGAACTTTGGGAAATACTGCACATCCGACAGTGGTAACGTTGGATCCATTCATTTAAGGGATTCGGTGCTTAAGTACAGAGAGGCTGAGTTAGGAGTACAGTAACTTAATTTCCTTGCTTTTATGGGTTTACGACTTTCAACTTTAATGTTATTTCAAAAGTGTTTTGTGCTTATTATGGAGATATTCTGCTGTATTTCCCTTTTCTCAGTTCATGAAATTTTCAATGCAACAAGAGAAAACCAACTCAAATTCCTATTTTGAAAACCATATTGCCATTTTTATTCAGCCTGTATTTTAATATAGCATCAATATTTAACTACTTCATTAAATGAAGTGTGACTTTTATAGTGAAAATGTCAGTCTTTGCAGTTCATTAAATTCATTTAAAACATAGCTGCTTGATTTTTTTTCCTGAAGGAATGAAGGACTATTAACTGAAGGCATAAACTTAGCATTAGCATTTATTTTTTCCCCCTCAAATTAACATTCAAGATTTGTAACAGTCTTTACAAATTTAAGGGATTGTTTGTATCCTTTTGCATTATCTTTATTTTTATAATAGATGTCATTTTTATAGCATATACAACTGTTTATCACAGTTGGATATGACCAGTAGGATGTCACAGAGGATATTAACATGTCATGTGCTATTATGAATCTGTAGAATTCCACAAGTAGTATTAAAAATACATTAATTTGAACTGTGGCATCTGGAAAAATAAACTGTATATGATGTAAAATGTAATAACTTTTGGAATCCAACGGTGTTTATTAGTACTGTTTTTCTGTTTCATAAAACATTCTTTGATGAGTATCCTTTCTCAAGGAGGGTTTCTATTAACTAAGACAAAAGAACACAGGGAAAGCTTCATTTCCAGCAAGGCAGTACCATGTTTTTGCCAGATGTAAGAAATCCTGGTCCTTATTCTCTAGAACTTCTGCGATTAATGTTTGTAAAGCTGGGAAGGCTAATTACTTCTCATTAATAAATGTATGTGATTATAAAATACTTTACTAAAGAGCCGCTTTGAAACTTAGTAAGACATAAAAGTGATGATACTTTCTGTTCACTCTGGTATTCCATTAACGTCTCTAGTAGATCTCAACAACAGCAAAACCTTGGTTTTTGGAAGACAATCACAAGTTCTTCCCTATTTTAGTGTTGCTCCCCCCCAGTAGAGCACTTTAATTAGGCTAATCCTCTTGTAGTAATGCCCCTGCATCAATACGGTCATGAGCCTCACACTTGCTAGTAACAGGTAGCACTGAACAGCTTTGGGGTTTTTTTGTTTTGATGGGGGGGGGGGGTTGGAGGGGGGCATGAAAATGTGACATCTTAAAGGTTTTCATTTCCATAACAAGTAGAATATCCATCCTTTGAAAAATCAGACCCATTTCCAGTGTCTTAAATATCCAATCCAAATCCAAATCCAAAATACCCTACCGTGTACAAACATGTTACAGTTACCACAATGATTTAACTTGGAATTAAGACTTGAAAAAACATCAAATTATTCAACCCACGATTTTAAATTTCCCTAGATTGCCCAATTCCTCTCACCCATGGGTACTTTAGCTTCTATGCACCCAGAAAACCCAGAAACAGGGATCAGAGCAGAGAGGAGGAAGAAATGAGGAATGGGGTCATTAGTGTTTATTTAAGTTAAAAGTTTCCTTCAAGAAACATTCTTCCATTAACRATGTGCACAACAGATAGTCTTATTTTCTAGCAAAACTACTTTGCACGTCCAAATTAGTGCTAAACTACTGTGATTTTCTCTCGTATGAGTCAAAAGTAACAGGGTTTGTAAGAAATACTGGTGCTTGAACTACCTTCMTCTAGACGAAATTTTTTCTAAAGAGTACCAAAGAGAATAAAAAATGTATTATCACGACTTTAATTCTGAAAAAGAAAGAAGAAACTCTAAAAGCTAACTATAGATGCAATATCCAAACACTCACATATACAAACAGCCAGCAGGTATCAATGACACTTATTCCAGATTGGAGCTGAGGACATAACAGTCTTTACACACTTATTTTCCACACTGTTACATCCGCCAAACCTCGCTGATGGGCTCTAATTAGCAATCCCTTTCAGCAACATTACATGGAGGTAAACAAAAAAACATTGCTTTTCGGATGTCAGGAATCAACATGCAGCTGCAAAGGGAAAGGTCTCCAGCCTGGTGCAATACATCTGTACGCGCTARACAGGTCACTGTTGCCCATATGAATACATAGACGCACTCCTTGCGTGACTGGGATTCCCATCCAAATTCCCATCCAACATGGAAACAAAACTCTTTGCCAACAGCGTTTAAGAAAAGCCCTGTCCCTAATGTGAAACAAGCACTGTGTTTTCCCACCGCATGGGCCTTCTGGCCGAGGTGGGGGACAGCGCCTCTCTTCCCGACCCACGTTTTCCCACTAGAATGGCAAAGGGAGGATCAAATTCATCTTTGCAGACCTATGTGCCTCCTAGGAGCACGGACTCGCTGAGGCTGGAAAGGGCAGACGGCGATGTCTGATCCAGCCTCCTGCGCGAGCACAGTCAGCGCCGAGCTGAGATCTGCTCCCTTGGGTCGCTTGTCCAGTTTGGTCTCAGAAACCTTCAAGGATGGAGACAACCCTTCCGGGCAGTGTCCCAAATGCTCCACGATCCTCATAGTGATTTTTTTTCCCCCTTATCCCCAGCCAGAACCTCTCCTGTTCTGACACCCTTTGCCTCCTGTCCTCCCACTGTGCGCCACCATGACAAGCCTGGCTCCAGCCCTGACCGGCYGGGTCGGCTCCCTCCAGGGTGTCAGTGTCTTTCCTGCACTGGGGGGACCCGAACCCGGGCACAGTGGTCCCAACGCACTCTGTGGAGAGCCAAGGAAGGGCAAGAGCGGCTCCCGCGCCCTCCTGGCTGCAGTCGTGCCGACGCAGCCCAGCAGCGCCCGTCGCTGCCGGGGCGCCCGGCTGGCTCACGCTCAGCCGCTTCCCGCCGGGACCCCCCGCGTTTGCAGAGGTTGCCCCAGGCGCCTAAGCTACTCGCAGTTCAGCACGCGTAATTTTAGAGCGTGAGCTCCCTACACAAGCAAGCGGGAAAAGGAAGCACTGTCGTAGTGCTTTAGGGTTCAAAGACACTAAGAGACCTCACAGATCTCCCAGGACCTTCTTTAAGGTCCACTTCATGAGAAAAAGAAATGTTTTTTCTTTTTTTCCTCCAGATAAAACACCCCACTGTCAGTTTGACACGCGAGCAGTAATGAATCACGCGTTAGTATTAAGCAGCTGAAGTAGGAAGAACCACAACTTTGGATAAGTGAGGCTTGGAAGAAAATTTTACATCATCTATAGCCACCTTCTTTCAAAGTCCAACTCCAACAACAAATGAACCACAAACTTAAAAAGCAAAGAAGCTAGAATCYTATTTAAAAAATTATATGTTTTTTTAATTACACTATGTACCAGTCCAAAGGCATATCAAGTAATAATAATAATAAAACTTGACAGCAAGACTTTTTATACTCAAAATTGCCTTACATTCTCAAAGTATATTTCCAAGTTTGCTAATTCCCAGGAAATCATGCTGGAAATGCAAATAATCGGCACCCCTGGAAATGAGAACACCAGTGTCCAAGACCAGCCACCCAGTCCTTACAATACTCAAAGCTAGCAGATTTGTGTTACTTTTTAAATTTTTCTGGACTTTTCAAATTAAACTATAGATTTCCTGAGTCTGAGACTCAAAAACCAGTTCAAACAAATGATCGTTTACCAAAAACATTAGCCTAACAGATTCAAAGCTACAAATGGAAAGTGCATCRCAAAGAACTGAGATTCACCAGTTCTCTGACCTGTGTTATGTACCACCCATTTGGGCCAACTCTTTTCTAAGCAACGACTAAACTAATCCCACTCCAGCACCAGTTTAATAATTCTTAAGATACTATTTGTTGACACACTACTACTAGGTACTTGGTTGTACCTTTGCTTAATCTACTTTTCCAAAATTAAGAAAATGAATTGGAGGAAGTTTCAATTTTCTCTATTCCACCCAGAGGACCATGTCAGGAAGTCACTAAATACTCTCTCTTTAAAATGAGCAAATATACCACCTACACTTTCTATCTATCGTGCACTTGGCTAGCAATGACAATGCATCACTAGGCCAGGAAGAGGAAACGTACCAAAAGATTTCATCARAGAATTAGAAAAAAATAACACTAATCACAGAGGACAGGAGAAATTTCCCTATAAGGGGAGGTAAGAAATTATCTTGTTTTTGTAAAATGGACTAAAAACAGATACAAACAAACATTTCCAGATAGAGCACAAAGCATATTTCCTGGGACTGCTGTATTCTGAAAAACTTCTAATTTGCTTACAAAAAATTGATGCAAGAGCTCTTTTAGGACTGAATTCCTTCTAAATTAATGTACCGATTTAGTAAAGTCAAACTAAGTCAGAAGAATCCTTGTAACTCTAGCTAAAAATATGCACTTCATCTTCATCGCTATGGCTGCAAACACAACTACTCTATAAGATGACAACAGCCTATAAAGAGTTGTATAAAATGCATCAATTTACTACTTAAATAGGATTACAAACGGGTCTTTTTAAGGAAAGATTAAAAGAATGTAGTCACGTTGTTCCAATGTACCTTTGATATAACCAGTAATCCATAATTTAACTCTAATCCTTAATTTACCCTGCTGCAACTCCTCTTTCAGCACATCTACAAAAACATCTGGTATTGTCAAAATATTTCCTTAAATTTAAGAAATGTAGAGGCTATTTTCTACAATGGTGGAAACTACTGACTATATTGGGGAATCAGAGTGTTCCCAGCCTTTGCCACACAAACCAGTGAGGTCAGGGTACGAGTAAGGATGAGTCCAAACTTGAGGGGGRAAAAAAGAAGGCGTATCTGCAGAGAACGGCGCATAGCTGCACCAGCTGCTCTAGCTAGGCTGGAGTATTTACAGTGGTGCTGGCAGATAACACTTTTCACACAAACAAGACAACATACTCCATCTTCGTGGATTGAAGGAAATAAAAAGATATCCACTATGATCATTTTCCATTTTCATGATCTCGAAAGAAGAGGAACAGTGTCCCACTGCTCATGAACACAAGCAGATGCTAAAGCAGGCTGCAAAGTTTTGCAAGCATTTCACCTACCCCTCTGGAGGGATGCTGAATTCCTTTGTCCAAACACTTTTTGGAAATGAAGTTCTAATTCAGGCCCCTGAAGCCAGAATATTTTTAGAAACCTGATACTGAGACTAACAACTTGCACCGTCTTCCAACCCACTACTGGGGCAGGGCAGGGAGAAAGCAGATGACTATCTGCTGTGCACTGTCAAAACACTCATATTGAGACCAACCATCTAATAATTTGATACGATGCTTCTACAGACTGTCAAGTTTTTGAAAAATGTGGATTTTTCCATCACCCCTTTCAGGCTCTTAAAGACCTTTCCCTTCTTTCCACACCCTCCTCCCCCTGCCAAGMAAAAGCACACAGTTTCTGGAGGAAGAACTAAATAATCTCTCCATACTCACAGACACCAGATAATCCCCCAGCATAAACCACATTTATGACAATTTTTCCACTACAGCGTTAAACTTCAGACCTGAAAATTCTTCCCTCGCTATTACGTGTAACTCTAAAATTGTTGTTGAGGCCGTAAGCGATTATCACATCTCTGGTTGCTTGGTCTGAATCAGAGACCTGCAGTCACAGTTAGCCTGGGTACCCCACGGTGAGAGCACCGAGCACGTAGCAAAGTYGCGCGGTTACCAGTGTGAACGTGAACTCTAGAAGAATCATGTTAAGCAAGATTAAAAGCACAGATGATCCAACCAAGGCCCTGTTCCTTCCAGCCAGCGGCAGGATATGGCACTTAAACTCACATATGACCATAAACTCACAGCCTTAGACATGGCCATCACCCCTTCGTGCCCACTACCACTGCAAGGCTGCTGCAGCACCTCGCTCTTCTAGCGGTGAAGAGCTTTWTCTCATTGCCAGTCCGAGTTCACAGCCCGCTTTGCTACAGCCACCCTCGTAACAACACAGTCCTTTCGCTTGCCCTAGCGGGTTGCCAGTACTTCTGTTAAAGCAGATATTTTAGATCTCTTATATCTTCTTTTCTGAAGAAAAATCAATTCCCCAACTGTAAGGTATTTATTAAAAAAAAAAAAAAAACTTCGCTGCCAGACCTGCAATTTTGTGTGTCAGTTCTTTCACACTTCAGAGATGAAGATTATCTAGACCTTCCCAACTTGAAGCAGCTGAATGTAGCGTTTTTGTTGGGTATCTAAGCTGGAGAAAACATAACAATGATTCATTTCTTTAGTGAGAGTGCAGGCAAAACCAACTGGAGCCCGTTTTAATGATTTCCAGCGAGGCAGAGGTGTTACTGCCAGTAAGGATGAGAGGCTGGGTAGAGCTGGTGCCTTGTAGCAGCCAGAGTAACTCTTGACGACATAAGCTGGGCCTGTCCGCAGCCCGCACACGATCGCGGCCCAGCCCTTCATTTTGTTGGYAGCAACGAGGAACTGCCTTTATCCTTTTAGGCGATGGGTGGTTCAGCGCCCAGAACACTACAGCTTCGAAATGCATCCTCCCAGCTGAATCTTTTCCAGCAAACTTATGAAGCTCAGCTCCAAAGCAGAAATCTCTCTCTTCTTCAAAGGAGATATTTTCCTATGTGCAAGAGCAGAGCTGCACACATTTCTTCTGACTCCACAGAAGATTTTGGAAAGTAGGGATGAGAAAGCAAATGTTGAATATGGTTCAAATCAGTCTGTACATGCAAAGTTCAGTTTGTTTGTTTGAGTGATTGATTGCTTTTTTTAAAGATACACCTAAATCATCTTCACAGGGAAAACGTCCACAGTCCRGATCAATCAAGCAACTGGCCTTTCTCTAGCATTCACACTGAGCTTAGGTGCCTAAAACCTTGTTATTTCTCGTCTCTGCATTCAAAGATGCSAGGCAACTGGGGTTTCACCAAAAGGCTGCAGATGTGAGCTCCTCTGCTGGGGTACCATAGGCAAAACCCAAACCACAGGAAGTTGAGCAACTCAGGCAGACTGAAAACTATTGATCATCCAAATTGCAGCAGCGCAGCAATGGTCCCTGGCCACCGTTCCCTCTTTCTCTTCTTGTCTCGTAGCTACTCCTCTTTTCCTGCTTCAGTTTAGCGTGTGGCTGCTTCCCAGGGCAGCCGAGGGAGCAATGACGGCCTCCTACCACAGCAGCGTGCAAGGTAAGGAGAAACAGTAACGCTCAGCAAAATAAGAAGAAATGGAAAACCTGTAGTTTAAAAAAAAAAAAGAAAAAAAAAAAACGAGCAGGAGATGGAAGATTTCTTGCTGTCAAAAGTCTGCACCAGATGTGTGTGGTGCGTTGCCTGTCACTCAACATAGCTGCAAAGTATCAATCTCAGTCCGTGACTGAAGGACTAGAATTGATTTTCCTCCATGGAAACTGTTMCCTCTTTTTTACTTTAACATTTGTTCTAAAAGAAAAAGGTTGCATCTTGGGGGCAGAGAAAGCCAGGTGTAAACTTGATGTCAGTTCTCACCCATGCAGAGAATAAATGAAACTCAAAAGATCTACAAATACTTTATATATTCTAAAACTATACAGACAGCTATTATATTATAATTTACAGACTTTATCCTTTCCTATGTATTTTAAATACTAACTCTACTGATGTCATGATATTTTCAATGCAGCTTATTATCATTTTTGAGTCACAGTAGCACTCAGAATGAGGCATAAGAGCATAGTGTTGACCTGCAGTTAGTCACAATATGAATCAAGTTCTTTATCACCACTGCCTCTTGCTTATTTCTCATGATGGGGTAACCTGAAAAACTTCCATTTAGAAATAATTCTGCATAAACCCATGGCCAAGCAACATGGAACATGAGGCAGCTATAGTGCAACACAGTTAACGAGCAAGCCAGAAGTTACAGGCAGCGATAAGGAGCCCCGCAATCTCACAAGAGGATATGTGTATGCTGCTATACGTATCCTGTACAATAACAAATAGCCTCTCCCCACATTTTCCAAGCTGCGAATGATTGTTACGGCTGATTCAGGCCAATACACATTGTCGACATTGTAAAAATGTGTGTGAAAGTGTGACTTTATGAGAGTCATTTCAACATTTATCGGTTACGTGCATTACAAGCAATAGCTACCAATTTTTCTTTACAAAAATCAACACAACAAAGCTCAAAAAAACCCCACCTTTAATATATTAATCAAGGGAAGAAGCAGAATTCTTTTCTGGYTTGTGAACTCTCAGCCAGACTACTAACAAAAGGGCAAATTCGGAGACCTTCCTTGGAAAAACTACTTACTACTAACAAGAATACAGGAAGATAGGTGTCAGATGTGTATGATACATTTGTGCTGACAGAATCGAAAGCCGCGCTTCGCCGTCCTTACTCAAGTGCTCTGAACCAGAGGCRACAGAAGCAGGCTGCTCCAGCTAGCCCATCACAGGCTCTTTGCTGACTAAAGTTAGAAAAACAATTTCCTACTTAACCTGGGCAAACCGTAGTTGCAGATCAAGACAAAATAAACACAGACTCTTACAATGCAGTTTTATAGCCGTTTTTCACAGCAGAACTGTAAGTAAAAAAAGAGACCAACCTCAAGACTGTAGACTGCCCATACCACAAAYCTGCATGTGCAACATGAAGCGCTGCTGTTTTGCCTACTTGAGCATGTAATTTTAATGAGCGTAACCACTATGTTTTCCTTCCATACAGCCTTTGACTAAAATCTCAGAGCTATATTTAGCCCCCGATCACACTGCCTGCCTTTTGCCTTCCTCAGTCAGAGCTGCTGGTCAGTCTCTGCTGCGGGTCCGTCCCGGGGGTGGGAGGTTGCAATAATTTCGGGTTTTGGCTCTGTGCCATCAGCCAGCCAGGCGCAGGCAAACGCGAGGAAGAAGCCCCAGGATCGCGCGCTCTCCAGGAAACCTCACACAGAAAAGGCACCGGACACATCTGAGAGCTGATCCCACAGAMGCAAACCATCATTTTCATGGGACTACTGGAAGAGGACAGGGTACTAAAACACTCCCCCGAAGCCCCTGATGCACCCGTTTGGGTCAAACATCATTTTAAAAAGACCAGGGCAACTAAAGCCACCAGCACCGACGCCTGCGCGCGCAGGCACTCCCACACRGCTTGTCAGAGCCGCGGCACAGCAGCTCCGCGTGCATTTTCCACAAGCCCCGCCGCCCAGGGCCGCCTCACGAGCACCACCCAAGACCTGGGCAGCAAAGCCGCCACGCCACACGCTGCGGGCGACAGGCTTCTCAAACGCGGACGCGCCTTACGTTACCCTGAGACACGCCGCGGTCTGTCCGGCACGCAGGCTTGAGATCAGCCTTGTGTTTACTTACAGTTCTGATGGGAAAAACAGTTATAAAATCACATTGTAAAAGTCAATGGTTGTGCTGTCTGCTGTAGAGAGCAGACAGTGACATAACTTTTTTCACATGTAAGGTTAATGTATTTCTAACCATATTAACCAAACTACAGGAGGAAAGAAAAAGCCATGTTAGGTTGTGATAAGCAACCACAACTATCAGGTCTTTCACTGGAACAAATCAATAGAACGATATCCCTGTATTTACATGACCGCCTATTAACAACATCATTTCATCCACATGCTTACTAAGAATCCACAAAAGTAACCGCATTCAACTACTAAAGCAAACACAGTGCCAATTTTCCAACATCTAATCAAATTCTTATTTATTTAAAAAAAGCAAATTGCTTAAAAAAAAAAGAGGACTCCTATCAAAACAGTTTACCGATAAAAATACAGATTAACAAATATACTTCTATAAATAACAAACTGTAAGCCCACAGTATCCCAAACCACCCAAAATTCAACTATTTGTGTAAGCCTTATGACTACAGAGTAGTGTAAAAAGAACAGGAGATAAACATGATATGCTCTGAAAATAAGCTACTCCACTATGCAGAAATTGATTTTTTTGTGGTTTTAACACAATTTTTCGTATCAAAATTAGACAGCTAATCAATATTGCAGTGTTTAAATATGTCCTGAACATACAAACCTTTATATAATTCAGCGACTTTAAATATAGGAGCTGTCCCATGGGGGTAGCAAGGCTGATTTACACAACTCAGGTTGTTTCCACGCATGAGTTCCTTGCAAAAAATCAATACTTTATGATCCTTTACATATCTAACTAACTATTTAGTTTTTAAATCCCTATCTCTTTCCTATTTACTGTTTACAGAATTATTGCACAATGTAAATTATGTGCCCTCTTCTTCAATGCTAAATGCAGAAAACACAAAGTTTCTCTTGGAAAATTATCTTTAGAAATCCAAATGGCAAGAGATCAGCTTTGCACCAGTTCTCAAAAGGTTCCTTCATAACGAAGCTATAGAGAAATGATGAAAAGGAAAAGAGTTTTAGGACTGAAAACTGCATCTTGCTTTTATTGCTATGGATTTTGGGGATCTTATGTCTGCTAAAGCACAGTAATAAGATCTCCAAAAAGGTTCAGTGCCTGAGGACTCCTGAAAAACTAGCAGATGGCCACTCCAAAAATCGTGGGTTGATCTTTTACACAGATGTGGGCAACTCCCTTCACCATACAGGTAAACTAAAAACTTCTGAAGGTAGACTTCATTTTCCACAAACTCTACCATATCAATTATTTTACATATTTGCGATCTCTTACTACATGGCTTGGTTGATCAGAACTCTTTAAAATATTATATCTAGAGATAAGAAAATCTAAATGTAAATGTGTCTGTAAAAGCAATATTTTGCGTTAACAGAATAATTTTACATACTCCTCACTGAGGTATGTACTTTAGAAAGGGGAAGAGGAAAGTGAGGAGATACTCACGCTATTGCCCCCGCGGCTCCCACCTGGGCCAGCAACACACGACGTCAAGCCAGAAAAATATGCAGAGACAAGCAGATGCCTGACGTCGGAGGGTGCCCGTCCCGACGCGGGCATTGCACCCCACGCACCCTTCGCCCTGACCTTCCTCCCTCTCCCATCCCGCTCCTCTCCACCAGAGTTAGTCTTCCCTCTCCCAAGCCTGTGGCCAGGAGTGGTAAGAAATGGTCATAGTGACCCAGACAGTAAGAAACTTCACAACAGCAAGAAATAAAAACCTGGAACTGCCAACAGTTTCCCCCATGAACAGTTTCCCTCCATGCCAAGGGCAAGCCTGACCTAATGTCCATATAAGTAAATGAAAGATTTCCACGTTGAATCAGGCTCCGATGAGGATAAACAAGGCTGAGAAACAGAAGTGCCCACAAAAAATAAGAAAAAGTGTTAGATTTCTATCCAAGGGAATTTTTATCAAGCTTAAAGGAATATTAAGGGATACTCTCAACTTGCAGTTCTTGAAAACGGACTGCTTCAGAAAACATGCTTTGCTTTGATAGCATATCCTCAAGTATGGTTTCTTCATCTTTCTAAAGATTTTTTTTCTTTTTTCCCCTCTTGATATTTATACAGGGCTTTTCAACAAAACTCAGGCTGACAGGCAAGCTGGCCACGCAGGAGGAAAGAGAGAAAGCTGATGCCAATAGCTGGCACAGGAGCTATACAAACAAACTAAAAACTAGACAAACTGTTTGTTTAAAACACTTTTCATTTTCAATAATAAAGTAAAACTGGCTGCTTCTAGTAGTGCACCTTTTCAGACAGAATCAAGTCTGCTGTACCAATCTAATCCCAATCATATCTACAGTACTTAGTTATTTTTAGTGCGATGAAAACAGCCTGTATTTTAAGTCTGCCTGCCCATTACCATGAAATGTCTGAAAAAGTTCACGAAAACAGCTATTCAGATACCCAGGGTGCATATTTCAGAAGCAAGGCTATAGTGACAGCCTCCCCCTTTTGTTTTTGCTAATTCAGCAGTCCTATAACTGCCTGTATTTTTCAATATATTGTTTCAGGTACTAACAGAGAGAATACACATTCAAAACAGAATTTGGATTGGTCTGACAGGTGCTAACACGCGGTGGAGAAGATATGAAATAGTAATCTTGTTACGAAAATAAATAATGAATAATGCGGCGGCAAGCGTGATCTCATCAAAGTCTTCATCTTAACCCAGCACCGTGGCAAAGACCAGACAGCTCTTGTGTGACATTGTTATCTAAAGTCCTGATTAGATTTTCACCCCAGAGTTCTCAATTTTGGTAGCAATCATCACAAAGATACTATGGTGACTAGCACTCTATAAATACATCATATGGACAGGTAGCAGTATAGAAGGCGGCTATCAGATAAGAGCTTGAAGCATTTGAAAATTCAACCCTGCCATTAGGTCTGTATAAAGCACTCAATTTTATGGCAGTAGAAATGTGATTACAGACAAAACTGTAGGATTAGTGCTGTACAAATTCTTCTATCATCACTCAATAGCATTAGTTAGGTTTGCAGGGAGTGCCAGAATTCAACAAATGCATAGGCATGAATTAACTGTAAATTCAATAAATGCCTGCAGCACAACCCAAAGGTCACGGTTTGATTGGCCTCACTTTGCTAGACACTGTACAAAGCTGCAACAAATGAGAGCCGCAGAGAACTTGCGACCTGCGCCAAGTTACTCACGTTTCAAGTATCTGCCAGAGAATATAAGCGGTTATTTCCTATGTTACTATTTCAAATTTTATTATGAATTTGTAATAATCTATTATGGGGTACAGCTAGACTTGATAACTGTATATGAAGTGCAATACTGGATGTAGGCAATGTTATGGGAACAGGCTCTAGTCATCTGAGTGGATTTACTGAATATTTCATTTCCTCATGCTGGAACTGGGCACGTGAGGGGGAGCCCGTGGCCACGGCCATGGGCACGCGCACAGCAGAATTGCTTTTGATATGAATAATCACTATTTTAAAACACACCCACCTGTCATCTCCACACATACCATAAGCAGTCTGGATCGTCTCTAAGCATGAAACTCAAACTCTTCCTATGTTACGGTACATTATTACAAATATCTTGCCGATACAATTGTGATCCATTGTAATGAAAATATCTAAAAAAATACATTTGAAAAAAAAATCGCCAGGTTAAAACAATTAGTCCTAAGTAAACTTTGCTTACAGCCAACTATGTGTTGATTACAATTGGTTTAATTCAACATAGGAGTTGCATTATTTGAAAAACAACAAAAAAATTGTACACTGCACAATCCAATTAGCATCACCATTATACAAGCTCATTCTGAACAACGCCGGGTTTTGTAAGGTTGCTGCCCTTGGCACGTAGGGGTTTGCTCTCAAAGCCAGCTCCTCAAAAGAGCTGCATCGCAAACCCGGTGGGATGACTGCTCCCACAAGCCAGGGCGGCGGAAGTGGGAGCGATCACACAAACTATAATCCTGATGCTTTGTGGACACACGCTGCTCCTTCCACTCCCCCTTGCAAGCAGAGGGAAGCATATATTCAACATTTTGAGTGCCAGGTTGCCCAGTCAAATATTTTGGGAAGTTTTTTGGTTCCCCAGCAGTAGTTGCCTGCAGAGTCCTGAGGTTCTGGGAGACTGCCACACCAAGTTCCCCAAACCTTGCTGAAATTGTCACCACCCAGGACTGTATTTATGTCCCTGTCCTCGCCTTTGCTCTGGGAGAGCGCCAGAAAGCTCGCGGGAGCCCTGCGGTGCCAGCGCCATCGACGCCACGCACGGCCCGCGGGCTCCTGGCCACGGCCACCCGCCGGCCACCAACGCCCTGCAGCAACCAGCCAACACAGAGCTTCCTCCCTGCATCCCGTATGGGCACAGCATCTCCGACCGTCTGGTATTTGAAGGGAAAACCTATGCCTATATAGCCACGCTAAATTTGCAAGAAGAGCAATTTTCAATTGTTTGCATAACTGCAATCCCTTTTTTCCCAACCACACAAACTAACAGGACTGGCTTATAGCCCCGTTTCAGCTTGCAACTAAACTACTGCTATCTGTACTCTACCTGCAGAAGAACGGGGTAACCTTCCTGCACTGCTTTTGTAAAATGCAAAATATTTCTGCCAAAAACGTTAGGCTCTGGCATCCAGATATGTATGCCGGTGCCTAAATTAAGGTATGTACATTTGAAATTTGTATCCTTCAAGGACAATCTCTGTAGAAGAGATAAATGTTATAAAATGTAGACAGCTACGTAATGAAGTAAGGATTCTGGAATTCAATAACTCATGAGATAACTCAAGCACTGAGCTGTACATGTTTAGGCTTTAGAGTTCTCTTTTTCCTTTTTCAAATAGCATTTTGAGAATTATAGCTCCTTTAATAAAAAAATGCATGTGCTATGAAGAACAGTAGTTCCCTAAATATTTTCAGTACAAGACGTGATTTACTCAATAAGTGAAAAAAGTTTGTTTAGAAAAAACTACTAAACTATAGTCATTGTCCAAAATGACTCTCCATCAGCAGAACCATAAAAGGGCTCAAGACAGAAGCAGAATGCTTCACAACAGCTGGTTTCTTTCAACTTTCTGTAATTTTTTTACAGCTACTTTTTGTGATTTTTTTTGTGTATACAGCAGCAGGACTCTTCTAGAAACAAGCAGGCTGTGATTTCACCCATCCAACGCTGAGAACCAGAGGTGGAGCTCTGTTATCCAGAACCACCACCAGCCAGGCACAGGCAGGGTCAAGCTGTATGTACTCTCACACCAGCACTGAAAATTTATCAAATATGGCCCTGATCCAGCAAAGCACTTAAGCACATGCTTTACTTTAAACATGCAAGTAATCCTATTAGAGTAAATGAGATTCAGCATAAACCACTAGACTGCATCTCAGAATACCTCGGTTCTGGCCCTGCTTAGGTCAGTGACCGACTGCCTAACCTTGGACAAATCGCTGTCTTTCTGTGTCGTTATTTCCTCTTTTGCCCTTTATGTGTTTACCATGCTGCACAGCATCTCCACAAAAATAATCCCAATCTGCAATATTCTAGGAATTGCTGTAGTACAGATCATGGCAGGGATATTCAGGTACTTTTGGGTACATGGTAGACATTTGAAAAGGGGCTAAAGTAACACTGCCAAGAAACCAAGATGACATCCCCTAGTTTTGGGTCTATTTATCCAGTGCTGGTGACAGATTTCAAAAGCGTGAGGTGGAGCCTGAAAAGCACTTCTGTGGAAGGGAACAGGCCAACAGACACCGACAGGTACAGGGCTAGGACAACCCCAGGCTCTTTTGTTTCCAACCCCAGGTCTCACGTGATCCCACCTCCATTGCTCATCCCACGCTCACAAGGCACCGCAAGATCCCAACCCCTGCTCGGGGATTCGCGGGCCGGGCTGCAACGTTTCTGTTCATATGGCACCCACGGCAGGAAAAACCAGTACGTGTCCAAAGCGTGCAGGTGGAAGACAGCGTTGTTTCATATGGTGTATTTACCCAAAAAGGCCTAATGTTCAACATGATGCCAGGCAGAGTTTTCTACAGGTAGGTCATGTCATCACCTCTATGTTTTAACGATCTTGACAATATTTTCATATAAATAATTTGGCTTTTGCAGTGCCATACACACACATGCAACGTGTTTGCTCCTGCCATGCCACCTTCCATTCCCCGGCAGTTGTTGCCGGCAATGTCACTACCCCGAGGAGAAACGGACTCAGGGTCTAACAATGCGGCAGGCACGGATGAGCGGGCAGGATCATCGAATGAGTTTCAGAGAGACTGGAGGTGCTGCTGTCCCTAGTGAAATCAATAACACTTCTCCCATTTACTTCAGTGGAGTAAATATTTCAGCTCCTGTTTCTACGCCTTCTGGTCATCTCAGTGCCTAACAGAGCAATCATTTATTTTCCTGGAAAAGGACAGACTGCATGAAAAGCAAGGTAGGGGAGATTTTAAAATAAACTTACACTAAACAAAAAAAAACCCTTATAATGATTCATAAAGTAATAGATTATAAGTAATACAGAAGATTAGATTAGATTTATGCAATTAAGATCCTCCTTTCTAAGAACTCAATCACAGATTCCTCTTCTGTCCTTGAAACACCTGTACCCACATCATTGCTTTCCCTACTGCACCTAAGGAGAACTTGGAGCAACAGAACTGCACATGCACCAGCTTGCTCAGGATCAGGCCTTTCATATGCAAAGATATCTCTTATCAGTTATAAGATAAATGCATTATGAGCTGTACTCTTCATTAAAATATTTTCTACCACAGATTGGAAGCCTGGCCTAGAAGATACTTGCCAAAATTATGTTCAGGAGGAGCAGAGCAACTGAACTGCATTTTTCAATAGGTCAAGTTAGTTAGTTCTAACTTTTTCTGAATGCCTGCTCTGTTCTCATTGTATGAGGAAGGGAAATACAGTCAAAAGGTTATAGATAACTCCATGTGCATTTGCAGCAAGTTAGTGAACACAATAAACTTCTGGTTTTGCAGCCATTCAGGATTTTAGACATTAAAAAAAACCCAATCGAAAAGAACTTGCACAGTAAACTATGACAGATCCTGAAATAAATGCATACCATGTATAACGCAATAAAGTTATCGAATAAGTGAAATTTACAGCAAGCATGCTGTCTGTCAGTAAGTGTTGCAAGTTTCCAAAATTAGTTGGCATATCAGACAACAGTGAATATTTACTAGGCATTTTAAAGCTCCTGAAGTCCTTAGCAGCATTCAAAGTTAAGGTTGACATTTCATCTTTAATTCATGCTCCTGTGTCTTTCTGTATTAACTCCTAACAAAGCAGCATGCTAATAGCCTCGGTGCAGAGAGCATGCGCGCTGCCTGAGCCGTGCACACTCCACGGGAACACTATTATACATCGCCAGCGAAAGTGGATCTGGGCATTTTGAAAAGCAAGGCAGCCACCGAATCAGTACTGATAAACTTGAACATTGCAGCAACTGAGGTTGAGATTACTGCAAAGAGCAACAGAAAAGTATACTCCTGATATCCACTCGGAAGTAATTTCTGCAGGAGAAAGTTTTCTTCAGATACTGCTCCTCTTTATTTGCACTCACATTATCTCTCTCTCTGAGAGCGATCTTTGTATTTTATCAAACTTTATCTAGGTATGTGTAAAGGATTCTACAAAACCAGATTTTGACATAAGTTTAGACTTCGTGCAGCACCCTTCTCTTCCCCAGCATCGCATAGAGCGCCTCACAAAAGGCCCCAGAGGTTGGACAAACATAGCACCAGGAAAAACACAGTGTGAAAGGGATCTTTATGTGCATGTGTGAGGGCCCAGCGCTAATAGCTCAATGTGCTATTGACACATCACAGTGCAAACAGCTAAGTCTTTTTCAAAATAGCATGAGTCACAGTGTCATTCTTAACTTTGCATTTCCCAGATTTCGGTCGTTTGTGAAACAAATCATCTCGCTATTATTAAAACGCGTTTCTGCAAATAAAGGCAGTGGAACTGAGGAACGACTGTGGCTGCCGGCTGCAACATTTATTCCATAAATTATATATGCCCCCCCAAAAAGGGGGAACGAATAAAGACCATAAGCAGCACCGCAACCTCCTCGACGATCCTCGCCAAATTACAGCGCTGCGCGGGGTCACCGCTGGCAGCTGATGCACTTTCCGACACCCCTCCCGCTCGGCGCGACCCTCCGGCTGCGCCCGGCGCGGCCGAGCCGGGGCCCGCGGAGCGCCGCCGCCCCGCGGGGCGCGCAAGCGGAGTCACTTCGCGGAGCGGCTCCCCACGCGGAGCGCGGCAGCTGCCCGCCGCCCCCGCGGCGCAGCGCGAAGTTGCTCCCAGCTTTCACCAGACGGGACCCC
>NW_020449196.1:2583056-2809859 GCF_003343035.1 Apteryx rowi | reverse complement strand
GAGTCGCACCGCTGTCTGGCCGCGTGGCAGAAGAAAGGAGATTTTTCCTCTAACGCGCTGTCACGGGTCGGACTCTAAAACCCGCGCGAAACCTTCCTGCTCGCTCAAAGTCGCCGGACGCCCGCTCAGGACGAAGAGCAATAATCCCAATGGCTCAGGCATCGTGGTCGCTGCTGCCACGCTGCCGCAGACGGCGGTGCACAGCGAGCGGCCGCGTCCCAGCCTATTGCTCCAGAACTTCTAAAGGAAACACGGAAAAAGTAGGAGAGGCCGCTTTCCCTCACTCCAGACTTGTGCCCTTGCAAACAAGGAAGAGGAGGCGCTCTCCACTCAAGGCTTCAAGAGTTGCGGGACAGTGAGCGAACTGCCCCTTGGATGGAGGGCTGTGCCCGGAGCGGCCAACACCGCTGCAAACGCACCGCCACCTGTCTGGGCTCACGCAGCTTAGTTGCACAGTAGCAAAGCCAGGTCCCCAAGGTCTGGCTGTACAAGAGCACCGAGTCCTTCCCTGGGGGCTGCCGTCTCTGCTGTGGTGTGCCCCATAGCGATGCTGCAGCCCCACGTCTGGCTGCAGCCACCCCTTGTGCCCCACACCGGGTGGCCACACGTGACCATGGAGGCAGGGAGCAAACTGCAAAACAACCAACATCAACCACAACACGCGTAGGAAGTGAACAACTCCCCAACCCCATTCCTAGAAATCCTATTTCCAATATTTATGGTAGCACAAATAGCCCCTGCTAGCACAGGAGAGACCAAATCACAGTATCAGTAACACCTTTAACGCAGATGTTGATCCTAAAGTGTCATCATTTAAAGCAAAGAAAGATCTCTAAAGTGCTATTTTGTTCTAAGAGCAAAATTAAACATAGCATGGATGTGCATCTGTATTTACATGGAGAACATAGTTTAACTTTCTAGAAAACGTACATGAACTGGTGAATGCCTCAGTAGAAAAAAAATGCATATTCAGCCAGATACTTCATCCAATTTCATATTCGTTGTATCACCTGTTTTTAAGCAAAATGAAAAAAACATAAAATCTGCTCGGTTGCTAGAAGAGAAATGGTTGAGGAACATACAGTTCAGGGTGTCCTCATATGCACACCCCATACCTGTGGCAAAAATTATTTAGGCTCATGAGAGAGACAACTTGTTCGGAAATGAGGAGAGAGCTAAGTGCTGAATCTATTGAGAGTGCGGCACTGCATTAGAGCACTCCTCCAGCGTCACCGCCAGGAAAGTGGTAGTGTGGAGACACAGCAAACTCATTTCAACATTTCAGTTGAGGTTAATAAAGTAATACCCACTTTGTTTTATTCATTAGGCAAACATTTCTGGGGGGAAAAAAAAGCACTTGTTAGAATAAGTAGTTTCTCAGGTCTATGAACAGATTGCTAGCACCAAGTTCTTCTGAGGTACTCGACTATATATAAGGCTGTTCCTATGTGGCCTTGCTCTGGCTCTACATGCTTTTAGTGAAATCTGAAAGCGTATTGCCATTGAATTCGGAGGGCAAGTGCTTGAATAAGGAATGAGCAGAAAATAAGTGCAGGTTTAGAGGTTGGTCCCACTGTCACTTTGAAAAGAGACTCTGTAAGGTTGGAGGCTGATGCAGCAGGTGGCTTTAGGCTACGCGTGGCCAACGTGAGCAGCGGAGCTCGCCCCGCGCTGCCGGGCCCAGCGCAGCTCTCCTGTCCCGGCCTCCAGCATGTCAAAATTCAGTCGTGCACAGCACTAGTAGGACTGCAGTGAGATCAGTGAATGCTTTTATGAAAAAGAGAAGAGAAACTGGGAAATATATGCTAATGTGCTTTTCTTTTTAAACAAAATACTGTTTTATGTTATATTATTCCAGAGACAATTTGGCAGTCTAACAAATTAGGCAGGTATGTGTTTTCCTTTCTCAACACCTCTTCGATTTAGCTTATTAAGTAAGTAAATTTAAATAATTTCTGCTACACTTTAAATCCATATATATGACATCAATCTGGTTGTTAGTAACAATGTATTTATCTCAGGAGTACATTAAGGATGGAATATGAGCCACAGTATTTATATCTTAGTTTTCCTCTCAAGCTACGCACCTTCAGACCCTTCAGTAAAGCCGTGGCTTTGGAATTCCACTCTCATTTTTTCTTTTGGAGCAGTTGGAAGTATCGGGTATTTGCAATTTTAAGTAACTATTCCCTTCTTTTCTGCTGGTTTAATAAAAGTAAGCGTTTACCTACAGTAAATGGAATGTGCCAACAGTTTCCCTGGTACCGACTAGCCTTGATTTTGAAGAAACTTTCTGAAAAGCGCTGTTCCATTAGGATTCAAACATATGTCTACTAATGCCAACAATTATGATTCAGCCCGTAACACAAAAACTGTGACTTTGTTCCATCTTCAGCTATACTTTCTTCTGACTCATCATCACAATTCAATTTTAAAAGCCATTAAGAACACTCAAACTGCTTTTCTGATATAAGAGCAGAAATTGCCTCGGAGTGAATCAGCCATGTACAAACTGGAAAATGTGCATACACAAATTCTCACTGCTTCTGGAAACCTTCCAGCTCTCACAGGCACACGCTGATGCTCCAAGCCTAGCTGATTTCCACACGCGCCTGGCAAGTTACTCCGTATGTACGGGGAGAAAGGTGCCAGTTTCACGGTGCAGAATCAACAGTAAAAAAGACCTGACGTTCATTTTGGACTTTCCAGGGTCCGTGGCTGATGGCTCCCCCACTAGGACTAGGAGGAACAAGAGGAGATGGGGGAACACTACGTCCCTGCCGTCACCCGTTAAGTGTCCTAGTCCTCCCCCCCGAGCAGCTGGGGGTCGGGGGGGGGGATGAAAGGACACAAAACATAAAGAACGGGATACAGGAGGAGAAGACAAGGATACAGCGCCAGCCAGCTCTGGTTCAGAAAATAATCAGAAACCTCCTAGGATCAATAGGAAATCCCTTTAATTGATTGCAGTGGGCTTTGAATGAGGCCTATAGTTTACTTATCAAGCACAGCTGCTGAGAATCAATAATATTTTGCCTCACTCTTGAAGCAACAACTACAGCAGTAACTTTTGGCTAAGAAAATGTAAAATTAACTCCATATTAATTCATTAAGTCCCCTTCTCATCAGATTTTAGGGACATTTAGTATTTCTAAGTGATCGTACGGGCATGAATATCCTATATATATATATGAGTCAGTAAAGAAAAGAAAACTTTTGTTTTTGGCATTAATTCAGATCAAATACTCATTGACATCTCCATTTCTCAGCAACTATCTCAAGCAGAGATCAATAACCGCTTATTAGTCACTGCCCATGTTTGCTGCAGCAAAGGGGGGAATGCCAGCCGGCATCGGAGCAGCCGGGCGATCTGGGGCTGGGTGCGATGGGAAAGGGCTTGGCCGCCAGCTGACCCCTCGCCTGCTCTTGGGCAGCTGCTGCACCCACAAAACGAGAATCTCTAACCTGCCGCTGGAGATCAATCGACAGAAAACAAGTATCGCTTTATAGTCACTCCTTAAAAGTACAAATCATTATTTAAAAATACAAGTGTGGAGTGCTGCAGGAAAAAAAAACACAAGTGAAAGTTCTCGGTTTGTGAAAATTCTGTTTCTTTTGGGCCCAAGTCAGGAAGTGCAGAAGTTTGTGAAACTGTTTGGAAAAAACAAAATTACTAAGCTTCTCAAACATCTACAAGTGCCAGCTTCGATGTCTTTGTAGAATGTTGAAGTCTGCTATTTTACCTGAAGTATTTCACCACTTCAACCCATAACTCACAATTTTGACCATATTCTAGCAGAAAAATAAGTATTCAAGTACACTAGGTGTTTACAGAGCAGAGACAACCACTAATGTGGTTGAACTGTCTTACAGCAAAAAGGTTTCTGTAACTTTAAAAAGAAGTATTCCACAACCCTCCAAAATAACCTGGGTGTAATGGACAATATAGGATTACTTTCTGGCAGAGTGAATATCCTGTTGCTATTGACTGCAGCGTTACAGTATCCTGACATACTAGTACACAGTTATTGTGAGATAAAGACCATGCTGAAAAACAAACTGACTGCAGTACTGAAAACAGAAAAGGAACTGTCCAGTAATATAAAAATTAACTTTTTAAGAGAACAATGACTGGAACAGTGTCCTTTCTAGAAGTAGCATTGAAGAATAAATGCTTTAACTGAAGCTAAGAAAATGTTGCAATGTATTCCTTTCTTTAGGGATGCCATTTTCAAGCAAGATAGGAAAGCTTGGCCAGAGATGGTTCTGCATACATAGTTTGCTTTTACATCATCTGTTGATAGAAAGCTGTGGAAGCGGTGAGATATGTTTCTCTTTGGGTTTTTTTCCCCTGGCCCTCTCCCCATTCATACACTTGTGGAATTTAAACTAAAAGAATTATTAAAAGAGAGAAAAAAATCTACTGGCACGTACTTTTTAAAGGGAATTTACAAGGACAATGCCTACAGAAAGAAATACATATGTTCATCAAGAGCAATCCACATTCTTCTTGAATGTCTTTAAATTTCTGTGCAAGTCTAAAGGAACTTGTCAGGCAGAAACTTTCATTTTACAGTAGAACCAGATCTAATTACTGAAAGAATTATTTTAATGAAACTTATCTGAAAAGTCTTAGTGAGAGATGGAGAACAGTATTTCCAGACGAGAAAGGTTACATTTAAGCCTTGTGTCTGCACCAGATTCCCTCATACAGATTTTTCCATTTTAATTTAATCAAATGTTCTATTAGGTAATTAGTTGAAATATACACCTTATATGACTCCGGCTGCACGTCAGGTGCACGCACGGGATTGCAAAGGGATCTGAACAGGGATATGGTGTTCCTGAAGAGACTGAGAAAATACCATTCGGTGATTTTGAGGGTGCAATGCAGGAATACTATATTTCCAATGCAGCAGTCCCCAAAGTGAGGGCACACTTAACCCTGGCGAGCCTGCCAGGTGCCTGGCCATCCCCGGGAAGCCGTGGAAGTGGTGTCGCAGAGGCTCTCCGGGACCGCAATCACAGTCCGTCACTGCTGGTGTGGAAGGGACGGGCCTAGACGGTTGCCTGGAAGCCGGTGATGGACTCGACGAGACACCGCGGGGACTCAAGGGAAAAGGCCACTGCCACTGCCAAGATGCTGAGGTGCTGAGCCCCAACACTGCTAGGAAAGCAAGGGCTGACCTGTCTGGGATGACGAGTCTCGCTCTCCGTCTCGCTGGGCAGGGCTGGCCGCTTGCCGGGATCTCCTTCTCCCCATACCCATCTCCTGCTCCCGCCGTTCTGCTGCGGGAAGAAGCAACAAATGTCAGGCTGCTGCTCTCAGGTCCCTTTCTACCGTGAAAGCGCCTTATCATGATGTCACCTTCTGCCAGCATGGGTTAAAACAAAAAGTAATTAGTGATCAGTGCTAGAGAATATGTGAAAATGTACAAAAATTTATCCATATTTGGTGAGACTGTAGAAACACAACTTTTGGGGGATAGATCAGATCCATCCAATGACTGGAAGGAGTCTTCCCAAGGACTCATTAGTTATCCTTTTAGGTCTCCTAATTAATGCTGTAGTCTTCTGAGAGCATACATTTTTAATAACTCAGGTATTAATAGCAGTAAGATTCTAGGTGAGAATTAGAAAATGTTTTTTGTGAGTACTTGTACAATAGAGTTTGGGGCTTAGTAATGGGCACATGCATAGTGCATCAGATTAAAAATTAACAAACAGATTTCTAGAAGTGTGATCTAGGGACCACAATAACATCTCCAAAACAAACTGCTGTGCTTTCCTGCAGGAGGCATAAACTTAGTTTTATAGAGTAGAGCTTTGTTTTTGATGCTTCCATGGGCTGGGTTTTCTACACTCAAAAGTTGAAAACAGATTTCAACCAGTTCTCAAGACATTTCCCGAAGCTTATAAACAGTACATGTCAAGCTGTTTTTAAGAAACAACCCTCTCTTCCATGAATTGCTAATATTTAATAAAACATCTGATCACAAAACCAAATCTAGAAAATCAGTACTAAAATAACACTGCAACTTGCTACTAAATACAATGTTCTTCAATATAAGTCCATTTCAACTCCATTTATTCCAGGGTTCTACAGCAGTCAAAATAATCAATGCAGAATTTTCTGTGCGATTTACACATTGCCTTTTAAAATGAATTGACTGAAACAAAAAATGTTTATTTCTGCTGCCTGGGTTGTTTTCTAAAACATATTCTCTTTCTTTTAAAGTGAGCGAACGACCTCTGCTTCAGGAACAATTTTCTGAGACAGTGTGTTTATCAAATAGCTTCTCTGCTTTCATGAAAACAATTTATTTTCACTGAACTCTTCAAGATAAGCATCGAAGTCAGGAAGAATGTACAATGACATTTATAATTACATTCAAGAAACAAATATTTTGCTCCAAGAGAGGTTTGGGATTTTTTTTCTTTTTCAGAGATACAAACCCACCGCCATCCTCCAACATACCATTTAACAGTATTTTCTCCCTGCAAATACAAAGTGTACTTCCATATGCATGGGAAGAGAAGCCTGGGACAGTCATATGCTCATAGGAAGGCTCCAGCAGGCATCCAAAACAACGAAAGCCGTAGCATGATGCTTACAACCAAACCGCCTCCCCTGCCCCGCTGCAAGGACAATCTGCCGAGGGGGACGGGGAGAGCAGGGGCACTCGCGACCTTGCAGAGCCTGCCCCAAACGCCCCCCCGTGCCCCCGGAAAGCGGCCGTTCCTGGGGGCACGTGCCTCTCGCCGCTTGCCTCCCGCATTTGCCCCTCGCCAGCGCTCCCCGCAGAGCCCACACGGAGAGGGAGAGGGCTCGCGGCCTCGTGCCTTGGGGCAGCAGGGGAGCTTGCCAGGAAGGCTCCCTCCCTTGCCCTCACGGGTGCAGCCCGGGCCCCCGATCGGGGCTACCTACAGCAACAGCTCGCTCGTGCCCGACGATTACTGCTTCCTCTGAACTGCCCCGAAAGTCAAGGTAGTGCATAATGTACCTGACTTTTCAGGACAAAGCAGCCACAAATTTAGACATATAGCACCTGAATTTTTAAATACAAATTCAGTAACTACCTATGCAAAAGCTGTCCATCGATATGTTTAGGGGCTCAGTTCGGTTTGCCTGGAAACACAGGCCTAACTGGATTAAAAAGACACATTACAGTCAAAACAATGAACGCCCTTTAATTTGTGGGAATTCGTTTTAGAATCAAAGATTTCAGACCCGGTTTATTCCTTGTCAGTCAAACATGCTAGCTTTTTATTATTCCGTTTCTCAGCGCACGGAGATAGTTCTCATCATAAAGATGCTCTGATAAAGTTCTCCTCTGGAGACGTACTCTTTTTGTAGGCTCAGCTAGTGAAGAAATATCATTCATTTGTAATACTCATCAAAGAGATGGGGGGAAAAAATCAAAAGCAGCTGAAAAGAGATTGCGTTTCACTAATATACACCAAGGCTTTATTTAAAATATACAATGTTAAATTTGATCAAATATCAACCCACTATTCAGAGTGAAATAATCTCTTTTAATTTGCATGTATCTGTGTGTGCCAAAGAGAAGCGTGTTTGCTTTCAAGCAGGTGCACATCCTGCTATGACTAAATCTCTAACTCATCAAATTGCTTTACCAGTGTGGGACATGCCCTTTTTTCTGGAACAGCTTCAAGCATTTTCCCCAGCATTTCAGCCACCTGTTTACTGAGTTCATACTCCAAAGGAGATGCATGCAATTAGAAACAAGGAAATGAAAATAAATGACCTTGTTTGTTATAAATAACAAAGAGACTCAGCAAAATTAATGCAGTGAAGCCTGACCTCCTGACCTGAAAGAAAGAAGCACCTCATTCCTTTGTAGCAGGCTCACAATGCGCCAGCGCCAGGCATTGTTATGCAGCTTTGCCTCTTTTGACGGATCTTAAAGGACTATGTTCTAAATATTAAATGTTTTACAAGTTAGATTAGGAAATTTGCATTAAAAAGCATGTTGAGACAAAGTCAAGAGAGAAATACTAGAGATTATCATTACCTCGTTTAAAGAGCAGAGGTAAGCCATGTGTATGTTAGTCCACTGTAGTACAGTTTTTCCATTGGAAAAAAAAAACAGCTCTGGAGTTCCAGGTACTAAAGAGATATGGGATGTCTCCTTCAGTGCTCACTGATCAAGAAAAAAGTTCTAAACTACCCAACATTTTTCTTCTGTAAATTGTTTGCGCTACGATGATCTGACTTTTGGGAAAAAAGCAAGGTACAGCCACAAATACTAGAGAAAACATTTTCTTCATTATCCTCCGATGAGGTGAGTAGAAATGCCTTCTTTTGTAGAAAGTCCATTGAAAACCATTTCTATGGGTTACGTTTTCACTCTTGAATGATTCATGTCCTTCTGGAACAGTGTCCAGCTGTAACAGAGGGCAAGGTGTTAGAAATTTGTTTTGTTGCTTGTCTTTCTAGGTAATGAGCACGCACAGCCGTTTTTATGGCAGTCCTCACAAAAAGAGCATTGTGCAATTACAGCGCTGCTTCCTAACTTGTCACTCTCTGAAAGCAGCCTGTTATTAATGAAGCGACTCCGAAGCGCTGCAGCAGTGCAAGGAGAGCGTGTTCGTATCTCGCTGAAAGCAGCTCCGACAACAGGTATTGTCTGACAAGGATTTTTCCCCAACTTTTTTTTTTCTTCTTTCACATTCACCGACTTCCGCCTGGCTGCTGACATGTGCTGAAGGCCCTTCATGCCGCTTACGCCTCGGCTCTGCAAGCCTCTCTCCTGCTCTGCCGGCCACGGGGGCACATTAACGTGGACCCGGCGCTGTGCCAAGACGCGGCAGGTCTGTAATTTTGAGGTTTAGGAGCATGAGGCTGGGCCGGCTCTTCTCCTCCCGGCCCTTTCTCCCCTTCTTCCCAACCACAGAGGAGCGTCGCTGCGATGGAGCAACTCCTCCACATGGGGAGTCGGCAGGACTCGCTCCTGCTCGGATACGGCCGCACAGAGGAAAACTTGGTGAGACCTTTAGCAGTAAGAGGTTGAGCTCAAGGAGCAATTTCCAGCAGAAAAACAGCAGACAACCGCAGCCTCCCTCTCTGTTCCTGAAGTCTTGCGAACAGCTCGTGCTTCTTCCAAAGGTACGTACCATCAGAAGCGGAAGGGCCGCAAGCCTGGCGGCTGGGATGTGCCCAGGTGTCCACTGAAGTCCAGACCGCTCAAATTTCTGCGTGCGGCACGTTTGGGGAAGACCTGCACACCAGCCTGCTGGGAGCTCAGCCCGACCCGAGGGAATCCAGGCTTCGCGACGCGCGGAGCGGTGATCGGCACCCCGCGTTGGGTCCCCGCGCACTGCCCCGGCGGCCGGGGCGGCTGTTGGGAGCGCAGCCACCGCAGCGCGATGCACAAGGGCTGCAACAGCGGGCGCAAAGCTGGACACCCCTCGAAGTGTCTCACGCTCAGAGTAGGAGACCTGACTGGCCCATAAATTGCAAATATTCATGTGAATATCTATCATGAAAAGTCTAGGCTGGCTCTCTTCTGTTTTTTTTTACTGGCTTCATCAGTCAGCTGATGGAGTTCCTCTTTCCTTGTGAGGAATAAGTGGAAAAAATTGATTGCCTTTTGCAAAATCTCGTGTTTATCCATTCAGAATAAATTCTAGATGAATATTCTCCAACATAGTTACTTAAAATTCACATGTTTATTATTTGTCCTGAAACTCAGTCATTGAAATATTTGTAGAAATTCAGCTTAAAAAGCGTGCCATTCCAGGCAGAGCAAATTCAGGGCTCTCAGGAAAAGCCTATTTGCTTTCCCACATCTGCTTTATTATAACCTCAATATAAGATCTCTTAAATGGGAAAAATAATATTGCAAGTATTATATTGTTATGTATTTATTCAGGACAAAGCTCACAGATACCTGAGAGCTGCCTAAACAGTGAATAGAAATATTATAAAAATTTGAGTGGACAGTTTTCTGTTTATTTTTATTTATATTTAAACAATTACTAGAAAAATGCCACTGAAGAAAGGTATTCAGTGCTCCTCATTAATAAAGCAGTAAGACCCTGGCAGCTCCAAAGTAGTTACTGTAAATAGCCAGTGACTTCCCTAAACTCATTTCAGTCCCTTGAGGAATCCTCCTCTCAGGCCTTTCCCAAATTTTTGCATTTTGCCATCACATTGCAGCCATTTCCAACCATGGTGCCACAGCAGCGTCCCACATTCCCAGCCGCGTTTGCAGCAGCTTCTGCGAGCACCGAAGCTCTGCTGAGGTACATAGGCTGAGGCGCAGTTCAGACACGCGTGCTGGTCTTGCATGGACCCAGCACGGCCTTTCCCTCTGCACCACGTGCTCGAACGCCCTTGCATCGTCCCATTGGTGAGACGCACCTCCTTGCTGGGAGCAGAGCTCTGGCTTGTCCCTATCAATAGCCTAAACTGAGTTTTAAGAAAGGAGACGAACACAGTGGCGTTGCACCCAAGGATCAGTGCTAGTCAGGATCATATATGCATACACATAGGTATGCAAAGAAAAACTATTACATAAATGGCTGGACATGAGTAGTGTCCAAAATGAGTGACATTATAAACTGGGTTTAAAGAGCAGCAGTTTTCAGGAGCATTAGTTTACATGAATTAGATGCATAAATGCCTTTCAAATTCAGCTGAAGTCAGGTTCCCCAGGAAAACAAATTGTGTACTTCCACTGCTGAGCTGTTTCCACTGTACAGGAAGGGTAGCTACACACACCGGGACAGGAGAGCACATCTTTGTTTCATGAGTGTACAGGAGAGGCCTGCTGAACATGAAAATGGTCCTGGAGCACAGGCTTCCTACACACAAACTGGAGCCCAGCCAATTGCTGCCCTTGCAATTAACCATTAAAGGTGTCATACTGTCACAGTTATTGTCACCAGCGTCAGGGAAATGTTAGGAATTAATAAAAGTTTCTTCCTTTCCTCCTCTGGTCCCAATCCAAGAATAGGGTGAGGAATCCGTGGCACAGTCCAGGAGGATAAAGCCAGTGTCAGGGCCAGCGTCCCTATCTCAGTAAGACTGCCCTTACTGTCCGAGGCTCTGGGAGCTATTGCTGAGCACGTAGTGATTTTGCATTGAATCATTAAACCAGCTGTGCTCTGGACTGAACAACCACAACTCTCACTCATTTCTCCATAAAATGCTTTGCCATTCCTTGAGAACGAGTTCTATATAAAATAGCATTTTAGTGTATTCCATCGGTAAAGAATATCTTATATATATTAAACTGGCTTGTAGCAGTCATCTGTTCTTTTCAAAATGTGGCATGACTTTGAATTATTTGCTATATCAGCTATTGCTATAGTAAATTGCCCAGTTATGCTGTGCATGACAGAGTTGCGGAAACACCCTTGACAATGAAGTGAGCGGAGAACTCATACATGATGGCATCCACTGAGCACACTGTTTTTTGGACACAGTTGGGCTTCAACAAACAATCCTTTCTTCTCCTTCTATAGAGGAGCTGCACTGGGGCCTACTTTGGCCATTAGTCTAAGGAAAGCCTTTGTTGAACATATAGCTGCTTCTCGCATTGAAAGAATAAATCACATTCTTATTCTGGGTATGTCTTTGCAGCATTCACTGATGTGAATGTTTTCCATGGCTGAAAAACTGGGTAAACAGCTTGCCCTGCACTGGCTCTGTGCTGCTGTGGCTACATTACCAGCCGAGCAACCTAATTGAAAGCCAGTTTGGATGTGCCTGAAAGAGCTGCAGCCCCTGGGATAGATCTGAACTGCAGACAGCATATCCTCTCTATTTTCAGGAATAATTAGTGTAGACCCTGCTTCTCAGGCTGGGTTCCCAGGATTTGAACCAAACTGGGGCTCACTTTGCCTGAGAAGGAGGAGGAGGGAGAATTCAATCTTTTCTGTGAGCTTACTGATGCAAAACCCAGTGGAGACATGCTTCTGAAATGGTTTTGGGTGTAGGATTTTTTTTTAGGATTAGGTACCTTATTTCAGTTTCTAAAACATGCACACTAGAAGCACGTGTCTGAGTGCTGGATGCCCCCTCTACTATTTTAAATCCACAGTAAGCAATGCTCTGAACTGCTTCAAAGTACAGCAATGCCATATGCAATCATCTGCACAATCATACGTCACTCCTCTCTGTAGCTTCAATTTGCTTCATCATTTGCTATTAACTTACATTTCTGCCCATCTTCATATTATTGGAGACGAGCAAAACAGAAGATCCAGGTTTTGGCAGACCATAGGGACCTCTGCTGACAGCTTCTCTACAGACGGCCATCTGTGGAGGAACAGAAGTGGTCTTGCATGATTCCCAAGCTTCAGTTATTCAGGATGAAGATTTCTATCTGACAGAGTGAATCTGAGGATGCACCATGAGCCCAGGAGAAAGGCTCCCACTAACAGGCAGGATGCGATAGCCTCCTCTGAGCTTCTGAACATCTCCCAGGTATGACAACAAATACAGCACACGTACGACCATGCAATCTACAGAGAGAATTCTACATCTTGTTGTTTTAACAGGAGTTTGTCCATCTTTGTTATAAAATTAACATACCTCTCCTTTTTTTCCTTCACATTTCGGTTCCTTCTTTTCCATGAAAGGCTGTGCTACGGAAGAGGACCACGGCTGAAGCGCGAAGGGAGATGCTGGTTACCTGGGGAGGCACCCAGGAAGCACCCGTCCCTAAAGCGCTCTCATCCTTTTTCTTCAGAGTCACAACAGGCAAGTTCCTGTGCTGGGTTTCCACTGGTGTGTGCATTTGTGTACCCTCCTGCGTGGATGTGTAACTTTAAAAAGAAAAAAAAAACCAAACAAATCCTCTGATGGGCCAGACATCGTACAATCCCTTCTACCATACGTGTCTTCAAACAGGTAAGGTGATAGACACACTAATATATTCAGTGAAGTCATTTCTACTCCCTCTTTCTACACAATACACGTTAGTGCTGCTGGGGAATTGCTGCAGGAAAACATCGACCATCCAGAATTATGCTCACCTCTAAGTTAAAATTTCTATTCCAAATTTCTCCCTTCTTTTACTAGTTATTAAAACAGATCTGCTTTGCCAAAATTTATGCATAATTACTTGCAAAGATAACAGATCACTGCAAATGAAAATGTTAATTGCTGATTTTTTTTAAACTGTAGATACCTTAAACCTTTTAAGTATTGTTTCAATTATTTCTTCCTCTTGATGCCATTAGTGGATTATTTGATATACATGCTTCCTATTTCTATAAGAAATTACAACTAAATATTTTTGCCATCATTTTTTCTTAGTTCATGCCCCTTTATTCTTGCACCTCAGAAGAGTTCAGCTAGCCCTGTAGCATTTGTCCTGCCTGTCCCCTTCAGAATTACCTCTAGCCCACTGAGATGACCTCTTAATTTCCTCTTTTCTACAGACCTGCTTTCTCTAACTTTAATAAATAACTAAGGTCTCTCTGCCCTTGTACCATACTAGCATCAGTTTTGAACCTTCTCGGTTTGTACAGTATCTTTTTTTTTTAATAACTAATATTGGAGACTGGTCTCTTGGGCACTACCAAAGTACTTTCATCTCTCACTGATGTCAGACCCCATGATGTATCTGTATCTGCATTTCAGAATTTGCCTTGATTCCACATTAATTCTTTTCCTTCTTTTTTTTCGGAATTCCTCAGACTTCTTGCTGTCCATTGGTTTGTGTGGCCTTTAAAAGCATATTTTATACTTCATTTAGATTGTGAGCTCATGATCTTTTCTCTTCTCTTAATTAGCATTCATTGTGTCTCTTCCAATATTGAAGTCTGCTTCTGAAAATTGCCTCTACTTTCACCTAAAAAATGTCATTGAACATCTTTGTTTTCTCTCCTTCTAGGGAGGATTTACATATACCTACTATTTGTAAAGTTACATGGGATGGTGATAAATAGAATACATATTACTTAAAACAGAATATGCAACCCAAAACTATGTTGCCTGTACAGAAACTCAGCATGTCTAGTTTTTCTTTCTGGTTTTATAACAGAAGACTTTGAACTAGATTGTGGTATTGTGTGATGAGCACAAGCACTAGAAAAGCACTGGGAGAACTTGCTTTGGCAGATGCTTTCTCTTCTTGCACTGCTCTATTTGTTACACTTACGATAAATACCGCGCTCAGATGGAATAAGGATGTGTCCCCTCCCCTCCATCACCACTCCTCCACACCAGCCTCATCTCTGTCCTTTCTCAGTGCCCTCCTCTCTGCCGCAACCTAGAAAAGAGCACATAGTACGTGAGGGTAGTGGAGACGGCTATGTGCAGCACCAAGGAGATGTAACCATCCTGTTGTAAACACAGTATCTGGAACATCTGCCATGACTTAAAATCTGCCAAGGATTAAAAGTCGTTGACTATACTTCAAGTCCTAAGGCACTTCCAGCCAGCCATTATTTCCCATGACATGTGCAGCATCTTCATGTCTCCTCCTGCCTGTTTTAACTCCTCCCAGCAATCTGGGATGATTTTATAAAACCCTGGATTTTGTCAGTATTCAGAGAGTCTGTATTAATTCCTTATTCTTTTTCTGTGTTCCTCTGCATCTTTTATTTGTATTATCCCTACCTGCACTGAGATAACTTAGTCAAAATGTTTAACATTTGAAAAATACATTTCTTATCTGTCAGTAGGTTACCTTTGCTATGCGTGAAACTACTGCTTTCTCCAGTGACGTCTTGTTTCTTTTGTATTCAGAAAATCTCTTATCTTAGCCCTTGCACATATCCTTTTATTTTGTACCTTTTCCTTACACTCTTCACTTTTTCCTGTAATCTTTCAATCCTCCCCATCAGCTTTATCTTACGGATGATTGATATATGCACTTCAACAGTCTCCCCTGTTCTCTTATTTATCCCAAATAAACACCTATGCTGGATGGCAGGCATAATTACCTACAAAACTTTAGCTCTGAACACTCTCCAATTTTATTCTTCATCCATACCATTCCATGATCCTCATTCTTTTTAAGGCTTTTCTTTCTTCAGATGATTTTTGATTTAATTATAAACCTAACTTGGTTATAGCACCTCATATCCAGACATTCTCCCATTCTCACCCCTCCAGCCATGCTATAACTGTTATGCAGAACCATGACAAGGATTGTTCCCTTTTTAACCTATGCTTTTAAATTGCGTAAAGAAGCAATATTATAGTGTTCAGTGTGTGATTTGGGCTACGCTCCCAGACTGAATTAAAGCTAGATGGAGTGGCAACTCAGGTATGTCATGTGTTTAAAGGTCTCTGTGTGAAAGAAAAAGAAATCTATAATGCTACCCTCAGGATTTCAGGCAGTGATATTCCAAGTCTGAAAGAAAGGGAATAAAGAAACTGAAAAAGGATACACACCACTGACCAATCAATTGAAAACTACGATAAATGGAAAACAGAAACCTCCCTGGGTTTGCCTTGTGGGCTGATAGCAGTGGCTTTGTATAAAAAGAGAAAGCACTTATGATCCACTTTCTACTTGTGATAGATAAATTAGTTTTTCTGAAGCTGTAACCCACCGTTGCAAATTCTAAGGTGCTGGGGGAAAATCCCACCGCTCGCACAGATGGAAGGGGAATGACACCTCGTCTTCTGCAGACCCCCATCTCCTCACGCACGCAAAACATGTCTGCGTGAAACTCAAAAGCTGCTGAGATGCTCCAGCCTTTACTGCAAAACTGACCCTCACCAAGGATGACGGCCACCTCTGCCAAGACTCAGGAAACTTGCTGGCTAGGCCTAACAGCAGACAAGTTAGAACGGCTCCTGTGCTTTGTGCTGTTGTCCATGGAAAAGGAACCTGCCGCCAGGCTTTTGTGTTTCTACCTTGGATGTGTTCCTTCTGCGTTACACGCACTCTGCTCAACTGTGGCACGTGGCGGTGGCAGGCGATGCTTTCCAGCTCTTCCCTGCCCCGTGCTCCGGCATGCAGAAGGCGCTGCCAACAGCGGAGAGGAGCTGCCTGGGCCCTCACCTGCCGCGGGGAGCCAGGGTCCCACAGGGAACGGGGCTGTATCCCCACCGGCACTAGGCACGCTCTCATGAAGTCCACCTCATTACTTCTGGACTTCAAATAGACCCCGAGGACCAAAATTACCGAAAATTCAGAATGAGAAAGATTGATCAGCTAGTGCAGGATTCTGCAGGTAGCTGTTACACAGCCTGAACCCTACAGAAGTCCCAAAAGGATCGAAACGCGGCACATAGTCACCGCCCGCAGCAAGGCACAGAGGGAGCCTCTCGGGGAACGGGCATGTCAGAGCGCTGCGGCGATGCAGGGAGCGCTCTGGGACGCGTTTTTAAATACACACAACACAGTTCATTTCTCTGTCTCTAATTCCTTCCCAGCTCCAGGAGTACACCAGTGGCACCTATGGGGCTTTATAATGACATTAAACAATTTATTAGCAAAAGGAAAAAGGATGACACGGTAGAACCAAGCAAACGTGAAGTCAGGTCTGTCAGTCAGGCATCCTGCCTCCTCCCAAAATCCCCTCGGGAGACACAGCACAGAATAAAAGAAGCCCGAGCGGGCGATCTGGACCGTTCCTTGCTCCCTGGCATTGCTCTCAGACCACACCAACAGACACACGTAACCTCCTCAGGACTTCTCTTAAACACTAATCATGCCATCATCTTCAGCGGGACCCCATGCACAAGAAAGATCATCGGAGGGTCTGTGGGACCAGTCCTAAAAACAGCACGTACAATACTCTCCTCTACAACGCTTTTCTCAAACAAGTTGAACATATTTTGCAAACCCACAACTCACCTTTTTAGTACAGGGACACTTCAGGCCATGAAAGTAAATAGGCAAATATTAAGTGAGGTGACTCAAACATTTACGCAAGCAAAACCACTCTTATTTTGTCAGAAAACAAACAAAGTTCAATGTTGGCAGAGTTTTATAAGCCATCACGCTTCACTTTGTTTTTCCACTTCTTTTTCAGGGCCCAAACTTGAAAGGCGAGGTAACCTTGGTGACCGCTCAGGTCACACCCAGCCTCTCAGGATGGTCCCACAGTTCTCAGGACGTCTCTCCGTCGGGACGTGCAGCGTGCATACAGCTCTGCAACAGGTACTGCTGGGACCGGGAAGCAACACACGACAAGTGTGCGCTGGACATCTGCTTGGGGCACACAGAAGATCAAACAAAACCCCAGCCTCTCTTTTTATTCCTGTCAGTAGAACATGCACTAATGATATTCTATGTTTTATAAATCAGTCCAACGTAAAAAAGAGACACTGAGGTAACTTTGTTTATATTTCAGCCATTAAAAAGTCCTACCTTCATATCTGAAGTCGTTATTTTTTCATTACATAGATCAATTGCTATCAGGTTTCTCAAAAGCTGGAAAGAGATAATGAAAAGATAAATTCTAATGGACTGGATACACATCTTCCTTTAAAACAATGCAAGAATTATACAGCGACTGTACAAAACCTGTATTTAATTTTAATGAAAGATATATGTCAGAATAAATCAGATTTTACTGAAATGCTTCCCTGTTTGAGCTTATGACTTTTGCTCTTTTTGTACACAGTTTAAGCAATATAACTTCTAGGGAAGACAATGAATGGAGACGAGAGGCAGATAGCTCTATTCCAAAATGAGGCATGTAAAGGTTGTACAAATGTTGAGTGGATAGTGCCCTAATTCATTACAGAATGGGATTCGTATACTTACCCAGTGAAAAGCTCGGATTAGGCACACAACATAATTTCCATTATGTTAATGTTGCTTTAAAATATATTGCACGGAGTGCTGCAACAATCAAATTATCAATTATAATGTCTACTCAGAGTAGAAAAGTGTTGCAAACAGAGGGCTGATTACTGCTTCAGTACTTCCAATCTGCATACTCATTGTTTAGTACAGGGAAAACAAATTATCTTGTGTTGGCCCTAGTTCAAATTTAATTAAATGAGTGCAAAGCAATTATAATAAAGTACAATAGTATAGTAATGAAAGGAAAATAACTCATTAACCTATTAATCTTTATTTATGTTCCTCTCAAATAAGTATGTAATTTCTTTATCACTGCATCCCATAAGAAATAGCAGGCTCTCACTGCTCATGGCCTGCTTTAGTGGGGCTTATTTTCCTAAAGATCATTGTATGACTTCACTGTTACTATTTATATAGATTTTATTTAATGCGTCTGATTTTTCTCCTCTCCCTTACACAGTGTATTTTAGAACCCTTTCCCACATATCTGTGATGTAGATTATAAACCTGTTCTCACCCCCCTTGTCTTTTAGCACTTGTCAGTTGTGAAAGGTAAACCTCTCTGTGAGCATTGGTATGCTTCTGTCATTGCGCAAGGGAGGCAGCACTCCCAGAACATCTGCTGTAAAAGACGCTCCTACATTAAGACATAGGATGAAAGCATATTATTTCTACAAGGACCTGACACAGCTATTGCCTTACAGTCTTTATGGGTATAACAACCAGCCCCATCCTTTCAAATGTGCTCTTTTGGTTCTCCGTTCCGCGTTTTATCTAAGTTGCTGGGTTGTTTTGCTATTCTGACACATCTCGAGTTTAAGGAAAAACAGTATTTTTAGACAATTAGTCAAATATTGTACTACAGTACATTTTAGCTGTTCTTGCTATATGCCAGCTATCTTTATGACCTTATCTCTCCAGAACTGGTTTTGTTTTCATTGACATCTTACATTCTGGTGTGTACATTTAATGTCACACACCAGTGCTTAGCTTATTGCAGCCAGTCGGGGTTGATTCTATCCTTTCACTAAGCTAAGCCATGCAAAAAAAAGAAAAAATAAAGCCCCCAAACCCCAAGGTTTTTGCTCAAAACTGTGAGGAAGCAGCAGGATTATGAGTGAAAACTTGTTTCAAAAATTGTTACTAGGTAATGCCTTCTCTTTATTATGCTAAGAAACTAAATAATATTACCATTAAAATTGCTAAATAAAATGAAATTCAGATGACACTGTACCACAAACAGTGACATAATGTTATTGTGGTGAACAGGCGAAACTGGTAACAGCTATATACACTGTGACAAAATCAAATTAAAAGAACTATAGTTTTAAAATATAGCTTCCACTTGCGCATGCACAAATGTGATTGCCGGCACGTACAGAAGACCAGAGGTACCTGTGTAAAACATAACCGAGAGAAGTAAAGTTCTGAATATGCATGAAGGCTGGATGAAGGCTCCTTTTGAGAACTGGGAAATAAAACCTTCACAAAAGAGTTTGCAAAGTCAGATGTCCTTAGGCTTTTTCCTTATATAGCGTGGATGTGAGGACCCTTACTGCCTTATAAGATTCTAGCAGAATAGCTTCCAAAAAGTTATTAACAGATTCTCCGAGAGGATTGTAGAGGTGCAAATTTGCAGCTCAGATGGCTGAGAAACATACAAGTTCACCATATCTTTCCTCTTCACACATAGCAAAAAACTTCTGCCTTGTAGAGTGTATTTCTGGTTTCACAATCTGCTGCCGAGAACTCTGTTAGCAAGAAATGCAGCTCTTTAATCTTAATGACACTTAATGAATCAGTCTATTCTTTGCACATTTTTAACATTCAGTTCTTTATTTCACACTTACTGCTCAATTCTTGCTTTTATATTATCTCAGCACTAGTGCCGTATTAACACAACTACACGCAGATCGCACGAGCGCCGCGCGGCACGAACGCCGCGGTTCGCCGGCCGCTCCCGCGGACCCGGTCCCGCGCCGAGCCAGCCACGGGAAAGTGCAGCGCCACCGCCAATAGGTGGCACGTTTGCATTTGGCTGAGTAGAGTGCCATAACTCTTGTTTGTTTGTTTGTTTGTGTGTGTGTGTTTGCTTTTACAATGATCCCTGTTTTAATTGCAGCATTTCAACATGTGAAGTAATGCTATCATTAAAAAGAGGGAGAAAGCAAAAAAAAAAAAAAAAAAAATCCGCCACGTACCAACATCCAAATCTCACATGAATTGTCATCTTTTTCAGTCCAGAGCAAAATACTTGGCATTGAGATAAATTAATGTTTATCTTCTGTGTGGAGCAACCACTAGGGGGGAGTTTGACACTCATGTTGCAAGTTCACAACTATAGGCTAAACTGCAGGGAAATGTAGAAGATCACAGATCCTGGGAAATTAAACACGATCATCATGCCAAACCCACAAATTCTCACTGTCTTTCCAGATTACTGAGTGAGATGATTTTTATCTGACTTAATAAAAGTCTAAATTCTGCTGCCAGTCGAACTGACCTTGTCCAGCTTCCTGATACATGAAATGGAGGGATGAGCTTGTAGTGAGCTGAGGTAGAGAATATGAGGCATGCTCAGTAATGAAGACAAATATAAAGCAGAATTGCCTGAGATGAGGCTAGACGTCACAGTCATTGGACTTCTGCAAGCTATAGGATACTTAGGTTAGGAAAAAGTCTTTTTCTCTCTTCCTCATGCCTGCAAATCACTATCCTAGCATGCTATCCTGTGAAGATACACAAGTTCCTACCAAGTCTAAAGTATCTTTATATTAGTGTCTGTCTATGTCTGTTATCTGCAGCTAAAATGTACATCTAACTGTCCTTGCTGTTTCCTTCTTTGTACATCTTGGTTTTATTTAAAGTGAACTCTTACTGTTCCGTGCACCAAACGTAGAGTGACAAGGTCAGATTTTCAAAAAGTATTGGCCCCCCTGTGCAATGGGTATAATATACATCTTGGTGAAATTTTCTTTTAATGCAAATATGCATAGTTTCACTGAAGTCAGCTCCAAAAGATTTAGATATATATGCGTAAATCATAAACTTACCCTGCCAGAACATCAGACATGTTGCAGAATACTTGACTGCGGTGGGAATTAGGATACAACTCAAACGCTCAGGCATGAGGAAGTACAACAAATACCTGGTGCCCTCTCCAGTTCTATTGCTCTTTACCCCCATCTCTTTAGCCAGAAGGAATACTTATAGTCTAGTTTATTTCCCTTATTCATCATGCACAATCTCATCATAACACAAGGTTTTGTATCACTGCATCATATGGAGCCCCTCTGGTAAATAATACAACTTCCTTAAAATCGTAGTTTGTACGACTGCAGATATTTTCAGGTGCAGGAACATATCTGTCACAAGTAGAAAGAACTTATATATATATATGTGTGCGTGTGTGTATATATATATATGTACATATACACACATACGCTCAGACACATCATCTTTTTCATATACTAGGTCTTAGATTTACTTCTACTGATCTTCAGAATAACGGAAGAGTGCAGATTCAAAATAATAGAAAAGATAATACATCTCAGAAGGAAAGAGATGAATACACTGCATATTGCTTGTCACAAAGAATGTATTTAATCCATGCTCTTATTTATAGCATCAAAATGTTTTTGACAGTAGTAAGGAGAGTAAAAAGTCAACAAACACAAGACGGACAAGAAGCAAAACTGTACTCAATTTAACTCAAACAGTATTTAAAGGGATATTGATCACATAAGAACATGTAAAATATATATTTAAAAGTTAAAGCTGTCACCCGTTATGATGACATTCCTGCTGTGCGCTGTAACATACTATCCACCTAATTCACTCTAACACCTACCAGTGTAAATCAGAAGTTATTCCACTGACAACAATAGAATTTTTTTTGTCATACAATTGATGCGAGGGAAGAATTTGACCCCATATCTGAAAACCTTCCATTAAGGAGATAATTAACGTACACAGGTGGCTTTTTTTCCCCGAATAATTGATGCAGAAGTCTAACCAGTTCCAAAGGCAGGCCATTTGCTTGACAGACAGGAATTTATTTTCCTCAGTAATGAGCACAGTTTCACATGGATGTGCTTTTTTCTCCAGAAAATAGAAAGGCAAACTATATTTCAGCATTCAATCTTCCGCATGCCAAAACTGCACGTCCCCTAAAGATCTTCTGCAACCCCACTGAGTCCATGTAAGATACTGCAGTTAGCCCTTCAGCAAGGTATCATCATGAGCACTGCTTCCTGAAGGTTTGGAAATGCGCTGAGGACACCAAATGCTTGGAGACTCATGCCCTACCTGCTCCACACACCTCCCACAGAGGTTTCAGGGCAGCTACCAGAAACCAAAAGGCAAAATAACCAAAGGGCATTTCTTCATGGTTGCAACTGTATAATGAAAACACTTCTCATGCCAGCCCTCCCTCAGAGGTGCAGTCCAGTGGAGGACAACGAGAACGGGGACATGATGCCTAGTGATGACCACCAACCCTACAGAAGCAATCATGCTTGGCCTGCAGTTCCTACAGGCTAGATCAGTACTTTTGTCCATCATAAGCATTCTCCTTTGTAGATTAATTCCTAGCATTAAAATTAAGAATGTCTACAATAAAATGAGATTTTAAGATCATAGTGTATTAACTGATCATGAAATAACTACGAGTCTGCAATGTAACAATGTCCCCTACAAAGGGCTACTGCAATCTTAAAATATTTCATGAAAATAGTAATAGGGGCATGTCAATGCTGCCATAAATGTGTTGGCAACCCTTCACGTGGAATACTCTACAGGTTACGTTCTGTTGAATAGTCTACATACAGAACAGGTTCAGAAATGTGCTAGTAGGATGAACATGGGCATGGAAACCTAGTCTTACAAGAAATGCTCGTGAATTTGCCAGCCTAGCAAAACAAGTAGCTTAAGCAAAAAAACCTTAAAATCACTATTTACAAAGTGTGATTCATCTGTTTAATGGTGACAGAGAATTCAGTATGTAGTCCAGATGGCAGTGCAGATAACAAATCTAGTCTGGCTTTTTGATGCTATGGACATGCTGTCTGACTGGCTCACACTAAGATACATAGATAGATAAATAGATAGACAGACAGACAATGACCTTCTCTTCTTGAGACAGAATTTGCAGTTAATACATACTTTAGAATATAAAATCCAGCTATGCAAGGACTTTATTAATCTACAAAATCAGTATAGGAGAGACCTGAAGACATAGACAGGTTTGTATTTTAAGTTTAGAAGTTCAGATTTTTCTGCTGTCCCCTTAGGAAAGAAAAGGGCAAGGCCTGAGTTCGAAAACCTACTCAATAATAGGTCTTAAGCTTTAAGCTAGAACAGGACAATTCTGGGCCAGTGCAGTGATTCCCCAACAGCTGGTATATGTACTTTGTAGTATTACAAGCTTTTGGCAAAGAAATTCATCTGACTCTGGATTCTATTCCCAGTGCTGCCTTTCCCCAACTTTTAACCCACGGCAATTTACCTAACTTCTGTCTGTTCCTGGTTAGCCATCTGGTAAATAGATAACATAATTGCATCCTTTATAGGCTCATTGTGCAGCTTAATTATTGAATGTCTTTAAGATATGTTGAGCTTGCTGGTGAAGAGTTCTACAATCCATTAATAAATAATAATATAGGGGAACTAAGAGGAGGGGGAGCATGAAACTGAATTGTTGCATAGGATAAACCCTAGTCAAACTGAGGCAGCAGAAATAACAAAGTTATTAGCTGACATGATCTGGAAAGGAAGGGCACGAAATCACTAAATTTACTGCCCTAGAAAACATAGGAAAGGAAAATGGGTTAAACTGAAATGACAAAAAAGAAAACTTGGACAAACAGGAAAGGACAGACCTGCAAAACAGAGTAAGCTTTGTCTCACTGGAGAGGCGTCGATGCTGGATTCAGCCAGGAAGCTTACACTGACTGGAAGGAGAACTTCTCCGCACTTCGCAGTTCACGTTTCCTTCTGCTCCAGTTTGCTCATTTCTTTACAATTCAGCTTACACAGATCGTTCTAATAGACGGCATTGCCACAGGGCATATGCCCTCTTCTATCTCATCTGAAGTGGGTGGTACCTCAGGGACTTGACAGCTTCTCCTGAACGTGTGGCATTTCTGGGACAGACATCTGCACAGAAATCTCCCTAACAGCCTAAGGGAAGCAGCATTGACTCTCTTCACCAGCCTGATCATCTGCAAATTACATCATATGAACTACTTTAACTACCTAAGCATAATTGCCATAAATGATCCGTTGATTGCTATCTGACACTTAGCTTTTCTGTTTTCATTTCCAGATGTTTCTGGTTTTGTCATCACTCGTAACTCCATTTTATCACAGACATGACAACATAAATTTAAAGGACATGACCATACTAAAAAGAAAGAACTATAGCAGATAACTATAATAGAGAATCGTAGTGTTTAGAGTTATCACAAATTTAATAGTTTGCAAATGAAACACAGTTAGCTTATTGTTTATTCAATCCTCATCAAAAAAGTTGCTTTCTACACTGGAATTTTTCATTGCACAGGCCATGTAATTTAGACAGCATGGCAGCCTTCAAAACCTCTTCCCTTAATTTTAAATAAATATCATTTGAACTTTAAAAAGAGTGTTTTTTCTGCAAGTCCTTATTTGAATTGGAAATCTTTTGTTAAAATTAGATTTATAAGACCTCCAACCTTATCTTCTACTTGTTTCACAGTTTTAAGTTATTGCCTCTTCCTACTATAAGTATAGTGAGTATTGGAACTATCATTGGATTCAGTTCTGCAATTCTTATTTACATTTAGTATTATAAAACAAAGGCACCAGTGTGAACAGAGAGATACTTTGAGTTAGGCTGCACAGCAGGAACTCGAAGATAAAGATTTTTTTCGGTCTATTTCTGTAATCAAGCCAAGGCAGGGACATAGCTCTCAGATTTATTTTTTAAGAATCATCTTCTTTCTGGATTTTTTGGGAGTACATTATGTAAGCTGGGTACTTTTTATTTCAGGAATATTGAGGGATTGCTTACGTGGAAGACAAGCGGAGTCCACAAAACCCACCTCTATACTAATATTTTACTATCGTATTGCCTCTGTACTAAAAAGGTACAATTTAATCTTAAAAAAACAAAAAAAAAAAGAAAAGAAATAGAGAGAGAAAATGATGTTTTCTGGCAATGTGGATTGGCTCTTCTCCAATGGAAGAAAATGAACAATAATCTTCGGTTTACAAGAACATTTTAACCAAACTGAGAGACATTCCTCAAATAAGTGTGAAGAGTCATTATATACACTATAGAGAAAAATACCTGATATAAATCCAGTGAGAAGGAGAAAAGATGGTAGAAAGAGGATGTAATAGTTATTTTCCAGTCATACGTCTGAATCCATGGCACACACCCTGAGAGATACCGTGCAGCTAAATGTTCTTTTTTCCATACAGCAAACTTTGACAAATCATTTGGCCTCATCACCTTGCACTGAACACCGAATCTTGTTCAATCTTACTCTTAAAAGTATACAAGTGACTCAGAAGAATTCCATGCCTTTTATCTCTAAAATATTAAATATGAACATTTTAGTTTACCTTTTGTCACCCACCACTCATTTGCTTGCTATTGACAACTAAGGCACGTCACTTCCAATAAAACTTCATCCTATCATTCATTTTTTTCTTGAAAAGAAAGCAGGTGAATCCTTGATCTGTAAAAGATAAATGTCATTTTGTTCTAGTCTGTCTGATCAGTCTATCAATGACACCCATTCATCTGCTGTGGAAAAGTGAACAGTGCGCCATGAATTCGCTAACATTGCATCTGCCAGTACATTTTTCTTTGATAGTAAGTGAGGCATAATAAACCTTGATCTTTTGTACACTGAATTTTGTTTGAGAAATATGATTCATTGGCTATTTACTGCTACATACTGTCCCTCTACAGATTCAGATTCTGCACCCGCAGTCAAAAACAAAATTCTCACTTAAATTCAACAAAAAACCCCCACTATTTATTATTCTTAAAAAAAACAGAGAAAACTCTATGCTAAAATTTTAGACCTTCATTTTCAGTGCTGACACCTGCAGAGTGATACACAAGAGAAAGAGGACTTATTATCAAAAGAACTCAAGAAGATTCTCCCTGAATTCCAGGAAATATCTTCCTTTTCAACAGCTTATTCAAGATATACGAACGTGATGAAATTCTGTGTTCTGTGTGAGTGAATGCATTTTCATTTTCATTCAGCAAATAGCAATCTGTAACCCACAATGACATTATAAAGAGTATTTGTCTTTGCAGTGCTCCATGGAAGTTGTTTGAACACATCTGTCAAAACTTTTTAGGCTAAAAGCTACATTCGCAATTATTTACACAGAACCAATTGATCATTCAGTGGTTGGAAAAGTATTCTTAGACCATTCTGCCTATGCAATGGTATTTTCCTAACAGTATACATTTCAGTAAGTCCATTTCAAAAACAACCCTATGCATGGGTATCTTTTTATTCAAACACAGGTTTCAGCTTGTGCATACTGCTGTATCTCACCTGAAATTAATGGATTCATGATAATTGACACTTACTATGAACCTGAGCCAGTACGCCATGTGTATTCAGATGAAATAACCTTAATTAAATAAAATCAAAACAGAAAATAGCAGGAATGCTCCCTGTAAAACATATTTCATCTGCCTATAAGAAAGCAATCTGAAGATTACCTTGACTCCATCGCCCTTTCCCATGCTGAGATGCATGTGAAAAAGGTTTCAAAATAATATGGGATAGGTTTCTCCCACTCCAACAGAGAGATTCCTTTGAAAAATAAGTGATTGTAAACTTTAGGAGTAAAAATTGTGTTTTAGATGTCATATTACATTCCCTCTATTTTTTCATCTTGACCTGTGGAAAGTTATTATAATCTATTATATAGAAGCATAACCTATTATAAAGAAATAAAAGAAGTAGGTACATGTCATTCTGAGTATTGCGATATGTAATTATTAGATAAGATGCAAACTAATATACTTTTATGTGTTTACTGTAGGAAACAGTTTTTCAACACTGTGCAAGTAATTTCTTGCCCCCACTTCTACTTTATTCCTAGGAGAAAATTTCTCTCCTACTGTAGATGCTCTCTAGAGGGAGACTACAACTGTATTTATAAGTACACAAGCAGCAATATTCACTGACACACTATGTTCTTAATTGATTTGAATCAGGAAGAAGATTTGGAACAGCTTAACTCACACAGAAGGTACATTGTGGAGCAACTTCCACTTATTAAAAGACAGAAATATATCAGTCATTTATACAATAACAAAAGCTCATTCCCATGAGCTTTGTTTGCTCATTTAATACTAAACTTCTTTCATGGATTTACCATTAGATACACTTTTTCCTTTTCATACATCAAAAACCGGTGAACTCTCTTTCCCCTGCTATAACTTTCCATATTCAAAGCAGCAAATCATCCTTAGAAATTAACTCATCACCTGATATTTGACTTATATTTCTAAATTATTGTAAATATTACTATTTAGCTTTCATTTTAGGGCAGCAGTGAGGAAATCAAACTCTGAGTCAGTACTCCCTTGCATAATGACTAGTGCAAACAACAGCAAAGCAATCCTTGCTCCAAAGACATCACATATAATCAAATTATCAGAAAAAGTAATACTGATCATATTGTCTGTCTGTAAGATTTCATTTCAATTAATCCGCAGATGCCACATCAAGCACTAACTTATCATAACTTGTAATATAATCTGTTTTAGGACAGAAAAACAACACTTCCGATCCATAATTATGGGCTGACTTCACTAAACTGCAGTGCTTGAGAAAACTGAACTCACAAAATGTCTTGGTGTGGGCATAACTCTTCTGTTAGAGTAAAGGCAAAACAGGCATATCATCTAGCAAGAGTGCTTAGCTAAAACGGTCTTTAAGTTAAGGTACACAAATTTAACCTATCTTACATTGTTACCAGGTCTCTACTAGAAAGGCCTGGATATTTTAGGACATTAATTGGTGTTCATACACTTCCCAAATTCTAGCAGGTCTGCAAAGTTTTATTTCGATAATATCATTACCATCAAACTTCACTGCAAAAATAAAACAAAGCAATAATTATATTCTTAAAATAGATCTTGTTATCTGAGTTCTAGAATTATGTGCATGCAATTCATACACACAGAAATTTATGCAGCTTTTTTGCTCATAGTCAACTGCTAATCACAATATGTGAACTTCTAAAATAATTATCTAGAAATACAGATACCTTACCCGCACGTGTGGTTCTAAGGCTTTGACTCATAATTTCAACATGGCTTTTGTTTAGAGGTTTACACTAATTTCTTACCAATTAATACTAAAAATATTTCCATTATAGAGTATGTTCCCTTAAATTATTAGGCTTTTCACATGCACAAGTTCAGTCATTATCCATTTTCACTTCAATAACCAGGAAGGTACACGTCATGGTTGATAAAACCTATTATGTTAGCAAAAATACACTATAACGCGTTTGGCATCCATCAGTGTTGAAGTACTAACATATACAAATGCTTTGCTATAGATTTAAAAATTGAACTAGATTGAGAACCTTTTCTAACCTTAAAGGGAAAATGGGGTCATAAAACTGAGGAAGCTTTATGGCAGAAAGCCGTATTGGTATCTGTACTTAGGTACTCACCAAGTTAAATAATCCTTCCTTGATATTACATGGCAACCAGTTCAGATAAATAAACCAGATCATGTAATTCATAATCCAGAATGGTAACAATTAATTTTCAGAATCTGCCTCCTGTGAAAGAAAGCACTTGTGTTTCAAAGCCACTATTATTTTAGCCCTGATTTACCTGTACCACAACACGCTTTGGCCTATTCCTGCACAGACCTGGAAAGCTCAGCAACTGGGCCTAGAAAGCTATACTCTGCGGGCTTCATGCGACTCCAAATGTAAACAGCAGAACTTACAACTAATTGTCTTTTAGATAGAGCTGACTTAAGCAATTGAGATAACAGAATCCTACAACACTCTGGATGAAGCATACTAAAAATGTGAATTAATAAGTTATCTGATGTGGAGCTCCAGATGTTTCTTACTCTGGCAAGGTTCCTTAAGTGATGATAAGCAGATTTACATACTTAACTAATATGTTTATTTAAAGAAAATTTCCAAATCCAGACTAACATCCAGATTTCTTATTTGGCTTCAGATCAAAAGACATCCTATCGGTAGGGATGGCATCCAGGAAAAACCTTTTCAACATCTGCTTAGAACTAAACAACAGATATTTGATTCTGTGTAAATTTAATTGCAGACCAAATTTTACTTCATCCAGTATTTTTTATATCCTCAAGGCAGTCTGACCTAGTCATTTTGCATATTTAAATCTCTGAATACAGTTCATACACTGGCAGAGAGAGCAGTTGCTCAGAAGAAACTCTGGTAGCTTGTAGTTCGCATTTAAAACGCTGTGAAAACTTCATTCGAAGTGAAGGCAAAAGAAATTTGGGGAAGCAAAACCCTCCCCTCAGTGATTTAAAGAAGCAGGTTCAAAAAATTTTTACGTTCCTTAAAGTCTAAAGAATCTTAAGTAACGAATAATGCAAATTGAAGCTTTACTTTTTCATAAAGGTGGAGGAGGGAAAAGAAAACTTTAAATTAATCCTGCTGTGTCACAGTGGTATTCTTTGAAACTCTTTTTCATGAAAAGTGCTTATGGTTACATTTAAGGAAAACTGTTAGAAAAGATAGAGTTGAAGGAAAAGCTTTTTCCTTCAAGTAAGCCAAGACTAAACAAAAAGAAATGACCAGGAAATATAAAACATGGACTTAACTTTTACAATTAATGATCTTGGAGTAGAGCTTAAATGCAGAAGAAGGGACATATTTTCAAACAAGTTGAGTGCTCCCATACAGTTGTACCTGAAGTCAACATAATGGTTATACAAACATAGAATAGGTAAAAGTTAAGTAATGCTAGTAGATGCTAGCAAATATACAGACTAGTAGATATACATACTGTCTGAGGAATGATGCCAAGGATTAGGAGAGCTGATGGCAAAAACCAGCCAGTGTCTCCTGTGGTACACAAGAGAAAAGAAGTTGGGACAGAAGAAAATCTGCTCAATCCTGTTAATCCTAAAACATGGTTGCTCTACAGTACTTCACAGCCACCACTTTCAACCTACTTTGCAAAGCATGCAAGCACAGGAAAAGTGCTAATCCAAATCACCCTGCCAGGCTGTGGCAGAACCAAAAATACAGCCAAAAGAAACAAGAATGCCCTAGCCACCAAGCCACCAATTTCCTTACATTAAAAGGAGAGAATATGTTTTTACAGTTCATTAGTTATGAAAGAAGCCCGAAAAATGTCACAGGAATGTTCCCTAAATCATACTCAAAAGGAAATAAAAGGAAGCCAACATTTATTACTTCTTTACGAATGTGTGATTTATAAATCGGCATCATGACTCTGGAATACCTGGGGTAAGCAATATTGCTATCGGATGGACTCAGGCTTCCTGTAGTTTCCAGTCAACTTGCCTCTGTAGCTGAACGATAACAAGCAGAAAATGGCATCGTATCAGCTTGTTACTGAAAACAGTGACAGTCCAAGGTTTTGGAGTCAAAATTCTCTTCTCTTGATAGACACATGCAAGTTAGCTTGCCACAGCTGATGACATTCAAGCACGTATGAATGAAGACAAAACCTCTACAATGTTCATAGACTGTAAATTGGCTTAAATTATAAATAGGCTTAAAATAGTAAGATTTTTAACACTTACTGAATATTAAGTTTTATTTCCATAATAGTGTGGGTCTTCACAGGTCACAAAACCAAATTTCCTGACATCTGCAATGTTCAACTAAGAAGATATGCCACTTTTCAAATGAGCTACGATTATCACCTGATCATTTGTCTCCAAGACCTGATGCTTTAAAACAGATGTCACAAAATATGACAATGACACTTTCGGAGGTAAAAGGCCTTGCTCCCGGAGCCCCGCATGGCCAAGCCCTGCTCACGGCTGCATCAACCGAGGCAAGGGTCTGGAGAGAGTCCATGGAGAGGAGCAGCCAGGTGTTTTAGGGTGGATACTTGGCAGTGGAACAGCTGCCCAAATCCTTTGTTACAGCTCAAACTACATAGGGAAGCATTGATTCAATGCTAGGCAATACATTACTGATTTTGCTAATGCATTTTAGATAATTCCATTTAGCTTCGGCTAGCCCCTAATATAACCACCGTGTCCCACAGCATTATTTTCTCCAACATACGTTCCCAACTTCTCTTTAGTTTACTAGCCCTCTTTTGGCATTGACAGTTTCTTCTCTTCTACTCGTTCTTTTTTTTTCATTTTATTCCACATGTAAAGAAATTCGTCCCCAATTCTTTCATGTTGACCTTTCTCTAGTAGCAGTTCACATCCCCAGTTACCTGTACCTGGCACAAGCACAAACAGTGTCTTGTAACATTAATGCTTTCCGTTCCTTCAGGATTTTGAATACATCAGTAGAGTCACCTCTTATTTTCTTCTTTCATGGATCTTGTTTTCCTGATCTCTCTTTCTGTAATTATGTTCCCCAAACCACTGAACCATTCTAGACTGCTCTTTTTACATCCTTCTCCAGCTCTGTGATATCTTTTAAACATGGTAACAAGAAAGGAGCATGACATTTTTTGTTTTTCATTAAAAAATGGTGTTGCCACTGAGTCCTCTCATTCCATACACTTACATTTTGAAGTTCATGGATTTTTCCTTCTTAAAATTTGCATTTTATAAAATATATTATGATTTAATGTTTTTGGCATCATGACTTCTTCTTTTATACTGCAGAAGAACCAAATATACACGGCTTCTGCTTTCGATTTATCATAACTGCTAGTCTCCTTGCCTTATTGCTTCAGTTGCTCTCTGCTCAATTGTAGAATTATTAATATATTAAGACTCTCCATAGTATAGCCACTCCCACATGTCCGAGTGCAACAGGATATGTAAATCAGTAAAGAAGTTTGTACACTGTTCAATTCTATTACAGGAACTTTAAAGAGCAGTTTCTGTTTAGATAGTTTCCCAAATGTGCTTCACTAAGAAGGCATTAGCACAGTAAAACCTTCTTTTCTCCCCTCCAGCGATGGTAGGCATTTCAGTGGGTCCAGTTTAACCTTGGCCCAGTCTTTAATAACGCAGCACCTTAATAGTCCACTAGCTTGTACTATTACAGAGAGCTGCATATGAACCGTTCAACATGGTCACATACAACAGACTCTAATGAAAAACTGAAAATGGTATACAAAATTTCCAAAACTATCTAAGTGACATAGGAGCTGCAGCCCCACTTTCAAAAGTGACTTAGATGTGTAAGAGATTTTGAAAACTATAATAATCTGTCAACAATTATGCATTTCTCTGGATTATACTATATCTGTTTAATTACTCACTTGTAATCACTTTTGTGATTAATTAGATTTTCTTTTGAAGCAGTAGTGCATTATTCCCAACAGTTTACTATAAATTATATGCTAAATACTTGCATAACAGTATAAGGAGGTTTATATAAGCCATCCAGAGTTAATTCCTTGATTGGGCTCAGAAAAAAATTTCTAGAGAGAAAGAAAAGCTATGCAGGAGCTAGAGAGGAAAACTGTTGTTCGCAACAAAAGGAGCTTTGTTTGCTACCTGCTTGGGGAAATTGGGACTATTAAGGCAGTTAGGCCACCTGATGAAAGAGGAATTCCCGGCATAAGTGGCAGAGAAGCTGAGCAGGGAAAGGGTGTCTGTCTAGTCCTAAAAGGATGATAGAAACAATTATAAAGCAAAAGCTAGGAAACAAAAACAGTGTTCTCCTTCTAGGGCGAGGCAGGGAGGTTTCCTACAAGCTCGTAACCTAATGGCAGCTAGGACATACAGGCATGAGCTAAAAGCGGCACTCTTGGACGAAGCCACTGAAATTCCCAGAGAACGGTGCGCCAGGGATACGGGCGCCTTCCAGCTGGCTCCATGCTCCAGTACACCCATGCCTTCGGAAAGCTCCCATGTAGCTATGAATGAACTCTGTGATTGCTACGCAGTGTCCCACACATCTCTTAATTTGTACCTGTATTCTGTGTACAAACTTTGTGTTCCTCCATTGTCACGAATATAATTCTCCCATTCTTTCCTTTTTTTTCTTTTTTTTTTTTAATTGCTATAGGTGCTTTGTTGCTGACAAACTCTGGAAAGTTTGAAATGTTAAAATGGCAATGAAGATATGAAATTTAACATATCAAGGTGCTTTTGATGTCAACCTGGAAGTTCCCCCAGCCTCACATCCTAATAAACCAGCATTCCTTTGGAATTATAAAAGCCATCAGACCATGATAAGGGAGACAAAATCACTTCCAAACTCACCTGAGGTCTTGCAGCTAACAGCACAATTACATACGATACTGTGCCAGAGAATAGTGAAGCAAACATTAGGAGGTTTTTGATTTGTATGTATTATTTCTATAGAGCAGTGTCAGAGCTGACAGCTCAAAAGCATTGTCCCAAACTCTTTCTGTTTAATAATCTGCAAACATGATTGAAGGAAGCAGTAAGAAATCTAATAAAAATGAATGCAGAAAGGATTAAGGAGACAGCTCCATGACGATTTACAGTTCTACACAGTAGTCTCTTGGTACGAGTTCTGATAAGATAAATCTTGTTTACAGGGTGTTAATCCCATGTCCCAAATAATGCTAGTATGCACTGGATTCAAGCCTGCCTTAGAAGACTGAAGCTGCCTTCACATAAAATGAGCAAACATAGGTATCGGCAGCCTGAAGGAGGGAGTAGAAGGTCGCCGGTCGCTCTAGATTACACTTTCCAAGGAGTCACTTATATCACTTATATATATATTTCTTCAGAAAAAGTTTGATGTAAATTGTTTAGATGTAAATTATAAGTAAAGCTTCATTTGAGCTTTTCTGGGTCAATCATTGACTTTTATTATTCTCAGTAGAGTGAAATTAAAAGTTGGCTTTCAGGTTGTTTACATAATAGAGATTTTATGCACTTCCTGCGACTAAAGTGGACTCTTACCTAGTGAAATAACTTCAGTCATAAACAGACCATACGTTTATAGGGTATCAGACACTCTTCCGGATCAATTTCAACTACGAATGTAAAATTTTGCATTTCTCTTTGCGTAGCCAATAAGAGTTCATAGACTACTACTTTTTTTTTATCTCTTTATACCCAAGTCCCGCCATTTCAAAATATTAGCTAAACAGACATCATCCAAAATATTGCCCCGAAAGGTAATGGTTTGGCCCAGATAGAACACAGCAATTGAACAAAGAAGCAAGATTATATTCTTAGCTCTGATATTTAATTTGCTGGTGACTTTAGTCAGCTCACTTCACCTTCTGTGAATGTTTAATCTTCAGCCTTTCTTACTGTCTGTGTTGACTGTAAGAGTCAAAACACTCTCTTTTCATATATAGATACCTCTCCTGTTTTGTCTCAGAACATCCAAAATCTACTAGAGAAGAAATAATGATAAAATTCATTTGAAAAATTGTAAGAATCCTGTTCAGAGACTGATATTTTCAGTTGCTGCTTACTGATAATAACCATTCTTTTTTACAGTATTTTACTCATATTTTTGAAAATTTGAAAATAAATGTTTCTCTATAGGCTATACTACATGTCACTATCGAGAAGTTAGTTCTCCATTAGAACTTTTCTTTTTCTCCCCAAGTTGTTCTTAGAAACCATAATCCAAGTTTCTTCTCCTTCTGTCATTTGAATGCCTACATTCTATATCGACTGCTAACTAATCTGAAAGCTATGAAGCTGTATTCTTTTTAATCACATCTGTCGTTACAGGAGATGGTCACCTTAGCAGAAAGGTCACTATAATGGGTTGCTAATGGACTATTAAGGGTCTCTCAAGTATCAAGCTGATCATCATAAGTAGAAATTGAGACCCATTCTTTATTTCTGTATAAGATTAATTTTTTCCTCAGTAATTCCATGGATTAATAATGCAGGGTTTGTGCACCTCAGAAACTGCTTTCTGGTTTCTTACCACGTGCCATGCTCTTGACTCCACAATTTAAAAATAAGGTAACACCAACTCCTTTTAGGGATGGGGAAAATAATATGGTGAACAAGAATACTGGAGGAAACAATTAGATGACATTCTTGAAACAGTATTGAACAGTTTTCAAAATTACCTGAAATGATATTCATTTATACCCCATAACACTTTTAAAAGGCACAAGTGCACAAAATATTTCTAACCCAAGGTCTTGCTTTATCTTTGTTTTCTTATCAGATGAATTTCCAGATGCTAACACTTTAGAGAGCTTTGCAGACTATACAGAAATGCTCTGCACTCTGCCTAAGCTTGTTCTCTCGAAGTCGACATCCTTTCAAAAGGAAGCAGAAAACATGGAAAGTGGCACTAGACATTCAGACGTGGAATACTGAACTTATGTTCTTGCTTACATAACAAATGAAAATGAAGAAAGTGGGTTCTTTCCAGTCCCAGCTGGATATGAATCTTATAACAAACTGTCAAACAATTTGACTTATGTCAGATTTTGCTTAGATGCAGTTTTCAGTTTCTTCTGAGCTGAACAGGTTCATTTCACTGATTGGCAATGGAATAAAGAGGTTTGCCTACATTTAGACTTTTCAGCTCTATAGGTTACTGTTCCATAGTTACACATATATAAATAAACAATATATATACAAAGCTTTTTTGCCAGCAATGCCCTTATTCTCAAACACTTCTTTCAAGTCAAATACTTCTTTCTGTCTTCTTTTGGATTTGCACCCTGATCAACATGGTCAGCATGTCTTATGTTTCAAATGGCTTTCTGAAGTTGCTCTTGAGGTTCTGCCTATATTTTCTGACAATCCAAGGTCATCCCACATTGCATCTCTTCTCCTTTACTGTTTCAACACTATCTTGGAGGATAAGTGTCAGCAGGTGTAAACAGGAGAAAGGAGATAAGTGGTACCATTATAGCAATGCTTTCTCTTGAGAGGGGCTACTTTCAGAAAAGAAAGCACTTGCAGCAACTCTTATTTGATTGGCATCATTGTCTAGTGAAGCTGGCACACCATCTTGTGAGCAGGCACAACGCCATCCTAACAGATGGGCATGTGGATAGGAAGCCAAAAGATAATGTATGAGTACCAAATGTGTGTATTGGAGGGCAAGTTTCCCAGTCAGGAACATCAGAACGGCAGTTTATAAGCTTCAGGACCTATGTTTAAGAGAGATAATGTACACATTCCACCTTCACAGTAGACAGTGTGGGCAACAACAACTCCATAACAACCGAAAGAGCCCTATGAGTACGGCAGTTCAGTGGCTGGAGAAGGAATTATCACATGTAACTTCACGTAAGCTAAAGAGCCATGTAAAACCCAAGCGGGGAGTATAAGCAGATGAGAAATACTACATGAATCAGACTAAGGTTCTTGCCTATGACATTGACCAACACGGGCATAACTAAAGACTAGGAACAGGGGACTGTACGGAGGGATCCTGTCTGAGGTATGCCTCCCAAGTTTCAGCAATTGGCAATTTACAGACTTTCTGAGCTGGAATTTGTATGTGGACCATCATATTCAATAATAGCTGGACTTAACTTTGTGAATTTGTATTACATTGTTCTGAATCCATTTATACATTTGGCCCCCACAATATCTGATATTAATGAGTTCTACAAATGAATTATACAGTATAAAATGACTAAGAACTTCCTATGATTTCTGTTAAACTTGCCACTTATCAGTGTCATGGAGTACCAGCATAGTTCTTATGTTATCAGAAATAACTGTTTCTTATTCCTCATTTCTACAGCAATTTTGAATGCATAGACTTCTGCAGTAGTCCTCGCCTGCACTGAGTTCTGTTTGTATTTCTCAGTTACTATTTCAGGCCTTCCAGGTTTCCCAAAACGGTCATAAGGATGGGCAGTTCTTAAGATCTGGTCTGAAATCCTGTTTTGGCTAGAATTTGGTCTTTGTTTACTTTTGTGCTCCCCCCACCGCCACTGCCGTGGCTCATCTGGTCAGCAGCAACCTTACAAGGGGTATAACACTGAATAAGGAGCCAAATCACTGACATGATAAATATTCATGACTGATTGCAGTCAATTCAGGCTTGGCAGTATTACACGTCTTCTTTAAATGGGCTTGCATCACAAGGACAACGACATCTCACCAAATAGTGCCATGCTGTACTTCAGAATGAAACTACATTCTTTGGTCCCCCCTAAGCACTTGCACTTCGCGAAGCCCTGAAGTGCAGTAGTAGAATATAAAAATAACAAATGGCCAAGAAGAATATGAGGAGTTATCTCAAGTGCTGACAACATCTCTCAGCAGAGAGACTGGGACCGCATCCATTTCTGACATCCCATTGCATAATATTGCATAAAATTACATAAAAGTATCCATTCATATTCTCAACTCATTGCTAAATATTCCCTTAGTTGTAGCCTTTTTGGCCTTATTAGTAGCCATGAGCTATGATGTAATTATAATCAAATGGGTTTCATACCACCATGGGGATTTTTAGTATTTCTAGCAAGTATACCCCTAGACATCTAAGGTAGGGCAGAGCAATGTTCTCCTTTATTCCCAAGAACAACAACAAACAGAACACTGCTATATAAGTTTAAATGCTTCTATTTTATACCAGTAAAATTTCAATAAGCTCATACAATACAGGAATTTTTAATACAGATAGCATATAAATGATATTTACTTACCTTTACAAAAAGGACATCTCTTTGTCAGTATAGCATCGTTGTGGGATATTGTAACACAATAGATCAAAGTAAAAATTTAAAATTTTGGTTTTTAATCTTGTATAGACTTTCCTCCAACAGTGCCATTGGGTTTAAAGTATATTAGTATACTTTATCATAGTATATTCACGTTATTACTCCTGTGTCACTGAATACATACATACGAAAACTATTTTAGTACCTCTGACTTTTTTTTTAATCCTCTTTATTATACCTTAAGACATGTTAAGAAACATTATCAGGCTTCACCTGCCTTATTCTCCTGAAAATAAACCCAGGCTGATCTATTCTCTTGCTTTTATGCATGTCCCCATACAAACACATTGAAGCACATTTTATTTCCAGCCAGAAAAAGTAAAAGAGAAAATCTATGATCCTTTTTGGTGTATGTTGGAGCATTTTGCTGTCTTCTTTAGTACTCAAGGTAGAATAAGTGATAATCAATAGCGATATCTGCTTGAATTTGGAAGGCTTGATGGAGGTGCTTTTGCAACACATCACGGTGCCTGATTTGCTGTAACTTAGTCAGGTGTTCTTACCTCTGCAGCAGCACTACGTTTAATTTACACCAATTGTTAGCTGAAATCTATTAAAGGTTATTAGTAGCATTTCAAAGTACAGTTGTATCTAGCTGGTTTGTCTCTTGTTAAAATTGACGAGCTGGTTTAGCTCTTTTAGCATCAAATTTGAGATAAACTAGAATTTGCAGAAGCCATGCAGGTGTCAATAACAACACATAGAGCCACTGTTACGCTTCATTTCTGGTTTTTCTCTATAGCAAAACATTCCCTCTGCTTTAATGGTCTGCCTAACAACCAGGCAAGTCAGGGAAGCACATTACAGTTATGTTGCGTTAAATTAACCCAAGACACAAAGTGAGTTCTCCTCTAAGCCAGAAATAGGACCCAAACGCCATAGTCCTTGCACCAATGTACCTTGTTTGAATGGGCAGCCTCTAAGACAGCAGCTTATTGTGCTTATTCCATCAGTTCTGGGCATCTGTGTTAAGAGGCGCCTTTGATCTCCAGGTATTTCGTTTAACGATACTAGATTTCACAAACAGCTACCAACTGACTAGGACCATACTCAACTCTCTGGTCTAAAGATACTAATAATTCTTTGATCATTTTGTATGCAGGCACATTATTTTGCTACAAAACCAACTTAAAAGGATTCTGAAAAACAAAAGACCAAAAAAAATTATAGTTCTGGTTTTATATGATTCATATTCATAAATGCACACATAATGTGCATTTATGCACATTACATTTGTCATGCACATTACATGTGTTAGAAATATGCCAAATAGTGACATATTTTAAAGTTCAATGGCTCAAGTATATGTTTTTGAAATATGTTTTCTATATGCTTCTCTTCTACAGTAGGTTCACTTTTGCTGGAACATAAGTGTATTCATTCAAAATATTTTTACCAATATTTTTCTCAGAAAAATGCATATGTGAAATATAAGAACTGTTATTTTTAGAGTTCCTATTTTGTTCCAAATTTATCCCAGAGTATTTTCTGTAATAATTCTACTTTTAATGCTTTTATCGGAAACCTGCTTGTATCTAATTTAATTTTAATTTAAAGTGAATTTGGATCTAGGTAAAATGCTGCTTACAGAGTGTGTCTGCCAGAGTATAAATTGCTCAGTACTAAAATGCCCACCCCCTAGAGAACAACTTCTGCAGGTACTTTATAAACAACTGCTGAGGTTACTCAACCTGTTAATTACCGTTGAAAATTCAGCCTGGTATCCAAATTATATACGTTACAAAGAATGCTTATGCCAGAGTTGTCAGCAGCAAGCTGCCTTCTCGATCCCACCCCCACTGCCACTCCGAAATGCCCTTGAAACTAAGGAGATACAGTGTCAGTGAGGAATAAAATGAGGAATTCATCAGAACACACATAGGCTGTAGGTACACACGCGGTAATGACAGACTCTTGCTCTGTAAGCAATTCTTATACATCAGATGTTCCCAACCTAAGTTACACACCTAAAAATAACTGCTCGTGTCAGAGGGTTGTAAAGCAGGAGGAATGAGTACTACTCCCTCCAAAGCCCTAAACCCAAACGGATAAATACTCCAGCTTTAATAATTGCAACAAGGACCATTTCGGAGCACAATTACAATTGATCTACTGACAAGATTGGGTTCAGAAAAGGCTACTGACAAAATTCCCCACCTCAGGATGAAGTTAATGAGGCTGTCGAGGGAGCAGCAGGACCAGATTTAGTGCCAAAAAGGCACCAGTCACACTAGCGAGATACTGAAGGGGAAGAAAAGGCAGTGCTAAGTGATAAGGAACAGTGCAGCTCAATGACAGATAGCTTTAGACTCCTTAAAGTCCAATAAACAGATGACAAAGATTGTTAAATCAATTCATAAGAATTATGCTGAATCCTGACTAAGATGCACATCAGACAAACAGCGCAGCATTTAGAGTCAGGAAATATAAGAAGTCAAGAAGGTAATCTATGTGTCACATGAAATATGAACAAGGAAAAGGCGCTCTCAGACTCCTTGGAAGCAGTTTAGTACTTTCTTGCTGAGCTACAGCAAATTTCTACCGTCAGGATGACGAAGACACCCTGGCATCCTTTCCCCTGGCATTTCACAGGCCGAATACGAAAACAACTGCAAGGGATCTTAAAGGCAGAAAGACCCCTTAATCAGGAAGCACTCAAAGCTCAAGAGAAAATTTCCAGTTCTGCTTCTGAGGATTTTTGGATAAAAAAATCTGCCAGCCAGTCTGGAAAAAAACAGATATGGCAGAACGTACAACAAATCAGCTAGGTTATACTAAGTCATTTTTCTTACAAATAGTTCAGAGGTAAAGTCCCCTCAAAGTCCTTTCAGTGAAATCCTGAAACAAGACATCATGACAGTGGATGACTGCTTATAAACCTCGAATCCACTCCAAGTTAGCCAAACTTGGAAAGTCAGTCTTGGGAACTCTTCAATACAGTGCAAGGGCAAAAACTTTAATGCAGTCCCAAAATGCATGCGTTCAAATACAACAAAAAGATTTTACTTTGAGCTTCAGGTAAAGAGTTTTGAAATGATGTCGATTTCTCATAAGAGTATCCACCTTCAAATCTGTTTCAACTTTTTCTTGTAAAAAAAGACAAGGGTATCTAAGGATGACAAAATCTGGTATCTGGTACACCTAATGACCTAAAAATAAATGAGGTAGCAGAATTTGCAGAGAATAAAATTATTTAGGTTTTCAAAGTCCTGAAACTTGGGAAAGGAGCTTTCAAATGGCTTAATAATCTAGGTCAAAGCCATAGCAGAAAAAATTCAATATTGATAAATGGAAACTAATGTACATGGTAGAGATAATGCAAATTAGTCATTCATCTTAGCAAGTTCTAAGCTAATATACTCAGGGGAGGGCACCTAACTATTATTGTGAATAAACCCAAAGGAAGGCCTGTAGCATGAACAACAGCCTGTAAAAAGAAAAAATATATATGTTTTAATAAATAAGGAAAATGATGAAATAATGCGGGAAAACTATAAATTTTCTGCATCTCATAGGGGATATTGAAGTAATGGGGTTCACAGAAGCAGACAAATATGATGAAAGCAAAAAAAAGCTCTTAGATAAGAAGAAATTGCTTTTTAAACTCATATTTTGTTTATTTTCTTGAAAAGAAGACAAATAGGAACAGGCAGTAATGAAAGTTATAAAGAAGGTCAACTGGGAGCTTTTCTTCTCCTTTTCCATAATACAATAAAATGAGGTAGTTATTAAATTGAAATGGGGCAAATTAGGAACTGATAAAAGGAAAATAATTTTTCTCACACAACACATAATTAGATTTTGGAATTCCTTGCCACGGCATTTTGCTAAGGCCATAAATTTAACAAGATTCACAGAGGGATTAGATTTTATATAGATAAATTCTTGAGATACACAGTGGTTGAAACTAGAAGTTTTACTCAATGTTGACAAAGAATTACTTGAAGTGATCTAAATCTCAATGTTTCAGATATTAAGACAAACTTAATGAGCACTGCACAGATGACCCCAATTCGTCAGAATGTAGAGCTAAGCCATATCAGAGCTCTCAGTCAGTACAGTAATTCCCAGATCCTTATGTTTCACGCAGGACTCTTCAAGGCTATAAAGCTAAAAGTTGGGGTTTGCACTGCCCCTCTGCCAGACAGAGACCAAGGCTGGAATCGGGCAGTGGAGGGGGAGCGCTGCCTCGGGGAGCAAACGGAGGGATTTCCTAGCTAGTCCTATTTGAGGTTTACAGCCATGCACACCACAACTAAGAGACTCCATAGGAAAGACGCTCACAGAGAATTTTTTCCCTCCATCTTCACCAGCTATTTTTACTCTCATCAAATCGTTTTCTAAATGCTGATCAAGAAACATTCCAATACGGCAGTTGTCATACTAGAAAGGACAGTAACTGCTTCGTTAAAAACCTGGAAAAATGTGATCCTGTGCATAGAGAACAATGGTCTGCTACATTTTATTTCCTAAATTTTGAAATCATGGTAATGTTACTGGATGTCTCTTTTTTCAACAGCAACCATGATCAAGAACAGTGTCTGGCCATTCAAACCAATAATACGCAAAACTTTTATCACGTAACCTAATCAGTATTTTTTTCAGAGTGGAAAAACAATACTCTAATTCACATAGAAAAGGCAGAAAATAGGTGCTTGATCAATTTATCACAAAATGTAAAAACGGTCTAGTCAGAGAGATTTCAGGTACTGAGAATTCAGCCACGCATGGGGGCAATGACAAAAGCATAGCATGAGAAGCAAATATGAGGGAATCAGGAAAAGAAGAAGAGAAAGTCTGACAGTTGCAAAAACAGACCCGAAACTGGAGAGGAGATCTGGTAGCTGACAGTTTGGCCTTGCAGGAATACAGACCAACGTTAGCAACGTAAAGTAAACGTCTCCTCACAAGCGTACGGAAGCACTGTATTAGACAACCTTTGTTGGCCTGTGCTCTGAGATAAGATATGTGTCAGGTGTTTGGGTCAACAGAATTTCATTTCTTTTTGCTCTTCTAACTTACAATTCTTTATTGAACTTCAGTATGGATTTACTTCCAAATCACATACTGTACCTTCTTGCACTACTGCTTTTTAGGTAAACACTAACAACACTACAAGATGGAGCTGATCCAAAGCGTTTGCTAATTCATCAGTAGCGGGCAACCGACGTGTTTTCAAGCAATGCAAATTACTTTGGCTACTGCACAGCTCCTGCTTCTTTCAAATACTGATGGCAAAGAACCTTTCCCAGGATTCATATCAAGTATTTATTTTAACAGCATTAATTTATGATGTGTGTTATTCCTTTCTACCCTGTGCAACATGACTTATTCAAAAAGCAAGCCATTTTCCCAAGTAAACACTCATTTTCCATTCTAAACAGTGATGCTCTTTGTGGATTTTAAGAGTACAGGGGCATAGTCAGGAAAATATCTTTTGTATGGTTTTTGCTTCAGAAACTTTCACAGTATTATTAATTCTTCAGGATATTCTAAAAATCTCTCCCTTCCTTTAGTATTTGAAAATTATCTGCTACACAGTATCTATTAAAAGTGAAATTACAAAGTAAAATTTTGACTTTCCGAAAGAAAGCTCTTCCCCTACTTTTACTGCTTTTATTATTGTTGTCTGCTTGTTTGGACTCAACACTGTAGATCATTATAGGATCACTCAGCTTAAAAAAACAGTATTTTTCAAAACAACATTGAAATAATTGTCAGCAAGTCACTTAACCTCTCTAATGATTCAGGGAAAACGTCGATGCAGTTGCGCCCTTTGTGCTGGAGTGAACTTGTCTCTGCAGTAACCTTGCTGCAGTACTGGTTAACTACACTTAACTGAGTTCACAGAGCTGGCGGGACTCTATTTCTTGGTCCACGTGTTCCCTTTTCTTCATGGTGTTCACAGGGAAGGTTGCCTAAACTTGATACTAGTTAATTCACAGAATTGATAAATAATGAAAAAAGGAAACTTAAGCTGTTGTTAAAAATCATGAACGTAGACGCATGTTCACCCTGGCTAACATTAGCCTTGCAAGGCAGTATTTCATCGTAATGATATAATAAGGGTTGGGATTTCTGGCCAGATTTGAAGGTCTAAGCTTAAGCTCGGTCACTTGAAAGATCATTTAATTAAAATATATACTATAATATTGGAATAAAATCAGTAACTTCTACAGGTTCTTAAAGACACTGCAGATTTTGAATGTAACAGCAAGTTTGAGAAATGTTCAGACAATTAAAACTTGATAGCTGATGTTGCTGGGCAGGGAAAATAGAATGTCTTGTGACCAAAACATCTGTGATACCAAACAAAGCATGCATGGTCCTGAGAAAATTTCCAGAAAAAATTGTTTATACTTGATTCCTCAACAATTCTTTGAAAAACACCCCTTAAGCCTAAACTGACTTTCTTAAAAATCCTTTTTCTTAAAATTATTCATTAACTGACGATAGAGAAGGTAATATACAATAATTCTGTTATCACAAACACCCTTGTTATCCTCTGTCTGCTTTGAAAACTAATGACCTAACCTCAGCTAATTACACCCTCTTAAAATAAATTGAAATTTGCAAAAATTTTCAATTTACTCTGTGTTACTATCATGGTTTTTAATAGAGTAGTACTCTGTACTCTACTATCCTATATCCAAATGTGACTTTCAAAGCCTATGAATCAAAACTATTTCCTCCATCAGCTAACAGTTAAAAATGTGTGTGTGTGTGTGTGTGTGTGTACACGCATGCACACACCTGTTTAAGGGGGGAGGAGCTCAGTATCATGTTGATGGCTGTAAATCATCACCAAAACACAGTTTGAAATTAAGGCAAGAACTTCAAGAGACTGACAATTATTTCTACCTCACTGATAACACAAGACAATATGAGTATTTATACTTGATATTTTATACTAGAGAACTTTAAACACTAGGCAAGATAATTACATATATGAACAGTGCAAATGTATTATCATGATATGCTGGGAATCAAATCATGCAGCTGTGAAGAGCAGATGCTAGGATATTTCTACACATAAGAGAAGCCAAGCAGGTGACAACATTAAGCTGCACTACTGCAGAGGCTATAGACTGTGATACTGTGATATCTGGCATCATGTGATGGTTCTTGACGTGAAAGACATGTTAAGACTAGAACACTTAAGTCTCTGCTGCATTTGGCACTGAAAAGAATTTCTGAATCACTAATTTATTAATGTAAATGGCATGCTAATAAATATTGGTAAAGAAAACCCTTGGCATTATTCACATTCTGTGCCCCAACACACTGACAAAGGATACAGTCAGTACCAGAAGGGGTAAAACAATGTGCTATCGGCATGAAGAATGTGTATGCTGTTACTAGTGTTCTACTAAATCTAATGAATAACTGATGATTTCCAAAGATTAAGCAGTTTACCATTTCTCTAACTGTATCAGTGATGTCATAGCTATTAATACCACCATATTCCTCCATAAGGACCAAATACCTGGAAACATTCCAAGTACTCAAGCTGCACTAACACCAGGTCCTTGCTTAGCAATCCTAGTGGCTAACCATTGGCATCAGTCACTAACGTAACCAGCAAACTTGGACCCGTGATGGGCAGCCTCTGCCTGAATGAAATAAAATTCACCAAAAAAATTATTAAATGCATTTGGGAAGGGAGAAAACAAGAATAGAAAAAGACTACAAAAAGTCTGTAAGGGTCAGCAGATCGCAACATACCCCTCTGTTTCATTTTCATGGTGAACACAGCTAATGTGAAGTTAACAATGTTCAGCATAAATATCACTTGGAGAATTTGGTAAGATGAATTGCCTCTTGCACTGTGACATCAGGGTTGTGTAAAGAATTTTATATACATGTTGTATTTCCTGAAAACATGCTTGAGTCACAAGACTGAATGTATAGAGAAGATTTATACTCAACAGCAAGAACAACCTGAACGGATGTTTGAAATTGCATGTACATAAGATGACACTTTTAAGAAACAGCCATTTATTAATGACTACAAAAACTTCTATTATGCTCCTTAGTAAATATTTAATTTCTGGAAAATTCATACATAAATTCATTTTCAAGTATTAATGGCAATACCTTTTAGAAGGTGCTTCAAATTTCTACTCAGCAAGAACAACTGTGTCTATACAAAAAAATTTTTCTATACAACCAAGCCATCAATTCTACTCACTTCCTAGAAAAGAAAAAACAGACTAAGCAACTCACAACATTTTTTTATAGTCATTTTCCTGCATTTAAAGATACTGTTAAAATCCTATTAAAAAGAATTGATTTTGCTCAGCATTGTTTGCAAAAGAGTGCCCCAAAGGAAATATTTCAGTTTTGGTCAAGGCTTAGCTCTTTCATCAAAAAACAAATGAGAAATTAGTACTGCCAGCTTTCCTTTCAGAGCAAAATACAAACTATTTAATAAAAAATATTTTCAGTACAGTCAGCGAGTTGTGTACAGACAGTGTTTCATACCAAAAGATTTAGATTTTCCTACGGAAGACTGCATTTTCAAATACTATCTAAAAAAAAAGTCTCTCACTCTCTCTATATTTTTCTCTTTAAATTTAATACTGACCTTGAACTAGACTGAATAAATTCTAAGTGGATCAAATGGTTACTAAAATAATCCATTTATAAAAAGGAAGCTACATAACCATAGAAATATTTATAACTAGATGGTGCATATAGAAATACAAAAACTGATTTTGCAGCAAAAGCATGATTTTAAGAGATCTGCAGCTGTTCTCAACCTTTAGCATTGCCTATATGAGCCAAGAAATTTTTGTCTGGTACTGAAACTAAATTAACTCCATGGCTTGTTTTCTATCCCCTTGGGTAACCCCCCGACATACACTGTACCAGGCAAAAAGCTTTTCCTCAATTTCATTTTCCCAAAATTGAAATGCTTTAAAAAATAAGCATAAATGTATTTCAAAATCCAATTGCTTTGGCCCTAAACCTAGCTTTTCTTGGCAGTGTGCACTTGTTTTTAATCTGAATGCTAATATTTTGCAATGTGGCATCAGATATAAAACACTAATTTACATTGTGCCAGAGATCTATAGTATTTATTTCAGCAGTAGTTAATCAATAAATGATTGGAGTAGCATTTTTTTTGGTTTCAAAGGAACATTGCTTAAGCTGTAACATAATACTGCAAATTATTCTATGAATGATATATACCGAAATGTCTAGAGCAAAACAACCCTATCCATTACAACTGTCTCAAAGAAGGGAAGCAGAGTAGGAGAAAGAGTGGTGTGATTTTAGATCAATCTGTTGAGTATGTATAAGATACATACATGCAAACGCTTTAGTGGAGGAGGACAAATATCATAAGATTCTAAGACTAAGATTTTTATAATTACTTCAGTGGGAATGAACTTTGAAAACTGGAAGTATTTGCAGACTTGGAGCTACCATTCCAACTTTTATTCCTACCCACATATCTTGCCAATTGAACTTGATTCACTATTATGTGAACTATATTAGGTATAAAGTTAGTGCATTTGGCTATTTTCTAATGTAGACATAGGCAGAACTCCTGACTGTACTTTCCTATGCAGGACTGTAAAACAAATTGCGGGGTTAATTCTTTGACCTTAGTTGTATCTCTTGACTATATCAGATTATACATATATTATCAGAAATAAGTAATCCAACAGTCACACAGATCAGACTAATAAGCCTTACACAGTCAAAACTCATGGCAGAAACTGTGAGAACTAGAGAATTTGTCAAAGAAAAGTGCAAGTTCTAGTCAGGCTTTTGGCTTCCTACTAGCTGAGTAACTGTAATGAGAAAGCTGAAGTTTTCTTCCATATTAGCAAAATGGTTTTCCACATACTTAAAGAAAATTTGCATATATTTTCATATCTGGTTAAAAAGATAATTTTGAAAATTATATTTAAGACCATTTTATACAAGAAAGTCCATTTCAGAAAGTTTACTGCCAATTTTTACAGAGATGAAAATTTTAGCAGAGAAAAACATACCAATTTTTTGTGACCGTAAGTTTTCAGCCAGTATAGTTTCTCTGAGTCCTCTAGATTTTGAATCCGATGGGAAAACTTCCATCTTTTCACAGTGACCTAGCTGAACTTCTGCTTAAGCGAGCTGATATACTACCACTTGGAGAAAGCTTTTTTTATATATATATATATATATATATATATATATATATATATACACACACATTTTTCTGTTTTCTCCAGCACAAGCATGATATCCCCAGCTATGTTCTTTAATGATATAATCAGCTGTGTTTTTCCTCACTTATTGGACAGGTGCATTTCCCTGCTAATACAGATTTTCTTCCCCCTAGAACTACTCTGGCACAAATAGTTTCATTACTCCAAGCCATAACCTTCATTTTCTATTAATCAAATAAAGTCTACTACCTTTCCTATTATTATTTATCCCAACCCATCTTTTGAGTTCATACAATGGCTCTCCAGGAGATGTCTTACGGATCTGCCACGCAGTGCATGAAGCTAGACCACAACCACCTTTTAGGTCAAGTAAGGACACAAACTGATTGCTGCTGCCCCAACCCCTTGCCTTCTTTGACTTAGCACTTACCAGTTCGCACAACAAGGTGGGAAGGGAGGATGTGGCTGAGGGAAGATAATATTACATGGGTTACGTGACTCTCCTGTGTCCACCCACGCAGTGAAAGGCATCAGCTGAGGTCTGTAACAGAGACGAGACACACAACATAGTTACTTGGCAGCACTGTTCCTCTTCTCTTTCAAATCCTGCCTGCACCAGGAATAGCTGACTCACACCTTGGAGAAAAGGGCTGAAGTGCTGTATTAAATAGAGGTGTTACAGCATAGGAACACGAGACTAGCAGGACCTGCTTCCTTCCTTGCTCTCTTGCAACTATAATTACCTAGCAAATATACTGAAGGAAAAAAATATTGTAGTGGCTATGAAGCATTTAATCATTTAACAGCTGCTACGGGAGCTAAAGACCAAATTCCTTCAGAACTGGGGGTGGTTTTCTGCAAGTTCTATGGATATCAGTTGTGCTGTCTTGAAGAATGGCTATTATATATATGGTTTTGATGCTAATTCTATCTCCAGAACGTAGGTATTTTCCTACTTGAAGTATTACATTTGCATTTTTCCATTCCGGCAGTCTTTTCATTTTGCTCTGTAGGGATTGATTTATAGTATACTTTATATGTTGTTACTATGATGTGTGCTGGCTTACTGTATGCTTTTTATATGAAGTTTTACAAAGAAAAGGCTTGTTTATTTCATGTGCTTTTCACATGGATTTTTATTTTAATACTGGGATTTGGTTTAAAAAAAATTAATGACCATGTAAGCCCTGGTAGCTGACCAAGGATTACCAAGCATAGAAAGAAGAATATTATCAGTTCAGTGCAGGATCACGACAGAACAGGAAAAATCTCAGGAAGTTTTAAATGCTGTCTAACACTACAACCGTGAATCCACAAACAAATTCATCTTGCTGCACGCCATCTGTATATTATGTACAGGGAAACAGTTTTTTCAGTGGTTCTTTCATGAAAAAGCCTTGCCAGTTTGGGTAGTGTAAGGAGTTAGCTTAGCTTCCTTTTAATTCCTCCTGCTTGTTGTAACATATACACATATCCAGCAAGCTGTTTTAGTTTTAACTCTTTTGCTCACTGAAACATCCGCAGTATCTGGAGGCTTACTTATCTCTCTGTATTCGCTCTACCTGACATTTTTGTACTTCGTATTTAATTTGTTAATTTGTTGTTTAGTTTAATAACCAATTTACTTGAGTCTGAAAAGCAACTGGAAGAGATCATGATTGGCCAGGAGCCCAACCTAGCTCCACCTCCCACCACATAGGACTAGTTGGCATCTTCTTCACGGTTTGCCTGGGTTTTTTTCTTCAACACCCCCCACGCATGGATGAGCAGGTACAAGACAGTGCATCTCCTGTGAGGTGGTTTGTGTCGGATTTAGAATTCCAGTTAGTGATGGAAACATCAAATTCTGAATCAGGAGAAATTTAATTGGCAAGAACAGGACTTTTCACATATTTTTAGCTCCTGTTTTCAATATGTTTCTTAGGTTATTGATATAGAATTCTTGGGACCTGCTCCAAGCAATAACTGTGGCATAAAAGCTGAAAAACACTTTGGGGAAACTTTGGCTGGGAAGTTAAGGGGTATAACAGAATTTTTAGCTGAAAAGGTGGCATTTTTCTCCCCTAGTTGATTTTGATTCAGTACTCTGTCTGCTAGTAGCCAGTGAGTAAAATCATTTCTTTATCCTGTATATTTAAAGTTATTCTTTATTATATGGTCTGTTAGGAAATGTCTTCTATAACATGTAAGAAATACATCATTCATTTCTGTTTGTAATTACATACCATATTTGTTAGTGTATGCCCTTATGTTGTCCATATATATCTCAGGTAACAATAAATACAAAGTCAGTGAGTATATGGAAAATCAAGAATATGAAACAAAAATATAACTGAAATTAAGAATAGACTTATAAGCCAGATGAAGCACCAATATTTCAAAACAGAGTGGAGCGTAAAAGCAATCAAGCGAAATAAAGGCAGAAAATGAAAAGAATGTTGTAACAGTAGTTGAGATAAATTATGATGTTTTTAAGTATACAAGGAACCAAAGGTTATTACAGGAAGCAGTATGACTTCTAATGGCAAGGGTATTTTGGTGACAGAAGAAGTAAACATACAGCAGACACTGCTTCTAGAAAATGACATGAATCATTCTGAGAAGAAAGAAGAAAATCTGCAGGAAATCAGGAGCACAGCAAAAATTGAACATCTGAAGACTGACAAAAATGACAACATCAGAAGGCATCTAAAGACAAACACTTCACAATCTTGGGATGAATTAATTTTAAGTGGCAAGAGACAGAAGAAACATTAATAGATATCTTTGGAAGCAAGAAGACAGGTGACAATTTCTGGCTGATAGTATCATCTCTCTATTACCATATGCTGCCATAAATTACTTCCATCTCCTAATAAAGGCTTGCTTTATTAAAAATAATAGCAAAACCCACTAATATAGTAGTTCATATAAGCAACACAAGCAAGGGAAAACCTGAGTTATCTCAGACCAACCACTAAGCCAACAGTAGAAGATAAAAATTCAAGAACTGATAGTTTACATTCCCTTCAGTTAGTAAATTTTACCTTTTTCCATATAGTAACATCATCTTGCAACAAAATAATGTAGTATATTATAAAGAATTAGACAGTAATTGTGATCCATAGTTGCTCTGTCCAGGTTGAGATCTTACACCATAAAACTTATGAGCATTTTGGACTGGTGCCCATGATGAACTAGTCTGAGCTGACAGGAAATTTGGGCAGGTTTGAATACATATCCTAAAGCCTAGAGGTAGATCTGTAGTTTACCTGTTCTGAAATCCTCCTATAAACCATGTCCCTAGAATAGGGGGAATGCTAAACAACGGGAACAGAAGTACATTTTTACATGCCTTTCTACAGCTGCTTTCTCTTACAACCTACATCCTTAATGGCAGTTGACAGTTCAGGAATTTTATGATCTTGATTCCTGCTTTTATAATTGACTTTTTGAGAAAATATGTTGTTTTGGGACAATCTGACTTGCCAAAATATGGCAAACACACGGTCTGAATCAAGTATTCCAACACGTGATTTATATAATGTTATTGCCAGTCAAGAGACTATTCATCCTACTCTCAGGCAAGACAGCAATTAAAGACTGTGTTCTGCATTTAGAAACTATAAAACACCCTTTTTTGTGACCATGTTTTATCCTCTTGCATCAACAGCCTAGTTCAGTGTCCATTTTATTATTTGAATGCAGTGATTTCTGAATCACACATCAGGAAACCCCTCCTACACCCTTGCTATTTCATTGTAACCCATGTTATGGGCAAAAATAAATCTGTTTTCTTTTCATCATCTTGTTTGGGATTTACACATTAGCTATTCTCACATATCAGTAATGGAATTTAGCTTTTCTTTGCTACATCTGGATATTTCCTGAATCAGCTTTCATCCTGTCCCTAGCTATGGTTTCAGTCATGCTTAGGAGACCAGCACCTGAGAGAAAATACACAGTTCCCTGCAGATTTATTGCTTAAAATAAGGCAAAAAGACAGATCTTTTCTTGTTTTCATTTTTTTAGATTTTACTTCAAGTTGAGATACCAAGAGCAGTAGAACACCAGCTTCCATCCTCCCTGAATCAGGCCCCTATTTTGGTTCAAGTATGATCATAATCAGGTTGTTGCCGTTAATTACTCCACACGAAGTTCTCGTCAGAAACTGACAGCTTTTGATTTGGATTAAATCAAGTTGCTTAAATATTTATAAAGCTTTAGAGCAAAAGATACACACGGTATTTGCTTTACGTATAGGCAGCAGAAATATGAGCATAGAGCAGTCTGAGCTCACTAGTCATCTGAAGAGTAATACATTTTGTTTGTTTGTATTTTCTAAAAAAACCTATTGCATTATGTTAAATACCCCGAGGACTTAGTATAAAACGTGACTGGAATGAATATAAAGAAAAAACTTTCTGTCTCATTAGATGGTCTGAGTTTCAAAATCTGTTCTAAAAGTGTTGTAAAGTGTGTAGTGTTGTAGATTAATGCACTGAATACATTTCCACAGTGCTTGATGTGTTTCATAAAAGGTCTATTTCAGAAGTGTGCTGTATTATAGGTGAACAGTCGCAGTAAATAATCTTGTTACAGAAACCTAAGCAATTTTTACAAGGCGTATTTCTGGCTGACTGAACAATTTATTCTCCAGATGTCACATTGTATTTTTCCAATATAAAATGAAACAGCTTTTTTTTTTTTTCCTTTTTTCTTTTTAAGGCAGACTCTTTTGTTCAGTGAGACTGGATCAAAGGTACTTCCTTAAAGAGAAAAACCTATTATTAAAACCTGTTGTGGTATAAAATTTACACTATATGTGATTACTATATGTAATTTATCATTTAATTTGATTTAGAGGTATAAAAGATTGCACCAAAGTGTGAACATAGCTGAAGATAGCTGCGTGCACTTCAGAAACCGGAATCGGGAACATTGGCTCTCAACTGACCATGAATGTTGATTTTGGAGGTAGCCAACACCTTGACTAGCTCTACGTATAGTTAAAACTGTGTCACATCAGACATCACCAGACAATAAACTTACATGCCACATTACAGACCCTGGAAGATTACATGATAATGTGATATGAGAAGAACTGCCTACCTAGAAGGCAAGTTCAATTAAAAACATTTGGACTAGGCAGTGGAGATAAACTTTAAATTCCAGGCTAATATTCCAGCATGACTTTTCTTGGTTTCAGAAATAAGCTACATATTTGCACAAGAAGCTCTCATGCAGGAAAATTCACAGAATGTCAGCAATCTATTTTCCTGATGAAAAAAATGGAGGAAGGAATGCTATGCCCTAGTGAGCATCACACATTTATATTTTACTGTCTTGTGTTCTTGATTATACACATGGTAAACTGGTATCAAAGGATACTTTGTTAGATTTTTTAAAATATTTCCCTCTTTACTCTTCATTTTCTTTTAAGAATATGTTTGTTTCTCTTTTTATCCACAAATCTAACTATGTACTAATATAGACCCTTATAAGACTGCCAAACAATTGAATCCTAGAAGCGTTTGATCCCAGAAGTGTATGTCTGCTTAGAAAAAGCTACACAAAACTGTCCACAAACCAAGGGACCCCAGCTCTAAATGGTAATGGAGTTCCAAAAGTTTCTTCTTTAAATGAATCTGAATTTCACAGGAGACGGACTCAATTTTAAAAGACTTACTTTGATTCAACTCTGTCTTTGGATTTCATATGTCAGTACCTTTTTGTGGACACCATAGACATATTTGGGTTCTGCTACATCCAGGTCACACTGAAAATACTATCTGACTTGTCTCAAATGTTTTTCTGTCCTTCCCCACTGCATCCTACCTTTGGTGAACATATCTTTATTCAAAGCCTGCCGGTAGGCAGCAGCCCTGAAAGGCAGGGAAATGCCCAAAGGCATTTACAGATTTAATACTTCAGCAGACCACTGCTTGCTTCACAACTTCAAGTCAAACCAGTATCAGAGCTGAGCTCTCTTTGAACAAAACCTTTTGCACTGGTCTAATATCTGTCCACATGTTTTTCAGTGAGTCATTAACAAATCTCTTTGTGTACATATGGGTAGATATATAGATTGTGTACATATCACTAACATAAAAGTACAGCTAGGGGTGAATATAAAATGAATACAACAATCCTTTCAAATTGAACTTCCCCCAGTGGTATACGCTTGTAGCTAGCTGTTTGGCTAATACATAGTGCATTCCTATTTGAAACAAGCAGGGAATTTTGTGCTCCCGATTTATTTTTCCACATATTCTTTATATGCCTGCCTCTCCTGGGTGTGTTACAACAATTTCAGGCACGTATATTAAAACTAATTCTAATTGTTCTTGAAGGTGACCTACATAAATTCAAACCCCCAAGTAAACAAATATATAAGTAAAGATATCAAAGAGTGCATTCCTTTTCTATAGAACATGAGTCTGTCTTCCCTTAAACATGTAAAAGTCTTTCTAATACATTTACATTGGACACATAAGAAAATTAGGTTCCTTAAGTTTATTTTCAAGCTAGCATGAACTACGCAACTACATAATTTCTCATCACACAACACTGGAAAAGGTGAAATATATTGTAAAAGATGCAATCACAGAACTGATACCAAGCTGTTCTCCTATTAATCTCTCACAGCCTCTACTGGAACAACAGTTATCTGTGCAGAAGGAATAATATAATCTATTGCAAAGTAACAAATAAAGCCTTGTCAGTAGGTACCAGATGCTGATTCTGAAGCTCTAAGTTGAGATGCTCTGTCAGCATTTGAAAAAGTGAATCCAGTAGCTTCAGGAACTCAATTTTGTCTTATTACAGCCCAGGTTCTTAGTACTATGAAAGAATGAATCTATATTACCAGATTTAAAAAGTTATTCTAATAATTTTTAAGTGTAGATAGCTTGCTACTAGGATTTTTACAAGTACATACATCTACCATTCACTTGCTTAAATTCCTTTAAGAATCATATCTTTCATGAAAAGTATGTAGATAAATTACAAATGTAAATCCAATCCCACCAAACATTTAGGATTCTGATTTCCCACCGAGTGGTTTGTTTGATCTGGGTCTTAACTCCCTATTCTGCATTTAAGTTTTTGAGGGGTACGGGCTTGGCAGCTATGAGTTTTAGGTGATGCCAAAACAGTGGATATCTGGCTTTTGTAGGGGACTTTGTATATGACAACAGTAAAAATTATTCATGGTAATTGCGAACAAAGATTTAATCCTTCCTTTCTGACACAAAATAAAAGCTCTTGTCTTAAACTGCAGGGACATGTCAGAAATGCAAGACCTTGATTCTGGGTTCTTACACGGGACAGCGCTTCAGCAGTACTCCGAGTTGCAGCCCAAATGATTTGAAGGGGAAAAGATTACCAAGACTCGTCATAATAGACAAGTACCAAGATTTGCATATCAAAAAAATCCATTACATTTCTGTAAATTTGTGTACTGTTGTATCAGAGCACCTTCCAGGGATATGTTAAACAGTGTTACTAATACCAATTATCTGGAAAATCCTTCTTCCAAACATGATTAAACTTATTTTGGAATATAATTTTTCATTTAGTTTCTCTTTTTATGCTTTGTGTTGTTTAGCAAAGATAAGGTCAAAAAAGGTACCTTGCACTCTAAGACAGTGTTGGGAGGTCTGCGATAGGTGTTTTGTTTTGTTGGGTTTTTGTTTTTTGTTTTTTTGTTTTTTTGCTTTGAGAGAGTTCACAGCATAGTCTGGATTAGCTACTGAGAAAATGCTATCTTCCTTCAGCTGTGCACTTTAATCCTGATTGTGGAAAGCTCTACTGTATGAAAGCAATATAGATATCAACTGTGGTCTTAATCTCAGAGGTTAGGTGGCTTTCTCAGATTTTCTGAGAAGTGGGAATGCTTGAACATAAAGCCTTTATTCAAATTTTAGAAATCCTGTGCGGAAAGAGAGCTGATCTGATGGTGCTGAAGAAACATTTAAACGTCTTTCTGTACTAACTGGGTTGTCCAGAGCACTGAAGATTTCACCTATTGCTGCAATACAGCTGAAAGGTGACAAAGCTATTAATAACCAAGACAAAATGTTTATACTCCAGGATGGAGTGGAATTTAGCTAACCAGAGATGACAGAAAAGGTTTTTTGAGTTGCTGCTTTGTGAAAGCTTAGTATCCAAGGCCATTGCTGAACTGGCTAGCTTGCTCATGTGTGCAACTGGGAACTCTTCCAACCGCTCTTTTCTGCTAAGGATCACTACCACTACCTTACTGAAGTTCAGGTTCAGCCAGTTATGTTTTACACATCATCTGATCTCTGAAACACTGGACTCTCTGGACTGCACAGATGTGAGCAGAGAAAAAAGTAAACAGTTTCATACCACTTTGACTCCATTTTGTTAGACCACTTAAGGCAGTGTAAACACTGAATTCACTATCATGTAAATACCAAAAAGGACCAAATACAGGATTGATTTTTGAGGGATTCCACAATTAAGCCTACTGGAAGATGTGATCAGCTGTGCCAAAGTTTGCAGGGAAGCGCGTTCCCTACAGTCTAGAACCATATGTCCTACATGACAGGATCATCCACGTATGGTTTCAGTTCCACAACTCATCCTAAAATAACCGTGCCAGGCCTAGGATATTTGCCTCAGTTATGTTAGATCATCTAGTTTCTCTCTAAGCTTGCTCAAAAATAGATTTAAAACAGGGTAGTACTGAATTTGTCATGCAATCTCAGTACAACCTCTGGAGGTAGAATTCTTCTCAATGCTTGTTTTTTCTCATGGTTACATGAATTCCTAGCCCTGATTTTCATCTGGGATGAACAACATCAACAGGGATCAGAAAATCGAGAGAATCTGTGCAATGAGGAGACAACAGTCATTTGAGAACCAGAGTGTTGATCATACTACTTACTGCTGGCTAGTGTAGGCAAAGGCGAATGTACAATGATGGTGGTTCACTAAGACTTCAACTTCTCATTCTGCTCCATTGTCTTTCATCAGGCTTTGGAATTCTGTTCGAGTCCATTCTTTTTTGAGGTTGAATCAGGATAATTGGTCTGGTCTGTCTTCTTGCCAGAGAGCTGAAAGGTCTCTCCCTGATCATCATCTTATTAAGGTGATAACCTGTCAAACACATGAATGTCTTATGTTAGCCTCAGTCTTGAGAGACAGTGCCTTCTGGCCTATAGTGGGGGTTGCATTAAAGTTACCCCTTGAAAGTGCAAGGGAGATAAAGGAGGAAATGCTTTTGAAGCTTTTCTGTACATGACCCATTATTTTCATATTCAGATATTTGTAAGCACCATTATGAATCCTTTCATCTCCAGTGGCCTACAAATGACTGTAGAACTGTTATTTTAACTTCTGCTTCATATATAATTTCAAATGGATTTCAATGATCTTTTCTCACCTAAGACAGACCAAATTCATGAACAGATGCAAGTAGAGCAGTACCTCCACAACCTTTCCTGGTTATGTCTTTATTATGATGAACATCAGCTCCAGCTATGTTGCTTTATGTTCTCTGCTGCTGGTTCATCCTATAGCTATTTAATATCTCAGATTCAGTTACTTAGGTCAGACTCCTTTATTTCAAGGCATGATCCCCGTATGCTAAGAACAGCACAGCTGTCGGTAGAAGAAGGGGAGAGATCTGCCACACAACACAAAAGGAGGGTCTGGATCCTGTGTGTCCTGAAATGAGGTAGAGCTTTGGAAGTCATTAAAGGTGCTGGAAGCCTAGGAGTTACACAGCAATGGACCAGACACCATAATAATGCTTCAGAAGCAGGAGGAGGAAAAAAAACTGCCAATGAAATTAGACATTCTCTTCCTTAAAATAAGCTCTCTAGGTTGTCATTGCATTCCTTTCCTTCTTACTTGCTTTAGAAGAGGTGTGGAAAGGAGGCAGAAAGGCAAAGTTACAGCTGTAAGGCATACTACCCAGTAGCAGGTAGCAGAGAGGCCAAAAAGAGTAGGGTTACACAGCTGAGGCATCCAGTGACAACACAGCAGTCTCATGACTTAAAAAAAAATTCCCTTTGTTTTCAAGTTTTGAAGCATGAAAATTAAATCAAGGCTCCTTCACTGCTGCTTCAGAAGCCCTACAAACAGGCTGGACCACAGGAAACATGTTCCACCAAGTGCCATGTCCCACTGGGTAGAGGAGTGTGCCAATGGCAGCCAGGCGATGCCAGTGAGAGACTGGGAGCCTAGGGACCAAGCATACACAGGTTTTTAAAGCTTTAAATTAATTAGCATCATCTTTCCTTAAAAGTCTGCAATGAGCGATTACTGAAGCAAGAATCAAGAGACTGAGAGATATAATGGCAAAGGTATTGAAACATACTTATCATTAATTAAAGTAGTGACTATTTCTACAAGTGTTCTTAAGGTAGTGGTGAGTTTCTAAAGGAACAGAAAACTTCACATGCAGGCAAACTGGAAGGGAGCCCTTTCACAAAAATACCTTTAATTGGCCATCATTTCCCATGCTCCTGTTTACTCTGACTAAAGATATTTGTGTCCCTGTTAACTCTGCCTCCCACACAGTCCAGTCTTTCTTTTCCCTGATCCTACAATGAAGCAATAACACTGTGCTCATCAGCCATCCTATTACCATAGAAATGATAGCAACGTCACAAATTCAGCAGTCTGATTCCTTGACAGGGTTGATTAGGAACAGATGATGAGCTGGAGAAGAGCTGAACCCTTGATTAAACACAAATAGCTCTTATAATGAACAAATATGGGAAGAAAACATATTTAAGATCATATAAAGAATGAGTGCCTTCATATTTTAGATGAGAAATATTTTCTACAGTTCATTGATTTTTAGAATTGTTTGAATTTGTTTTCAAATTTCCCTAATTTATTTTTAAATCCCATGAATAGATGTAATTGGTAACCATATGTGCTCCAGAATTTACTGAAAAATTGGTGTGGGCACAACTTGTAAAACACTAGTTAGGACCTTCCATTTCTTTTGCAATAAATAATTAAGTATTAAAAATATGCCTATCTAAGTATATGCCTGCACATGCATGTACATACACACAAATACAGATAAACCCCATGCTTTTATTATTTTCCACTAGATGCACTTGAATTCAAAGCACATGTTATTTAGGGGCCTCTTTCTGGTAAGTTCTGACCAAACCCTTAACGAAACCACCTCCAACAAGGTACTTTGCATCTTGCCTGAGTCCTCTTGAAACAGCAAACCACCCTTCCCTATCCACAGGGAGAGCCTTCCCTCAGTAGGATAGCGAAACACTCATTTCCTGCTGCCTCAACATCTTAATGAGTCAAAGTTAGCTACTTTACTGTCTTCGGAATCAAGACATTTATTGAGCCCACCGCCGCTAAAGATGGAAAAGGCCCATTTGTACCATCCTAACCATTCCTCTCAGTAATGGTGCTGTCCCAAATGAAGAAACGTCATATACGAAAATTTAAAAGTGTCCCAGTACAGCTCATGTGCAAGAAACCATCTTTTGATTTTAATTTCTCACACTAAGCATAACTGCCAAATCCTCAGTTCATACTTAACTGAAGACTTGACAACTCAGACTTCCACCCCAGTTTCTTTTTACCAGGAAGAGTGTGCAGTAGGGTGTGCATACCCATTCCAGGCCATCTCTATTCTCAGGCCTGCTGCAGTGTTTCTTCTACTTCAGACTATTTAGTCAATGCCATTAATCAAAATCCTATAGCAGAAAATGCATGCATAAGTCCTACACATTTATTGCCATGGCAACAATTCAGGCTCTTGTTCATATGTCAAGCTACATCAGTGGAGATAAATTCTATTGTTTTCACACTGACAGTTCTCTCTGTGTTGGACTTAATCCATGGAAAAATATAGCTTTGCCTCTTATTAAAATAAAACACAGACCACCCAATTCTCATTCTTTACAAAGTATCAACTGAACAATCTGAATAGTTATAAAATTATAGTTTGATATTTAGGGTTATGATAGTAATTAAACTGTAAAAAAAAAAAAAAAAAAAAAAAAAGGCCCCGTCCTCATGATATTGTTTTAATCTGTGGAATTGGTTGGGAATTTAATTCTTCATGAAAAGATGAGCTCATTGCTGTGAGGCTAGATACCTATGATACCAGAGCACAGCATTCTTGAATTAGATTGCAGTATTTTAAAATAAATACCTTTAAGCTTTGAGTGAATTGATGTAATTCATTTTCCCACTTAGCTGTAGATCCTGTATTTTTCATAACATAAAAACTAATGATTAATGCATAGAATATCTTATCCAGAAAGAGATTTTATATTTCTTTAGCCCATGAGAAAACACACTCTTATATGGGTCATTCACAAATGTGAATGAAAGATAAGCGTCATTCTTCATGCATGAGCCTCTATATATTTATTTGTATATACTGCATTATGAATAAGTCTTAATGCCTGACATAATTTTATATGATTTTACTGCATGCTAAACCACAGTTCTGGTTCCTAGTCTTTTCACAGATGCACATTATCTTTCCCATTATCACAGACTAACAACAAAACAGCCTCTCGTTAATAAAATACTTTTAATGCTTCAGAGTCCCACTATTTCACGCGCACGGTGCATCATGCTTCCTAGAAAGGCGCAAGCCTCCTCGCACCACTAAAGACATGTCCTTTTCAATCTGACCCTTTTTTCACTTCCTCATGCAGATTTAAGTCCCTGCTTTTACAGCATGCTTCATATTGACAAAGCCTATTACCATGATATACTATACCGGAGTTCATTTCAACTAATATCCACTGCTACATCTGTTACTGTCAGGACCTAATCTAAGTTCCTGTGTCAATGAAGATGAAGACAACCATTATATTTACTTATTGTCACGCCATGTTATGCCGGTATCAGAAACTGATTCATATACACACTGTGTGTGACTTGCATCAAATACATATATTTTTAAATGGGGGGCTTTGTGTAATTTGTAAATATCCTGTGAACTTCATTCATATTAATGAAGCAGCGTTTGCACTTTACTGGCATTTTTATGCAAATTGCAGTAACTCTTTGTGTGCTGTGCCTCTATACATGAGGCAGGCCACGTCTTCTAAAGCAACGCTGGTATTTCCCAGGATGAGCATAAAAATACATAAACACATAAAATGCATTTTTAGGTCACCTAAAGGAGATAACCTAGGATTCTGAGGAGGTTAAGCACAAACTGGAATAATTTTTCAAATTTATTTTTGAATCTTGACATGTTTTAAGGAAAAAAAATCTAACAAAATATTTTTCAGTGTCTGTGCAACTGAGAGCAAAATTTCTCTCTGAACTCCAAAACGTAGTGTTTCACAGTTTTTTCCTTGCCTTGGTGAAAAGCACGAAGTTTCTTTTGCTTTTAAAACTAAACATACACTCATTTTGATAAAATACATTGTTAAAATAGTAATAATTAAAGCAAAACAAAAGCAGCTTTTTCCCCCCCACACACAAATTACACGTTAAAATCAAATTTTAGTTCCCAGTTTAGCACTGCCCTCTGGTGATACATATCCTGGCTATGTATGTGACCCGCTTCTTCACAGCGCACCAGGCCCAGACCCGGAGCAGAGCCACAGTGAAATCTAGGCACTTGCATCGCAGAGGGCGATTCTAAACCGCTTTGTTTGACGCTTTCCGCTGGCAGCATCTGAAAGACGCTGCGTTTGGGCCGGCTCAGCCGCCGGCCTGCGGCTCGCTTGGTGCCTGGGCAGGGTTGCTGCCGCCTGGGCACGGCTCTGCGACGCTCCGCATCCCGCAGCTCAGCCCCGCCGCTTTCCCGGGAGGCTCCGAGGCGGAAGGGGCTGGGGCTCCCTAGCACGCGCCCACGGGGTACTGGCAACCTCGGCCACGCTTTGTCTTTGAAGGACTTGGGTATCTACTATCACGCAAGTGTTTCGGGCCATAAATCTGTCTGAGGTGATTGCACGAGGGTTGCAGGGAGTCATCTAAATCCCAGAAGGCTGCAATTTATGAACCCTCCTTTCAGCAGATGGCTTCCTGACAAGTTTACTGGCTGTTTGTGAATCTCATTAGGAGGCACCTAACTACCATACCATTATTGGACAGATCAGTGCTGCACGATCTTTTAAAATCCATTAAGCCCTAAACTTTTTGGAAAAAAATTCTTGGACCATGATGGCTTTTCCTCGCAATGATATAAAAATAGGTTAATTTTAAATATTGATTTATTACTATTGAAGTGTTTAAATCTCCAGTCCTAACCTTTTCAGCCTACTGAAAAACATTGGTCCATTGTTCCCTTCCTGTGACTGATGAGCAATGCTCCACTTAAGGAATAGCTATTGTGTGTCCCTTGAATGAAAGGTGGAATGGAGAAAGGTCTGCCACATATTTGTTAGATGTATTAAACTCCTTTTCAAGGTGCATTTAAGGAAGTTATCAGGTTCTGGGCTCTTTTGAAAATCTGACTTTTTGCACGTGTGGCTCCTTCTGTCTATTGTTGAAGATGCACCAACAAGAAGAAATGATGCAAGAAAATGGCATTCTGAATACAGCATTTTAGCAAGAACTGACACAATGTAAGATTCTTGATGAGTTGTCATTTTAAATATAGGAAGATTCTATAATGAATTTCTTACCAACCAAAACAATTTGTGTATTCCAAGTCAGGGTCAAAGCTGTAGCTAAATGCAGAATGCCACAAATAATGTGAACTTGATTGGTCTCCTTAAATGATAATCAAAACAAAAAGAATGAACTTTCTTTCCAAGTTCATTGCGCAATACTTCACATTATTAATCAGAATTATGTCACAGGATTATTGCTCTGCTTAATGTGTTTAATGTAAATTTAATGTAAAAGATCCACAATAAAGGCAGTCAAAGCTCTATTAAAATCCTTTGCAAAGTTCAGTCACTGCATTAGTAGCTTTAGGCTAATAGCCTAACATTAATTTGGATCCTAATCTACTATTTTGCATGATATTTAATGTGTTTTTGTGATTAGATTTTTTTTTTTTAGACAAAGCAAGAAAAAACCCACACAGGTCAGAGTGCATGGCTGTCATTAACCACAGTACATTTCTGGGACATGTGTAATCATAACTTCTGCAGTGAAATACTGTAGATTATACTCTAGTCAACAACCTGTGTCTCATCCTGTAAATGAAAAAAATACATGACAATCAAAAGTGATAAATACCTGCAGCTGTTCACACATACTGTTCCAATTTAAGAGGTTCCCACCCTCGTAGACAGTCCAGAATAATAATTCCCGTAATCAACCCTAACTCTGGTGCAGTCAAAGTGGGTTAGACTAATATGTCTCTGATAAACTCAGTTGACTCCAACTGAAACAGTTTGAGAACAATTACAGGATTAATTGCTCTGGGGGAATTGATGACACAGTAACCTCCAGGAAAGAGGGCACAAGCATAGCCAGAACAGCATAGGTGACCATAGCATGCCTCAGAAGTTACCTGCCATAATAGAGATGCATCTCCTTTCTCCAGCTTCTTTCTAAATTCACCACCCAAACTACGTTAATCCTAAAACAATGATCCAGAATACTAAAGTATTCTTTACTTTTACAGACTCTCTAAGGCTTTATATTGGTTTTCAATATGATAAATTACTGTAAGATAAAAAAAAAAAAAAAAAAGCTTATGATTTAAAATCATTCTTAGATTCAGACGGAAAATTAGTATCCTTAGATAAAAGTGAAAATAAACTTAGAAAGATGCATTAAAGTAGCATTAGATTGGTCTTATATAATTGAAGAGGGCATATGAACACATTGCTGAATTTTTATGTTGCTTATTTGGCTATCTGACCAAACCTTGCTCTTGCCAGCAAATTTTAATGAATTTTAAAATAAATTCTCTTCAGTGGAATGTCCTACTTAAAATACAAAAGAATTATTTCAATTGGGCTCCCTGAGATAAACCACAGCCTAGTCTGAGAGACCTCAAAAGTTTATAGAGCTAACAGTAGAGGAAATAAAAAGCTTCATTCTCAGAGGGCTTTGAAAGCATGTATTCCTAACAAAAAGGCTACAATAAGTTTTCTAAAATTCCAGGGTTTTGGATCAAGCTGTTTTCTTGTAATATTACCATCAGGGAGATAACGATACTCTTAAACGTTTAAGTCACTGATTCCATGGGAGAACTCGAGGAGAACTTCTGAGAAGAAAGACTGGTTAAACGTTTTCTGAATGAAATATATATAAGAAGTCAAAGACAACAGTAGATGTCAAGAGTAACACTTTCATTTTCTTCATTTTAAACTACTGAATATTTAGGTTGTTCTATTTATTTTCCTACTGCCTGCTTAGGAATCTACATGCTTTTTGCCTCGAGGAACAAACTAGATATCTGAAAAAATGTATGATAATATTATTATGCTGGAAGTTTGAACATATCTGAGAAAAAACAATACCATCACTGTTATTCAGTTACAAATAACAACATGATGGCACAGGATTTTGTGTTATAAAATTGAGGTCTAGAATATCATAAACATATATTTCTTCCAAAGGAAGATACATCTGAGAAAGGTTTTCTCTCGATGCATCATGAAGCTTTTGATTAGAAGCCTGTATAGTTCCCTAATTCACTTCTCAAATAACTCTCCCCCTGCAGGTGCTGCTGGAATAGATATGGGATATTTAATTACTTCATCTCCCTGCCCCTAAAATAGCCCTAGTGACAATGAGAACACAGTGCCTGGCTACAACAGAGATGTATCAGCAGCTAGTTTTCTTCTAATAGGTCATTTGGATCACTAATATAACTGAGCACCAGAACTTGTGTCTAAACAAGGTGTCTAGATGTCTTCTCCTCCTCTGTTTTTGTTAAAGATCACAAAACATGGTAAATGACGTTCATGGCAAATGTTATATTTTTATTGGCTCTGATAGCTATATAATGTGACTGAAACATCATTAGAAATCAGCATCCTAGTCTCAGGTCTGCTGTATTGGAAACTTGGTTAAACTCAGCATGCCTCAATTTACCACTGAAAAAAGACACTGATACCCTTCCCCACCACCACCCAAACTTATTCATATCTGTGAAGTGTAGAGATACTTTGGTAGCAAGTTCCATACAAATACCTATGAAGAAAATAAATTATTATGCTGCAACTTCTTTGCGAAAAAGAAAAGGACCACTTGCTTTTTTTCTCTCAGGGACTGGCAAAGCCAGCAGAGAGATAATGGATCTCAGCACAATTATCACTAGACTCCTAGGTTCTCTGCACACCACAAAAGCCAGATGAAGGGAGGTTGTGTCAGAAGGCCACCAAGAGAGTGGGAAAAGGAACGATCCCAGCCCACAGACAGGTTTAGGCCCTACAACATTAAACCAAACTGGAAGAGATCGTAGCGCTGTTGAGAGGAAGGTTTGCAGCCAGACCACCACTACAGAGACATCACTGACAGCATAAAAACTAATTCTAGTGTGAGATTTGGAAAACTAAGTATACCAGCAGTCACTCCAATAATAGAAGTTACAATATTTCATCATACAGCCTTTGGCCTGATGGCCCCACCCTCCCGCAGCTACCAGGGCCTGGAAGAAGTAGGGAAGGGAAACATCTTCCCTCATACTCAGTCCCATTAGGCAAATCCAGCCCTCTAGCCGCTGCTCTTCTATTTATTTCTTCTGCTGATCCTGTTGATCATGCTTCTTTTAGTGCTTTTCTAACCCCTTTCAGTAGTTTTTTTTAATCAATTTCCTGCTGTAATTCATTTCTACCAGCGTCCCCTGTCCTAAACTTAATTTTAGTTTCACACACTTACAAAAAGGGAAATATAAATGTTTCCATCTTCAGCTAACCAAAACCATTTCTGTATTACTCCAATCCATACATAGACAACAGAGAACAAGAGAAGAAAATGTATTCATCTTCTATCAACTCTTAAAATACATAATTGATGTCAAAACTAATCAATTGGGTCAGAAAGCCTCCAGAAGCATCTTTGGGATGGAACAGTATCCTTGAATATCTTGTCTTCAAGGCTCTTAAATTTGTATAACCATGGACCCACCCAGGCTCATCCCTCTTCTGCTTATCTTCTAGACTCCCTCTTTGTTTTTGCTGGTTGGAGCAGTAGGCGTGAACTTCCCTTGTACTCATGCTGTGCTCCATACAATTGCAGCACTTCTGCTGCACTGGGAATCATCTTAAGTATCTATAACTGCTGGCAGTATTTCACCCATTAGGAATATGTTAAGTTCTCCTTTTAGAGAGCTTGTAGGTTTTCTAATACCATTTATCACTTAGAATTAAAATTGCACAACATAATCAGTGCTTTGTATTGTACCTATTTAACCACATAACAAATCTGTTGGAAAAAACATCATCCAGCAAATGATCTTTAAAATAAATACATACATAAAATCTAAACCTGAACAATGCCCAAAGGCTGGGAGAAAAAAAATATTCTAGAGCTAACCGTGCAGTTTTTTATAAGACACAGCATGGATATAATGTAGCTAAGTCAAGCAAGATATGATTGATTTATTATATTGGAGTCCATTAAAAGTATTCCATTGCAGTTTTAAAACCATATAGTCATTAAATATCTTCGAAAACACACATTCTCTACCATCATTATAAGATATTCTTGACAGCACATCATTTTTAATGGCACCATTATAAACAGGATTCATAATGGCTCTGTTTAGTGTGTAACAGAATTGGAAGTCAGTAATATACAGACTTGTATTCAACATAATCAGATAACAAAGAGCACTGAAGGAAAGACGAGTGCACAATTAATATACAAATAATTATTTTGCGTAAAATGAAACGCATTTTAAATAGTGTGTCAAATAGGCATTAAAATGGAAAAATGAAACTGGAATAGATTTGATGTACATTACTTACAAGTACAACATGAACTAGTGGTGCTGATATATGATCTAAATAGGAAAGGAAAGATTATGCCTAAGGCTAATTGAAGTGATAATGCTGCTTTCTAATTGCAGCAAACTGTTATATGCTGAAAACAGATCTCAGATTCAGTCCATGTGCCTTAAAACACAGCTTCAACCTAACCATTGCTGTTGTTTGTGGTCTTTGCTAATAAAGGAATATCTGAAGAACGATTTTTCATGACTTTTGTCCCTTCAGCTGCATTGGGGTAATGGGTCTTCAACTGTCAGCTTCACAGTAAGAAAACTGAAACCTAAATGACCTCAGGAATATTAAAGTTTACCTTTAGTTTACCTTTAGTCAAGGTTTAGTTTAAGGAGCCAGACACTTGAAATACAAAACAGGTCCTAAATTAGATACTCAATTGGCCAGGCAAAGATTTTTAAGAGGGAAAAAAGGAAATGAGAGCTTTCCTAATGCAGCACAAGCCCTCACTGAGTGGTCACAAGAGAACAGAGGTCTCCTGACTCCCTCACCACAGAAAGTAATGGGACTGTAGCCACCCTTAGCAGCACCAACTGGGCTGGTATCCACTCCATACACCTTCTCCCTGCAAGGCCTGGAAGTTTAGAGAAAAATAATAACTGAAAACAAGATTCTGCAATTAAAGTCTCTACTGACCTCCATTGCAACATCCACATTAACATAAAGCCATAGGATATAAGTAAGCATTTCTTCTGATATATGAAGGCATAAATTGGCATCCTGGAAGACTCTAGCTAGCCATGTAACTTTGTCATAATTTTAAAACACTCCTGTAAAGTTCCACTATACCTTCAGTATAAATTCTCAGCTGTAATGTCTTCTGGAAAGATCTGCTCTAAACTCTGCTTGCATAAGACCTTGCGTAATGATGCCACAGCCTAATTGGCCTCTAGTTGATAGTGGAGTTTTATAGGAAAAAAAAAAACTCTCAAAACAGAAATGTCCCCATTCATTTTCTGCACTGACGCTCAAAAGGAAAAGGTAAGAGATATTTACTGCCACTGTTCTATTTCTCTTTTTCTGGACTGGGGCTACTGCATACCCTATTGCAACTTAGAGCAGCCCTAAATTGATTGTCCCAGTGGGGCTATTGCATATATATATATATGTGTGTATGTATATGTATGTGTATATACATATATATGTACGCATATGCAGATATCACACTTTCCATAGGACCTCTAGTGCTTGGGAGGAAGGGGAAGTAGACAAGAGTCATTAAAGCAGGTCTACACAACCTCATTTCCTTCATTATGTCATTCGTGGCAGTGCTGTCAGAGAAAAGGAGGTGCCTATCTACAGCAGTAAGCCATGCAGACTGACAGAACTGATTACATAGCTCGGCATTTGGAGATAGTTGCCTATTGCCATACTGAGGTAATCTATTTTAATTTACGTTTATCTATGGGTATTAATGGGCTCATATAATTGCATATTTGTATGTTTTTTCGTGACCTCTTCTTATGCAATGCAAAATAATTAACTTGTTCTAAAGTAAATATAGACTCACCTGTTTACAGAGCAGCACCTGAATTAGTACTGCTTGTATTTCTCTGATTTTCCTAAAATAGAGAAGATGTCTGAGTGTTCAAGTTACATCATTAGAGCCTTTAATTTTTGGCACATGAGTAGTATGTGAACAGTATCATTAAGACTGGCACTTTTTTGCCTTTTCTACTACTAGCAAATTACCTTTCCATGTAATTAGAAAATATCTTTTCCCCTTCCACTTTCCCCCTAATGTACTAATTATGTAATAAGGCAACATACAGAAAAACACATCAAACTTGAGACTAATGATGATGGTAGTAAGTACTTGCAAGTTCTTTTGTATCAGAACTTCTCCTCAAAATTAGAGTCAGTCATAGTTCCATAAGTTCTGCTTGCTGTTTTGACTTAACTCCCCAAACAACTTCTCCCCACTGCTGTGGCAACCTGGAGCATAAACTTTGCCTCTTGCATGTGTGGGGATCTCTGTATCCTCACTGGTGTTATTGCTTTGCACTATTCCTGAAAGTCTTGTACAGATGAAAAAGCACTTTTCTATCTGAAGAAAGTAATTCAAAATGTTTGAACAACATAAAACACCTACTTCAGTAGTCCAGCTCCTGCGAGTACCACTGGAGCATTGCAGCTGCCATAGCCAATAGATAATAACCAGCACACACACTGCTGCAGCGGAGATCTCTTGCACAGGTGAGAGGGGTCCATCAGGTATGGAAGTTTTAACAGTCACATATTAGAAATAATGGATGTTTGGAAAATAAAGGAGATTGAGAACCTGGAATGATAGTGCAGATGCAAGAGTTGAAGTGGTGGGAGGCCAGCTCAAGAAGAAGTATGCTGTTCTGACTCTGCCACACTGGCCTGTATGGTGCTACTTGAATAGTAATAGCTTTTTTAACCAAATTTTCCAGAGGATATTGCTAACTGCATGCTCCTCAGTTTCCAAGACTCACTTCCCAGCATGAGCTTGCTCTCTGAGCCAGGTCTGTACAAACAATGCTCTGAACATTTCAAATACCACATAAAGTACTGTGAAAAATCAGGTCATGGGGAGCTCTAACTTAACAACCCACAGTATAAATTTTGTGACAATGATCTCTCACTGTCTCAGATCCCTAGCTATAAAATGGGGATATTACTACCCAGGGCTGTTGTGAAGAAAAATTTAATCATGTTTGTAAAGGTTTCCATGTTATAGTCATAATTTCTACAGAAAAGCCAATCAGAATTATAATTTTGTCAGATTTATATCAGAAATATAATATTTTGTTAGAATTATAAATTGTTAGACCAGTATGAAATAAATAAGGTACAGGAAGCATATTTGAAGACTGCATTGTAACATTTATGCACAAAGTAGTCTTAATTTGGATATTCTGTAATTTTTTGTATGCTTGACTTTTTAACATTAATAATACTCTTCTGGTATATACCTGTGTTATGTGTGTAATCTATAATAGAATGACCTTCATCCATAGTGTCCTTGTAGTAGAACAGTAGCATTTACTATAGATTTTATTATAAATGCCTTAATGAAATTCTAATCAATAATACTTCAGAGAATGGTAAAGGAATTGAATACATTCATAGGTAAAAGGAGATGTTATTATCTCAGTTCAGTAACTATGAAATAGGAAGATGAAAAAAAGCCTGTTTTTCATATTAGAACTGAGCACAGCTGTACAGTTATATAATAAAGTATTGCTTGTATCCATGGCAATAGGGAGTAATTGATGCACCACAGTTATTTTTATAAACCCAAACAAAAAATTCAACTGGAAATTTCTTTTCCAGTTTTGGCATTGTATGTTTTTTATCTGTACATAATGTACAAATTTATAGTCTGAATACACTCACTGATCTGATATGTTGAATAAAACATGCTGGTTTTTTGCTGCATATTAAAGAAGATGGGGATCCCATATCCAACAACCAAGTCTTTCATGAAAGGCTTCATGAAAAATATTTCATGGAGCAAGATACATTCTCACTTAAATTCAGACTGCTTTGAATTTGGGAAATATACATCCTGGGGATTTTATTTTTTATGATTAAAATGTTTTTCAAATGTGTTACAGTAGTAAGTTTAGGATCATTTTAGTGAAAGTAAATTGACAGCTATAATGTGAAGAAAAACTAAGAGAGACCCAAAAGCATATTATTATTCTGTCCTGGACTTTTCCTGATATGGTTAAATCTCTTGGCTCTCCTTGAGTAAAAATATGTCAGAGTACGTAATGATTTAAAGACAGATCTCCATACTTTCCAACAGCTCCATTTACTTCTTGAATTTATACCAAGAAAGGATATTGTTAACAGCCTTTTTAAAATCTAAATTTGCATCTACTAGATAACTAAAAGTGTATCATTTTCTCCTACTTATTCTATTAATAATAATCTTGTCTACAACAGAAGAGAAATAAATAACTCTACTTTCCTCTTTTTTTCAAATGTAGATCCATCTACTCATACAGGGTTTGCATTTGCAATAACAAATGTTTTCTTTACATGTAAGTAACTACAAAGATAATGATGTTTTGCTGCAAAGACAAGCATTCTGTCAAATGCAAACGTCTTGTACTTTTGCCTTGACATGTTCTGTTGCAGGATGATTTTCCAGTGGCAGTCAGATGACCATGGTGACAACAGTGCTTATGGTGAACCTTTTAATTCGATTTCCTATTAACTTTTTCAAGTTCTAATTGTTTCAGATTCAAGATGATGCATGCTATTTGGTTTCTGTTTTTCTCGGAACTATCTTCTCATGAGGATTAAATAAATGGCATCTCCATGGCAAAAGACAGGTAGGATATCATGACTTTTTTTAAAATGATAAGACATTACACATACCCTAACAAAATATTCCCCAAAGTATAAGAAATATTTAAATACACATTCAGTACTCTATTCCCTTACTTTACATAGCACAGTGTCATCTCCTTTTTCTTTTCTTTCAGTGGTTCTTTTGATTTTCCCATTCTCCAGAATCTGTATGAATCCTTTGCTTGAATTATCAGATATATGGCCACAAGTCATTTGCTTATTTGCAGATTAAAAACGGGTAGTCTCTTAGAAATGCCAGCTGCTATTGTCGAACAGGGATCCTGCTACTTTGGAAACTCTGCATCACCATTTGCTTGAGCAATAATCCTCTTACAAAATCTTTCATGAGACCAGCTGGAGAGAGCCTTGAAAATCTGGAGTGGATGAGGGTAAGGATGTACACAAGATTCACGTACCCACAGATATACTTGGTTTACCCCATCCTGGAATTTAGAGTTTATTTTGCAATTCATGGTGCGTGGACTCGACCTGGGTCCTTAATGTAGGGCAGCATCAGGTACTAACTACAGTGTACATGTATACTGACACACTTTCACATAATGTAAATTAGTTTTAACTTCCCTTCTGTGATTCAAAAATTACAGCCATTTTCAATATAATTCATCTTTTCATTGGTTAATGACTATTCTTTATTGTGTTTATATTTAATGAAAGCAACTAAAAAATGGTTCTTCTCCATGATTTTCTTTTGGGGATATTTCTCCTCCCCTCCACTAGTATATCACAACGCCTTTTTGTCTAGGGATACTGAACAGGGGATTAAAATTCGTTAACAAAAGGCAGGTTATGGACTGTGAGTCAGCAAGAACAAAAGAACCAAACACATAATGTAAAAGCTAATAATATTTAGATAGGGAGCCCAGAATTTAGCATTTTCATTATATTTTTCAGTTAGCATGAAACTTTAATCTTCCACTAATCATTTAAAATGTAAAATAAACAGAGCTCTCAGCATATCATAGTCTATACTCAGATCCCCAGGAGAGGGAAAGCCACAAAAGAAACCCAACAATATGATGCTATATATTCTGAGATATTGCCATTCAATCTGATTTGCCACATGCCCATACATTTTAATGCTGACTTCATTATGAAATCTCTTCTTGATTAATCATTGGTGAACAATGACCAAATTGCACGCCAGCATCAGCTTGAACTGGGGCATTGTTAGCAGCAACACTCATTTGAAAAGCGTACCAGATGGGCTGAGGAAAGGTCAGGATGGTACTACCACGGCAACAATGGACAAAGCTCATAAACCAGTGGCAAAAATAGTTGAACTGAGACTACAGTAGCTTTACAGAACATGTTATGGGACTGTTTAATTTTTTTTTTTTTTAACTCAGGTTAAAGAAATGCATTATCAAAATATTTTTATAGCGTTCACTGACTCGTGACAGTCCACAAAAAGGGTAAAAGGCACAAAAAGCTATTGAAACCTCTGAAATAAATAAGCATGGATAGTCTTTGGTATACACTTCTGTACATTAAAAACTATTAACACATTTAATTATATTTTCTATAATTATGCAGTTTTCCATGGTATTTGTATAGCTGCTTAGAATCTGAACCAGTCACAATCTGAACAGCTCTTGGGTCCTATATGCTTGGAACATAACTTCCCTCAAGCTTTCCGGTTCTTTCTTCCAGTATGTGCTAGCTTATTGCTTTTATGTTAAAGATTTGCCTTTACAGCCTCTAACAGATGCTTCTTTTTAATCATTACCTACATAATCTTCACTGCTGTGAAACAAAGGATATACTATCTTTTTTTCCAATTTAAAAATAGGTAACCTATCTTTAAATACAGACAACTAATGGACACTTGCAAAATAAAGAATCCTGCTCAGGTGCTGAAGTACAAAATTGCCCTCAAACCTTCCACAACTGCCATTTCAACATCAGAAGTGCCTCAGCTGTTACCCTAGAGTATGCCCAGGGCACCTAAAATTTTGACAGACATGCCTTTGTTTCAGTCCTATTTCACAGTTTAGTCGGTCAGGCTCCTCCGGGACAGCTCTTACCAAGGCCTCTGAGACTCTTAATTTGACAGGCGAACTCAGAGAGCATCCACAGTGTTTCTTCCCATGCCCAGTTCAGCCCAGCGTATGGGCGCATTCAAACAGTGCAGTAATGAAAGGGAATGGAAAATCTATATAAAATGCACAGAACTGGTCACAAAGTGTCTTCAGGCCTCCTTCAACCAATGAGCAGGTCACTGGCAGAAACGGTCAGGAGACGTTTGCTCAGACATGCCATTAGCAAATTTTCACAGTGAGCATCTCCTATTGTCATGTTTTGCTATGCTAAAAATACTACTGCTACAAAGTCTCTGCATCTCCATTAAGCTTATAGGCCCCCAAGTATCTGATCAATACTGCTCACTTATTGATACTGATCTCATGTCACTTAGCGCACTTAAAACAAAGAGATTGTCTGATATTGGCAATTTTTTTTAACACAATGAAGGTTTGCTCTACTGTAGTCTGATATTCTTTATTACATTGGACATGTTTCATGGTTAATATCAATTTTTGGCAAATTGATATTTTGAAGTGACTCAAGAAAATATCATAATATAACCACATATTTGACCTTCTAAGAAGAGAGAAAACATATTACCAAAAAATTGTAATCTGGGGCTTCAAAAGACCATCACCATCTTCCTTCCAATAAACTACTGTAGGCAAGTGTTTTCAACGCTTCTCTTAAATTCCTCTTTCTTCTGCAACTACCTTTCTTCACATCAAATCCTGCTTCGTATAATGAATACACAAAGACTAGCAGGTAGATTGAAAATTAATTTTTTAATGCTAAGAGATTTAGACAGAGCTTATCAAGGTCTGTCTGACATGTTTTAGGAGTCTTGGGCCTGTTTCATCCATATACAGTACACAAACCTCAGCTATAAAAGCAAATTAGCTTCTGGAGCTGTACAAAACTATGTGTAGCCAATTGGAAAGACCTACATTTCTTGTCCTCACAACTGTATCATGGCAAGTAGAAAACAGTAAAGATACCATAAAGATGTCCACCTAATATTTCGTAATTTAACCCAGTATATGTATTTCTAATACATACATTATGGGTCTTTTAAACTAATATAGAAAAAATAGAATTGTTGAGATTTTCCTTTCTTGTTTGCTCAATCATTTTTAAACTAAGAACAGCACATGCTATAAAACAATTGCTTTTGTTTTCAATAAGGTCCTTTCCTAGAGTCACAAAAAGCACAATCATATGTTGAATTCTTGAGCAGTAAACAAGGATCCTCTGAAAGACTGGAATAATCAAAACCTTATAAAGGAAAGTCATATCTATATGAACTTCATATCCGAGTGACATTTGAATTTTGCATATGAGAGTTCTCAATAATTTATATAAAACTAGAAAGTGACTTTTAAGCCCTATTTTATATTAAGAAAGTATCACAGTAGGTGTGGCAGGTTATTATCAAACAGAATGCTGAGAAAACAAAGTTTCTAGAGACACTGTACTCAGGGGCTGATCATAAAACAGTCACCCTGTACCCTGTGCTTGAGATTATGATATTCTTGTGGTAGCACTGCTAGCTGAATAAACCACCTTCAATTACTGGTCATCCAGAGAAATCACTTAGCCCCTGACTATGCTTTCTGCAAAAGAAAAAGCCCTTTCTCCACTAATCCACACTCTTACATGGTAGGCAAAAATATATATTATATATAGTTGCTGTGACTTTATGCTAAAACTACAAAAAAAAAAATACTCTCCTTGCAAACTCACAGACCAATGAAAACAACACTATACAACCTTCTTACGCATATTCAAAGTAGGTGTAGTTCTCAGAAGACCAACACATTTTTGTGAAATTCAGCTGTGGATCCACTATTGTTTCTTATAATTTCTCTTTTCTCTATATGATAACCCCCTTTATGTAAGGCTTCTGCTGTAGTTTGTTGGCAGGCAAACACTATGAAAGGTTGTTGTCAAGGTAGAAAGACTGTTACTTTCAATCTTCAGTGGAGATTGAGAAATATGACATATTTCTCCTCAGTGGGCTTGAACACAAGGCCAAAGTCCAGTAATTCTCACTTGCCCATCTGGTCTCTTTTAGTGGCTGAACCAGTACTGCAGAATTGCTCTCTCTGCTTTCTGTGTTGGTTGTACACTGCTGAAGGGATTGTCTTCAAGTCATACTTTCCTTTACTCCCGAGTACAAAAGCATTTGATTTCAGGCATTGCCTCCCTTTTTATAGTCTAAATCGACTTTTCTACATGGCATCCTCATGTCAGATAAAAGACGACTCTAGATGAGGTATGGCAACATCATCTTTCTTTCCAGTGCTGCCCCTGAGGGCAGAAAAGGACCATCTTTGAAATTTCCACAGGTCTAGAAGCCATAGGGAAGAAGGTTTTTCAGTTTTATAGATGAGTAACTTCTTAGAGTTTAATTAATATCACCGAGAAAACACAGTTGTAGGCACTTTGGTACAGAGGCTATGAAGTCCAGGTTATAAAGTGGCTTTCTCTAGCATAAAGATGAAGAGCAATGTTTACTGCCTGTGAAACAACAAAATCAGTAGAGGCAGGGAGAAGATCTCAGAGACGTTATAATATGTTTTTAAAACATAATTTCTGAGTTCCTGGGTTATGTTATCAAGTCAAATTAAGAACTTTCATTTTCAGTATCACTGTTGGAAAGTATTTTGTTGTCAACTCTTTACATAAAGACTGAATGATCAGAGGGGGAGTGACTGGTTTGTGAGGAATCTTCCCTGCAAGTAAGTGGATATTCCTCCCCATTACCTATATCTGATTAGCTGTGTTAGATCATTCTTAGATCATTAGATCATTCTGGTGTGCAGTGACTGTTTAATTTCACCTTCATAGTTATTGCAAGGGTATTTTGCATAATGGAAAAAGTGAACAATGTTCCAGAGATTTTCATGGTTTTAGGGTCCTTGTTGTGGTCACAGTGGAGATGTGTCAACCATCTTTATAATTTTCCTCAGGTTTAGATCCATTTGGTTGCTGAATTTTAGACCGCAGGGCATTTATCTTTCATTATGACTTTAGAAAGAGTGGGACTGCTTAAAGGCTAGAACAAAATATTACTGGAAAGTTTCTTTCAAGGTCAGGTCTCGTTAATATAAACTGTAATTGTTTAATGATTTTCCATGCAAGTTTCTTAATTGTACATTACAATGAGGAGTATATCATCAGTAGGGTTTCTTCCTGGATTGTTGCAATTCCTTACAGGAACTTAGGTGGCCGTTCAAAAATACACTTGATTTTCCTTAGGAGAATAGCCTTGTTGGATAACAGTTCTCCTAATTTTATTCAGATAGGTATAAGCACTCTTCTTGTGGCACCTGCCAAGATGTTTGATGACTTAGTTATATATTACGAATGGTGTGGTGTGTTTGGATTGTCTGCTGCTTTTCACAGAGGTTGCTTCTACATACTGTAGATTGTAGGCTACTGGATATTATTCTATCGACTAAAGTATTTAGGAGAGTATTGTAGGTGCAGGAGTATTTCAGAGAGAATTTGATGGCAGGAGGATGGTTATTGAACTTGTGGTAGAAATCCAGCGAGTTCCGGTTCTCCATTCCTGATGATAAATATGTCATCTACTTAGCTTAGATACAGCACAGGCTTTGTAATAAAGCTATTTAAAATCTGTTCTTCAAGGCAGCTCATTAAAAGATTGACATTGTAGGACTATGTGTGCTTATAACCTGGCCACAGCATTATCAGTGAACCGTACAGCTTCAAATAACCAAACAACTCCCATTCTTTCACATAAYTTCTTGTGTTTGAAACCTGACCTGCTGCACAGTTCCCTGGACTACAACATTTCCCAGGGCACTACTGTGTTTTTCAGTCTCAAATAGCAGCTGCTGTGATTGAAAGGGTTTTCTAACACATCACAACCTGGAATTCCCTCCAGGAATTCCCCTTCCAGCTAACTTGCACCCTCTGTCTGCTGCCAGAGGAATATGACTGCTTTGCAGGACCAGCCTATTCCCACATACAAAACCAAGAATTTGAGTATGAGCTTATGGCAGTAACAGGGAGGTAGAAAAGGAAGAGCTAATTCTAAACTAAGCAGCAGTGACACATCCTCTGGAAAAAGGAGTTGGGAGTAGTTAGAGAGCAACTACTGAATAGGTACTATTTAGTCACCTAAAATACTTAGAAAATTTTTAATGATTGCCATTTTCTGGGCTTGATTTAGAGCCCGTTAAGTCTAACGGAAAACTATCTTCAGATTACCTGGACTTTTGGTGATTCTTTCAATATTATACAATATTATCTTTTCAATATTACTTCAGATGCTCCCACAGCATTTCTAGCTAGAATCAAAATCTCCAGATAAAGCAACTAAAGTCTTCAATTTTTTTACACTGAAAAGATTTGTTTTAAGTATGACCTTAAGGACAAGTATTTACCTGGGTTGTCAAATGCAAGTGTGTGTGTGATCCATATCTACCATTAGTCAACAATAATGTAATGTCTTACCAAAACTATGTGTCTGTCCTCAGGTGGAAAGAATGACCCACATATATAAGTCTTTTTCTAGATATCACAATGCATAACAAATATACACTGGTGTCGCACCACCCAGTACCATTACATTCCTCTCACTTAGAATTCTAGCTAGGAAACAGCAAACCTCACCCTTGGAGAGACTCATAAATAGTTAAGTACCCTCTATCAGCAGAGGATAAAAGAGAAAAATAACCAATAAAAATACATAATGAACAACTGCTGAACAAACAGAGCTATAGCACTCAAACACAGCCAAGTTATTGCCTAGGCTATTACAAGGATTTTACAGTAATATCATTTGATTTTCTAGTTTCATGGCAATTAAATCAAAGGTGTTTCACTTTTTTCAGATGTGTATCATTGCTTTAAAATAAATTCTATTATGAAGTCCAGGGTGGGAGTTAACAACAACAAAAAGTTGTTCAAGGTCACAGATAATCATATTTGAAAGCATATTTGCCATTTTTTGTCACTTTTTTTTTTTTTTTTAACTCCTGGAAGCCAGCTGATGGTATATTCTGCTTCCAGAGAATACAGTACAGTACAGCGTTCTTTTGTCACTATAAATAGAGGAAGCTCAACTTCTTGATTCTGGATGCAAATTGGAATTTGCATAGTTCAGGTTAAATTGACTTTGGCTTCATCTCACAACATCTGAAATTGTACTGCAGTTCTCCGGTGCTTTTAGGACATAATTAGATAAATTCATAGATTAAGCTGCTCCTGGCAGTACTTGCTCTTCTGTGAATAGTGAACCAATTCCACAGCACATTGAAATACAAACTGTAGTTGCAATACCAAGTTGGCAATGCCTCTTTGCTGCCGATTGTTGTGTGCCATATGGACCCACTTAAGCCTCTTCCTCTTTTGGCTCCTGAAGAGAAGGCAGCCACTGTGGCCAGTCATGAGGTCAGTTTGGAAACCAAATGGCCCAGGTGCAAAAGCTTCAGCAGGGACATCTGGATCCATGACTGGTTTTTTGGCTGGATTTATCTCTGCCCATATTTAGCATGGTATCTGCCTTCTTGTGTAATGTTACCAATTTCTGCCAGATAGAACCCACTAAGTCTGTCCTAATTTGTATTGTAAGTGTTCACAAAATAAACCCAGTATATTGCCATTTTTTCTAGCCTATTCTACTCTTTTGCTTCAAATATGAATTCTTTAAGACTATTTCTTCTATCAGATAATACACATTCAGGTGAAAGTTCTCACAAACAAATGTAGACTCAAATGTGGATAATAATAATTTCCTTTTAAAAAGTTTGATGCCATCCACCAAAGGAAACTTGAGATACTCAGAGGAAAGATTAGAAGTGTAATTTTAGTGATATTGATATGGCTACAGCCTCATACTTTGTACAAAATGCAAATGCTTTATGCTTTGATACACAGTTCTTAAGAATACTGGATAAATGCATATGAATCAAGCTTATTTTGTACTCAACACTATCACAATTAACAAATATCTACTGGATATTTAAATTATACTTACATTTCCTGCAGCAATCCTCTCTGAGGCCCAGATAATCATACTGGTCTCTTGTTTCTCACCTCAGAAAATGCTATATAAGAAAAAACATTATAGACACTGTTATCGTTGCCTGGCTATAATGCCATTTCAAGGGCAAGCAAAATACATCCTAAAATACTCTTGCAATTACATATATTAATATTATTCTGTTAGCACAACATTACCTGTTTGTCACTCTTCAAAAGACACATCTGCTTTAACCTTCAGTTTGGACAAAGCACATATGAAGAGTACCTGTGCAAAATTTCAGTTAAGAGCCTGATTCACTACTGTATCATTCAACTTTCATAGTGCTCTAGCAGCACGCAATGCAAAGAATCAAGGAATAAAGAATCAAGGTCACAATATTGACAAAGGCTTTCTGAAACCACTTTTTTTTAAAAGAAATCTCTCATAAAATATACAAAACATCCACATGTATATATACAAAACTTTTAGGTATGTCATATGTCAGAATTCTGTTTTCCTACCATAATATACGCTATACTTCTGGTTTCATATTATACTTTGTTACAGCTTTCTTAGTTCCAAAATGGATTAAACCAATCCTTTCTTTATTTTGATCTGGGGAAAAAATGCATCTCTATCGCTAATGTGATCCATCTCTGCCCTGCTTTTCCTTTATCTTTTGTGCCAAATTGTTACACAAAACAGTTGTGTCACTTAGGTTATTTTTCCTGAGGTAACATATGTCTACAGGACACAGAATCTACAGAAAAAATCAGACATGACCCTAAAGCAAAAAACTTATACAAATAAATTATAGGACCAAGGAGCTTTGTATCAGGCTCTTCAGGCTGGAGTAAGCTGCGCTGGAATGAAGATCTATCAGCAAATAAGAATGTCAATGGGGAGCTGCATCATGGTGGAAGCAGCTTTCAATTTTTAGGTTTGCTTCACAAAAGGAAGCGCCAAGCTCCCTGCTTAGGGTTAGCTTTGAGTCTACAGCAGTGGCCTTAACTCTATTCAGACCCCTTCAAGAAATTATTGTTAGGCAGGAAAAAGATTTGGTAGTCTGATGTCCCCAGAACACATCTGCAAAAATACTTTTTCTCCCAGAAACGAAGTGAAATGAAGGCGGCAGTTTGGAATGCTAGTGAACTGGCAGTTATTCGACATTGAGTCTGTGTCAAAGCACTGACAATAGATTTCAGAAATACATGAGCAGTAGCAGATATGTACAAGCTTTTGGAGAGCACTAGAATTTATTTGTAGGCATTTTATACCAAGGATATGGAATAAATGCATCCAGGAAACAATTTAGAATTCCAGGCACAAGTGCAGCATGCCGATTGGCATCTCAGTAATGCCGAAGAAATACCCAGGTCTCTCTGCTTTATTTTTATGTGTGGATTCTGCTTCGTATTAGTAATGAGCTGTTGCATCCCAGCCAGTGCATTTCAAGGTTGCATTGCACCCCTTCAGTGATTAGTGTCTCACCTTTGAGCTTTATGCTTTAAAATACCATCTAAAGTATGCAGCAGTTACCTAATTTATTATCTTGTGTGGACTATATATAAATATATGCCTGTGTACACTGCATGTTTGTATGCTACTTAGATTCTTTTCTCTTTTGTATTAACCAATATGTAGAAATTGGATTATTTGCAACTCCAAGGTTTTAAAGAATTGTAAAATGCCTCCCTCCTATTATGTCACAAAGAATAATAATAATTTCTTTCTGTACTTATCCATAGGCAACAATATGGAAAGAGGAACAATGAGTGATATCATCAAATGTTGAAATGCAAAGCCCACATTCAACTTTGTTGAACTAACAGCAATTGTAGCAAGCAAACTCAGCACAATTTTTCCAGCATGGCTTACAAATATCACATGTTCCCTCCTATGCTGTACTCATGAAGACGTGTGTGATGGCCATAACGTCGCCACAATATCAGTCCTGCCAAAAAAAAACTAGTCAGAAGCCAAAGTCACAGCCCGCTCTCTAATGAAAACAGAAGAGAGATGATAAGAGAAGCTACAATCAACACCAAACATAGAGGCACAAATCTTTGCAAATGCAATGCAAGTATCCTAGTCTCGCCCATTCAGCTAACTTCTAAGGGTTTCAAGTAAGCCTCTTTGAATCCACCAATTTTACACTGGCTTCAGACACATCTGGAACTACTACATTGCATTTCCCTAAAAACAGACTTCATGAAAGTACTCCTGGTACTTTCACATTTCTGAGAAAACCGAACAAAGAAATGAAATGTGTTGCCTTACAAGGTATATGCCAAGATGAACTTTAGTTACATCCAGATCCTTGAAGATGATCTAGGAGGCTACTCATTTTTCCTATTGTGCTTTTGTTACCAAGTTGCCATTGGGACTTTTCATCTACGAGCAATCAACCAACTGTAACCAGGAACTCTGCCTTCCAACCCCACAAAATATAAGCATTTAGCTGGCTTAACCATACTCACATCAAACTTTCTGGAAAAATACCACGTGTAGTTGTGCGCAACCAATAGACCCCTACAGTGGAAGAAGGCCCAGAGAGGGGCAAGGAGGACAGCCCATGAAGCTCAGGGTGGAGCGCAGGATGTGACTGACCACAGCTGCTGCAAACAAAGCTGAGTCTATCTCAGCACAAAGGGTACCAGACAGTGGCCTTTGTTTTAGATAAACAGCTCTGTCAGCTGAGTGGGTCAACTGAATATATTGCATTTGAGTGGATCAACTGGCTGTGTAAATATTTTTCCCTGAGTTAATCAAAACAGTGTGAATGTCTCCCTGGGCGAGCTAGAGGAGCACATGAGGAGCGTATACATGGCTCAGCCCAACATAAAGTATAAAAAATGAACAAATAACAAAAGAATTTTGAAGAGAGCAACAGCCTTGAGCTGGCTGCAACCCACATTTCCCTTCCCGGTGCCTGGGGATGCCCAGCACTGCGATGGGGAGCATATTAGAGCCCAGTAATGGGACTCACATCTGTACTGTGACTCAACTGCATATTGCAATTGCTATATTCTGCTAAGCGTAACTTCCACCTGTACTGTGATTTCAGTATATTGCTGTATCACTCTGCTAAATCAAAATCCCATGTAAAGTCAAATATCTTCAAATAAGTACATTTTATATTAAATATTACACCCTCCATGTGTGTAATATGTAAAAGAACCTGATCAGAGAGTATTAGACTCTGACACTGGTCAAAGATATAAAGCAAAGATCAACATATATTATAAATTATTAATATCAATTTAAATTCTGTTCAATTCAAATTTGCATTTGCCAAAGCACTACAAAGTCCCTTTGAGTGTTTCAATCTTACCTCAATTTTGGGAAACACAGTTAAACGTCAAGGTCTTCTAAGTCTGGATGACTCAGCATTAATATGGTATATTTACAAAATGTTTACGTGATAGATGAATTCTTCCATCTGAAGAGAAAACCTGGGACAAATGACAATGAAATAACCTGTAAATTTATCCTAAAAAAATATATTGAAACAAAAGTGATTGCCATGTTCTCAATAAAGCCCTATACACCAAACTTAAAGGAAATCTTTCTACATCAGACTCTATAGAAGACTCTACATCAGCCCAAACATGAAAGATTTGGGATTTTGAGATAAACCAGCCTTGAGTAATAATCTTCTGATAAACCTAAAATTCCAGATGGTCTTTGTGGGTTTCAAACAACAGTTGCATCCATATAGCATCATGAAAAGGTATCTGACTTACCTGTCACAGTGAACGTAGGTAGTGCTAATATTTTAGAGCACTTGAAATAATATCCAGCATAAGTATTATTTTTAAGAGAATGACTTGAGATCTTCCGTGAGAACATATCACAATAACTTTGTAATTCTCAGAATATTTTTATATGGGTATTTGTTGTACAATACAGTAATTTAAATGCGATTTTGTAATTTATTTAGCCTTCTATAAATGAACAAAATGCATTCTTCCAATTTACTACCTCTGTGATAATTTTCATGGATAAACAGTGTTTTTTAGTCAAAATGGAAGACTGCAAATACCCTTACATTAGCACTATTTTCATTATTTTTTGACACAGGTTCTTAATTAATTGAGTTCTTTGATATTATAAGCTACAGAAGATCAACTACATAAAAATGGGATGTCAAATCTTCCTCATACATCAGGCATAATGCTACTATTTTCATCGTATCTTTACAAGACATCAAATATGTTAATATTTATGGAGTGTACACTGAGGAATACTGCTAGAATTAATAAATAATAAAGCTAATATTTTTTGCAAAAATAAATCATCAGATATCTCATTATAAACTGGATGTCTTCAGCTGTAGATAATTTAGTACAGTAATAAATAACAGGACAGCACAGTGCTGATGGAATTATAGTCCATTATTTAAAATATTTTACTATTCATATAAGTATGTATTCTTTTTTGTTCAAAATCACAGAAATAGGCTGAACTGGTTTGAAACCATTGAGGGTATTTTCAAACAAGCGAAAATGAGGTTGTCTCTAACATGCCAGCTAGACATTATTGAATCTATGTATATGAGACACAGTACTCCTCAAACATACATCAAATTCATCCTGGGATGTGACTGGTAAGATGTGGCTGAGGAAAGCCCAGCTCACTGTTCCTATTGTCTCAGCACTAAGAGCCCTCTTCCAACTTGAACAAGGTCTTATCTGCAGATTTTAAGGTAGCCAGCTTGAGTCTTAGCTGGAATATTTACAGCACTTCGGCAAAGCATCTGCAGTCACCAAAGACGTGCATAGCTATCACATTACGAGGTTTGGGGGTCTTGGGGGGAGAGCAGGGTTGACCAACAATTAATAGAAATTCTCGGGTGAGAATTTATAAAGATCTTGCATAAAAGCTAGTTGCACCTATGACATAACAGAAACAAAGTATTTGATGGATTTCAATACTTGTATTGAATATTGTTAATAAGTTTGTCTTACTTGTGATGAGCCTTACGGCTCAGTCTGTAAAACCAGTACCAAGTTCGTGCAGTGCAGCCCCTGGATGCAGGGAGACTATGTGTCATATTCAGCCTTCTGTTAAGTGCTGTAGGGCTGGGGCCCTTCCCTGCAGAGCTGCGATTTTCAGAGCGCTAGAGAAATGATATCGAGTTCTCAGTGCCAGTTGCAGGGAAGCGATGCTGAACTCCACCAGACCTCTTCATTTGTAAATTCCCAGCCTACCCTCCTTGATGAGGGACATGTCTTCATTCTTTTCTAATATATGCCTGGTATGTACTGTATAAGTGTTAATTAACTGATAGCAATATAATTAAGAAAATGTGGCTATGGATCATTGTAATTCAGTTTCAGACACTGACAACCAAATTGAAATACAATTTTAAAACAGCAACTTGCTGCCAAGCACAACGGAAACAGGAATATCAACATGAGGCTATGATTAAAAATCCAGATCCTTCAAAAGTAACTCATGGCACTATTGCTTTATTTTCTTACAGCTCTCTTCTTTTTTCTGTGGAGTTCCTAATCTATACACAGTACATGCCTATGAGATTTACATATGATTTTAGTAAATCACTAAGCCCATTCTGCTATTGAATTTCTCGGTGTGTGACTTGGTGAACTGGTTTTATGTGTCAAAAGCACATTAAAGAAGATAAGCCTAGACAGCATTTTCAGCCTACAACAGACAAATTAACACTGTATTGTTTAGTTTTCTATGTCTGCATCTAAAGGACTAGGTGAGGATTTGTTTAAACTTTAGGGGGGTTAAATATACACTGGTCAAACATTATCTAAGAACAACATAAAGGGAAATAGTACATAAAATCAATGTTTAATCGATTAATTTACTTTACAAGTCAGGAACTGATGAGACCAGAAGCTGATATATACTGAAGGTGTAAACTAAATTATCCACCAGGTAGATTCCATTACATTTCTACGTCTGCAAAATTAAAATCCTGATAACAGAACCAATAATGTTACAATAGATGGTGTAACACTAGGTAGCCAGCAGGAAAGCAAAACCATGTTGCTTACTTCAGCTGGCACTGCGTTCAATAGCACTGTGATGATTCACATGCACAAAGATGGGGCTCAGAGGTGTCAGGAATCTGCAAAATACCTCCCCTAAATTTTTCATAATCTTTTACAAGAGTCAGGTTTGTTCTTTCTAGCCTATTCTAGTAACACTGGTGGGAGGGAAAATAAATAATAAAAAAAGCTGTTACACTGAATTTTAGTGATACTGTTATGCAGACGAGCAACACCCCAGTGCTATATCCGAGACACAACATCTAAGCCAAGTGTTCCTTTAGTAAAAAAGGACCAAATCCTCACAGGCTTTTAGTACCAAACTCCTAGGGATGCCTGATACTCCTACAATTTTTTGTCCTATATAGCCCTCTACTCAAGGAGCCTCCTGGTGCAGTAGCTATACGGTGAGTGGGAAGAGGAAAAGGGCAAGAAGGTAAGGGAAGCAGAAGAGGAACAGAGTATTTTGCATTCTACTGAATCTCCTTGTGCCATAGGCTGCAAACAGGGCGATTACAGGAAGCCACACGGCTACTTTCAGTGCTCAGCAGGCTTACAAAGGCGCCCATCGACACGGCTCAGACCCGCTTTCCAGTTTCATCTTTCCTATATTTGCCATTGGATACAGCCCAGGAAAAAGAGTGGCGATACAAAATGTTGACTCCCAGCAGATATTCAGAATCTGGATCTGGCTTTAGAGATCTCTAGTTCCTGTATCTTTGCACAGTTGTGCCTCATAGGTCTGTTCATTGAAACAAAGACTCCAGCAGAAACCACGATTCCTCATTTTGAGGGATACTTGTCTGTCCTACAACAGTCACATGATGATGGTCTGACCCCCACCCTGCAAGCTGTGCATGTTACTTCATGCATCCGAGTAGCCCCACTGGAAATAATAGAGCCAGCAACACGTAAAGTTGCATGAATAAGTGCTATGGGACTGGGGCCTCGGGCACTATACAGCTGTTTCTTTAGCAAAGATAAGATGAAGTACATCCTCTTTTCCACCCATATACTGTGTGAAAATAGAGCTCAGGGGAGCAAGCATCCTAAAACGATAAGTGACAACATCAACAAGATGTCATTCCTAAGAAATATCTTCTAGGGTTGTTATGACCAAGCGTCTAACAGCCACAGATTACCAATACAGCATGATTGTAGAAGGGAATTGTACAAGAAGAAAAAAAATAGCATGATTGTTTCTGAATGATCAGCATGCATGTTAATGTTAAAATTTATATATGCAATTTTTAAAGCCATCATCTGAAAAAAAAACCCTAGACTCATTTGTCTTGATTTTGTTATCAAAAGGGCTATTTTATGCATTTTTTTTTTTAACATTGGAATCCTGTGTGTTTATCCAAGGTAAGTATGTAAGCATTAATAACATAAGAACATGGTCATTGTTTGGGATTAAATTAAAACCATTTGCCTTATGCATGCTCATTTCCTTTTTTACTACTCAATTCCCCTGTGATGCCATCTGATCACTTTTTGAATGTCCCCTGTGCTTTTGCCTTAACAATCTTGCCTGGTAGGCCATTCCACACGTTTGTGATTCTCGGCATGAAAAAAAATGCTTCCTGACATCTGTTCTGAATTTGTTTCTCTTTAATTTCCATTTATGCTTCCTTATCCTAACATCTGTGTCATTCTGAAAACAGTAATTCAGATTGACGTTATCTGTGCCATTTAAGATTTTATATTCCCCAGCTAAAAGCTCCTCATAACCATGTAGTGTTTTTGTAGTTCTTATTGATAGTTAGTTTAGAAACATTTCCTAGTTGTAATTCATATGTTTTGGGTTATACATTGGCTTTGTTGTCAGATTTTTAATCTCTTTTCAGGCACATTTCTTTCAGATTGAGGGCTGGTACAGTACTCAGTGGGCCAATTTCAGCTCATAGGTCTCTCCCACAGCTGTCATATAGGAGGAAAAGAAGTAGAATTTGGCCCAATAGCTTAACGGGGGTATCAAGAGGATTGTATATTATGCTAATTCCTGCTGTGGCTTTATAGCATGCTCAGGCCTTTGGTAGCTGTATAAATCCAGCACTTTTCAATTGTTTCTCTCGATGGCTTAAATATACAGGTCAGGGGACCAAGTTGCACTCAGTGATTATGTTTTGATAAATTTCACCTTGTTTTGTCCAGAGAGCAAAGTAGAAGAAAGACTATGAAAATTACTCTTATAGTTCTCTCTAAAGTCTACAAAAAAAATTGGGACTAAATTTTCTTCTCTTTCAAAGCCCTAAAACTGAGACTCAAGTATCTTCATTTACCTGTCCCTAATGAAACTAATTAATTCCAGATTAACCCTCAAGAGCCTGGAATCCCAACAAGCAAAGCAATCAGAAAACAGTCCCATTTTAGATGGTTTGTAACTATGATTTGGAGCTTAAAACGTATTTTTTTTAATACTAAAAAACAAAATGCAAAAAAGCAAAGCAATATGGTATCTTATTCTGGAGTCTAGGCTAAGGGTTCATGCTGGAGAACCTAAACCATCAACTCTTGGTCCCTTTTCCATGATAGCAAAGAGATATAATTCATACGGTGAGAGCTGCGTCTCAGTCATAAGCACAGTTTACTCTTATACTTCCAAAACACACAAAATACTTAGATTATTTGAAACGATTGAAGGACTGGAGATACTTTAGGTATTTTTTGCTACCTACCTTACCCCTGACTGTTGAATTAGTATCTCTAGCATACGTACAATCCCAGAGGTATTACTGAACCATGAGATTGGTACTGCCTAGAAAGGTTCAAGCAATAATTGCTTGCTTCTTAACTGCCCTACATAAATTTACCAAAAGTATAACCTTTTATAGGGAATATTTCTGAAAGGAATGGGAAAAACATTCTAATTTATTCTACCATGCTGATTGTTTTGGAAAATAAACCTAGATACCAAAAAGATTTTGATACAAAATTTTCAACTTGCCTCAAGTTCATAATTTTCTTTCTGGATATAATTATACTTAAAAATATTAGTATATTTATTATAACAGAGTAAGAAAATAAAAACAGTCTATTTCTGTATACTTACAATGAGTGAATGTTCAGCTTAACCATGTAACTTAGGTTTTTCTAATGGAAAGTTCTATCTCCATCATTTAAAAACTGTTTATTCTACATAGTAAGGAAAATGATAAAGGTGACATTCATCATATTTTATAAAGGTTTGCCTTGATTCATTCATCAGGATGAAGTAACTGGGCCTTGAATTATCTAAATATGATCCAGTGTACATCTCCAGAATACGTCTAATTAGAGTAAAAAACAAAAAACAAAAACAAAACTCACAAGATACTGTACAACTAAACATGGTGGAGTCATGTGCGAATGTGTGTAGGAGGGGAGACATTTAAAAAATGAGATATTCAAGAAGTAATGTGTCACCTAAAACGTGTTTCACATCAAAGTAAAAATCCTACTCTTTATGGCCAGAGAATTGCATATTGAACACTAATAAGAGAAAGGCGGAAAAGAAAGAAACTTAATATTAATATCAGGTTTAATTAAAAGAGAGGTGAAAAAGAATTCTTACTGAATATTATTTACAGTTAGTGCAGTAGTTACATTCCTTTCCTTTAACCAGGGTCTGTAACCAGTAAATATATCATTCTAATTATTCCTGCTGTAAAGGAGCAAGATCTTTAATAGTACCCACTTAATATTTTCTTAAGTAAAATGAGACAATAATTTTATATTGTGTCTTTTAGCTTACAGACTTGGCAGGAAAGGTATTTTCCCAAAATATCAATTTTGGGACACAATAGGAATTCCTGTACTTCTAAGAAGTACTTCCTGCCTTACAAAACAGGCTTGGCTTACTGACCCTGGTCTAACTAAGCTTCTTCCCTGATTAAAAGGTAAGTTTCTTTCATGGTTATATCATTTTAAAGCCTATTCAGATGTGATAACATTTTTGCTCCTGTATCTTGGCAACATGATTTATTCTGTTAACAGTGTTACAGTCTCAAAAAGCTGTACCATCTGGGTTGAATTAATAGCCTGCCCAGAGAAATAAATGAGAATAGCCTGCTATAATTAACATGTAGGTAAAGTATATTTAACAGATTATTATAATTAATATGTCAGTTACTGATTTCAGGCTAAACAGAGTTGTGAACACAAGATATTAAGATTAGTTACCCTCTCCCTATGTGCCTAGTAAAAATGCAATGGAAGAATGAGATCCACAGAATCCAGCATCAATAAAATTGACCTTAACATTAACAACATCAGATATGAAATTTCAAGCAAAGAGAGACAACGCGTAGAGCATTATGGAACAGCAGTAGCAAATTACTGGTGTTATGAATTCAGTATTAACACCAGTAAACCTCAAACATGACCTTAAATAAAAACAAAAAAAGCCAAGAGTGATGAATTTAAACACTGCTGAAGGCATCCATCTATGAAGATGGACAGGGCAGCTTTGTTTCTTAAAGCTTTCTTGGTTGGTACTGCGTAAAATATGAATAGAAAGCCAACAAAAGAGATGTGGATGTGATCAAATTTCACAAGGTGTTGTCATCCCCACACTGCACCGCCGCACAGAACAGATACAGCTTTTGTTGGTAGACTTTTCATAAGACACATGCTTTGGTTAGTTTTTCACAGGTGGCAAAAAGTCCAGTGGTTATTTAGAGCGACTGCCACAATAACATCCATCTCCCAAGAATAGAAAGTTCCATTTCTTTAGATACCCCCCCAAAACGTATTCACCTTTGTTCAGGGTCTTAGAGATATTTTCAGATGAACTGATGACAATGAAGTTACCAAGAGATATCAGGTAGACAATTTCAAGTTCACATTTTTTCATTAAAAAATTTGTCTTTATCTTACTTATTGTGCACTAACAAATCCAGCAATTCACAGACAACTGAGGATTAATATTTGGAACTAATGCTACTCGAGCTTTGCAAAGAAATTAAATGTTTTCGCCAAAAGAGAAGAGTTCCCAGCTACCCATCCCCAAGTGCATAATTAAGGCTTTTGTTTCTCCAGATTATCTTTAAGCTGCTGCTATTATAGATTTTGTTTGTTAGTGAAATGACTGAGGTCATCTGACAATGGTGTTAGGCACAGTACAAACAAAAAACATAGGAGAACGTGTTCCAAAATGCTTGCAATTTAAATAGGCAAGACAAAGGGGAGATGAAAGGGGCAAATTAAATTCAATACAGATAAGGAGTCAGGGGAATTCCCTGCTTTCTACCGACTTTCACCTTATGCACAAACACAAAAGTTAAACAAAATATAACAGTAGTATTTCTAAATGCATTTGAGATGACAAAATCATGAAACACTTATAAATAACATTATGCTACAAACACAAAGAAAACTAATCCAGACAATGGTATTTAGGTTGCATAGAACAGAAGGAACAAAATACTGAAAAAAATACTGAAATTAATAATTTTAAACATTTTCTAAAAAGTTCAAAGAATGTTTTGGGGGAAAGCTCATTAATCTGTGCAACTTTGTTAGCAGAATTCTTGGAAACCAATAGGTTGTAGAAAACTCTGAATACAAAACCGGCACATGGACTGCAAGGAGCATTTAGTGCTTACAGGATTCCACAATTATATAGCTGAAGAAGAATACTGCAGTATTCTACAGTAATTGTCACAATTTAAATAATTACATTACCTGATTACCATAGAATAGGAAATAAAATTAGTCAAAGGAATAACATGGATAACGCAGACATGGCAGAAAAAGCCTCAAAAACTTCCACATAGGAATGAAGAAAAAGGGCAATACTTTTACATTCCTTCCCACCTTCCCATCAACTACAAGGCTACTGCTAGCACTAACACGCTGCAAGATTTTCATTTCCAAATCCAAGAGATACTCCAAAGCAATTATATTCCCAGCTCAAATTTGCATTCTAATGTAAAATGTTATCATCTTCATATGTTAGTATGTCTATAGATTATCAAATCTAAGTTTTGCACATTCCAAACTCATTTCACCTTGACGTTGCTGAAGTAACTATTAAGATTTTGGAGTGCCAATTTTATGTGTTATATCTGAGATTAGCTAGTCTCTGATACAACCCTAAACAAGGTGGACCTGCAGTCTGTTCCAAGACTGTAAATCCACTATTTCTATAACTCATCCAGACTTTTCTGATTTGGTACAAAATAATCTGAAGTGGCACCTGAATGAAAAGTACTCTGGACCTTCAGTAATTATATCTGTACATTCTGAAAGTACATTAATGTTGCTAACAACTAACATCATATTTCTCCCTGTCTGTACATTTATTCAATATTGTTGAAGATCAAAAATAAATACTTATTACATCTAAAGATTTAATTTGAAACTTCTTTTTTAGTACAAGTTTTTCACAAGATCATTTTTACATAAATTGGAAGTAACAGCTGGCAAAATTCCAGTAAATGATTGTGTATTTTTTTAATTGTCTATATACATAAATTAAATGCTATCATAAAGGTTTTACAACAATAACTCTTTGACACTGAGGCAGATTTTAGCATACTGTAACACTGAGTCACTCACCATCATATGTCCCTTAATATACATCTCACAGGGGATTAGGGAAACAAGGCTGTATCTGACAGGAGAAATAATCTACAAGGAGATCAGGATTTGGGATGAACAGTCGGTGTCATAAAAACAGGCAGAGACTCAGACTAATACAAAAGTCTACAGTAGCAATATAAAAATTGGAGGAAGAACACAGCAAACGGACAGGTTTATTTCCTTTTTTTTAATTAAAGCAAAACAAAATATCAGCAGTTTAAGTAGCTACTGCAGCAGATGAGAGAGATTTGTGGAAACTGGCTCTGAATTAATAATTCTTAGCTCTTCTTTCAAAGAGCGTCAAAACAAGGACGAGAAAACCATGAACAGGAGAAAAGAACACAAAGAAAAGAAACTATGTGTATATGGACGCAATTCAGCAAAGTTAGGGCACCCTCCGGATGGCTCAAGAAGCCACAGTGTGCGAAGACTTTCTTTTCCCGTTGTTCTCTGCGGCAGTTCCAGCTGCTAGATCAGCAGGTAATTGCTACTGGAGTTCCACGTGGAAGAACGCCAGATGGGCAGTTTGAAATATCAGGACACATATCCAGAGTGTTTTTTCCCCCAGGGTCCCAACACCAAAACATCCATGTGCCCAAGTTCCAAGATTAAACACATGTACAACTTTAAGTCTCTACCGGTATGTTCCACGAGAAAGTGCATGCAGATGACTATCTAGAGGCTTAAAAAGACATTTAAGGCCTGTATCATATGACTGATAAAAACAGACATATCAAGTCAGACCAAAACTGAGACCTCCCACCCTATTTTGACAATTGCATAATGCAAAAAGGAGGACTATAAGAGGAGAACAACCACATAGTGATAATTTGCTCATAAATTCTCATAACCTCCAGCAATTTGCTGCTCACAGGCTTCTTGGTGTTCAGTAGACACATGAAGGCATCTCTTCACTGTTAGAATCAATGTATTTTTTAGCATCTACAAGATTCTGTGGCATAATGTGTGGAACAAGGTATGATGATGTGGCTCCTGCTCCAAATAATTTCTGGCACACCTAGCTGACAAACTATCTACTTTCTCCAAGCTAGCCATATCTTTATAGAACTTGTTCTATCTACTTCGGTAGACAGAACAGAGCTCTGTCTACTCTCTTCTCTACTTTGAGCTTCTGCAGGCTCAGAAGTCCTCAACTCTTTTGCTATTATTTGTACAGAAGCTGTTTTGAGCCGTTGATCATCTTTCCCATTCTTCTCTGCACCTTTTTAAATTTCTGCTATAGTCTTTTAGGTTGAGAAGACCAGAACTGCCTGCAGTATTCAAATGAACTTATGGGATTCCAAGTTATATTTTCTAGCTGTATTTTCTGGTTTCCTAATAATCTCTAACTTTTCATTTAGGTTATGTTGTGCTATTACTTTTACCATTATTGAGCCAACGTTTTCATTGAACACCCTACTGAAATCTGAAGATCCCTTTGCTGAATGACGATCACACACACAAATAAAGCAGGTGCAGAAATAACTGTGGAACCCTATAAATGAGCTTAACAGACAGATCTCACAACTAGGTTATTTCATTCTTTCTTTTGTGATTTTTTTTGGTGACAGTACAACTTTCTACAATCAGTGGTTGCTAGAAAAGAGCTAAAAAGGGATTTGCTTTGTTGGCATATATTTAGCACATTCTTCACAAATTCAATATTTATTGAACAAGTGTTCCTCACATTTTAAATGCAAAATGAAAAGAACTAACTTCTTTCTTTCCAGGACTGTTCCTAAACAGGCGACCTGCATGTTTCTTGCTGTATTTAACACATGCACTACGGAATTTTACAAACTTGCCACTAAATGAAAGATTTTTCTAGCTGGCTGATATTATTTATTTGTAGAGTATCACGAGTCTACATGGTGCCTTGCAATAAGTGAAATATGCTAAACAGTACCAAGTTTTATAGTATTATTTTGGCCACTGGAGGGGTCTTGTATTTTTTCCATAAATACCTTGGTTTAAAAAAAAAAATCAATATTGTAAATGTTCATGTTAATAAAGTGTTTCCGTAGTTGCTACCACAATCAGCATGCCTGTGCAATTTCATGCAAATCAGGTTCAATTTACTGTGTTTTACTTCACCTGCCACTAAAAGTTGAGAAGAGGAAGAAAAAGAACCCTCCTTCTCCTTAAGTAGGGGTTATCTATCCATTTTTTCATAAATAGGACACCTTTTCAGAGGCTCTCTTTTGTATGCAGTGGCAGGGATGAGATCTGTACAAAACACAAAAGGAATAAAGTACCAGTGCCTGGTATTGTGAGGGCATTACCCAGATTCCCTGTCAAGTTTCAGTCCTGTATAGGCAATAATAACCCTCACTGGGCTTTTTGGCTTTCGGTCACTGCTGTGACTCTCAATACAATGAATACAACACAGAAAACATTTTAAAATTGCTGATAAAAATCCTTTATTTTTGCACCTTTGAGGAAGTGTTGGGAGAGTTTCTGACAAAAGAAGGGAGTAATTTCAGTGAAAGGGATAATGGGAAGTATATTGGATGAGAAAGAGGATGGAAGGCAGGAAATGCAACAGTAAAATTTAATTAAAGAACAAGCTCCAGCAGTGAAGTACATGCTGGACACTTTTTTTTTGCCTAAGTACAGGCAGGAAAAGTTTACCATCAGTTACTGATAAAAATATAACCATTGGGTTATATATTGATCTTTGACTCAAAAGCTGATGTTCTGTTGAATACCACCCATTCTTTTCAACAATTCACTTTCTGTAACATTGTTGAAGAAACCAAAGGGAGTGCAATACACGGAGGGTCTAAAATAGCATCCTCAGTCAGTGGTGTTACTTATGTCAGGTTACGCAAGCCAATTGATGCCTGAAAGAATAAGCAGGTACCACGTGAGTGACACATGACACCGAAACAGGTATTTGAAGTGGTGGAGACCAGAAGCCACTTCAAGCTCTATGCTGTGTTTACAGTCAGCGATCCTATTCTTATGCTCCTTAGATCCCCCAGATCTAAGGGAGGATGAGGAAGAAAGAGTTAAATACCAAGCATAACTGAAAGAACTCACTGTTTGCTGTAGTTGCTGTCTGTATTAGTAACGCAAGTATTTAAAAACCTCATCACAAAGTTTTGAACCTTACGTTCGAGGCCTCTGTAGCACCTACCCAGCAATGTTCCTAACACTTCACTTTCAGAAATCTCCTTCTTAACCCCTAGGACAAACATCCATGGTGCCATAATAGCGGCACAACAGGATTTTGTCCTTAACTGTCTCCTAGCGCGCTGCTTTGGAGGCAGACTGGCACTACAGAGACCCATCAAACACAGCTCTCATACACTTATATGCTTTCAATGGATGTTGCAAGGGTGGCATGAAAGAAGAGTTGCTTAACCACTTGTGATGACATGAGAACGACAACGACCTGTGCTTGCTATGATAATACCAGCATATAAAGGAACTGCAACAGAAACCAGCACGCAGAATGCTAGAAAACAGAAGTGGCCTCTGTTGTGGATTTGCTGCAAACCACCAGACATCAGTGCCAAGGCCTCAGCACTGCTGAGACCATAAGTCCGCTTAACGCTGTCTAGAAGAGGAACAGGCAGGAGTCAAACATGATACTCAGGACTGAGACACACAAAGGCAAACAGTAACTTCTACCAGCTTTGCCTGCCTACCCCGGGGGTCTGCAGTGGGACCGCTGCATCCCTGGTTGCCTGGCGATAGCTCAGAGCTCAGGAAGACAAGTCGCTTGAGCTGTGATTTTTTTTTTTCTTCTGGAAACTGACTGAAGATGATACTTTTCTCATATACAGAATCTTTCATCTTTACATCAGTTTTGGCACCAAGACTATTGTTTATAAATGGAGATGGAAATCCAAAACAGTTCTAAGATTTGGGTCTGGTCTCGCTTCATTTTCTTGACAATAGCAAAAATTTGTATCATCTTCGTTTCAGTAGAGCTGTGATGATTTACACTAGTTAAGGACTGATGATTTACACAGTTAAGGACTATAAGACTGACCTTTAGGAGCATACTACCTGCACTTACTGGCTGCAAATACTTGAAAAATATCCTAGTTATTTCTAAGAGTAGTTTAGATTTGGGAAAATATAATAGAAGCATACATCTTTCCAAGATGACATAGGCAGAAGTTTTATATCAATGCTCAATTTCACTAAAAATAAAGTGAAAATAGCCTCTATCTTTAATCTTCAAACTGTAAAGAGTGGTCTTATGCTAAGCATTTTTTCCTTAAAAGGCCTCATGGAAAATGACAGAATAGTAGAAGCCTAACAAGGGCATAACAATAATTAATCTGTAGAAATTAAAATACATTCAGTACTATAGCATCTAGCAGTCGTTTAGTCTCTGTGTTCTATTAGGACATTTGGACTCAAGGAGCAAATCTATCCGTCTCCTACTAGACGGTCCCTAGCAAATCCACGAGCAGCAGTACTAGGAAGTCTATCAGCTTGCAACTCAACAGCAAGACAGCTGCTGCCTCCGCGCGCGCGGCAGCTCTCCAATCAGCTCCCGCACCGCTGCTCTGCTCCCAGGTCCCAGCAGCGACTTGTTTAGCGTTAGCTCCACGCACGCGACGTGGCTTACCACCTCTCCAGGAAAGGGCGGATCAGCACTCCCCACTGCTACCAAGCCTAAGCGTTCAGGCCCCAAAATTCATTTATAATTAGGATCCCTGGTTCCTTAAACTAGCTTAGGTGTACCTAAACCGGGGGCCCTGGGAAACCTTTTCCGACAGACTTGCTAGACTAGATCAAGCAGAGAGTCTGCTAACTGTCAGTGGAAATTCAAACCTTTTAAGAAGCACATTTTCCAGGGTAACATAAAAATAAATACTGTCTCGGAGTTCAAGTACAAAAGGTCTTTGATTAAATAAATAAATTGGGTATTCTTATTTGTATGAATCTGTAATATTTATATTTAATGTTGTATTATAAATGATAAATGAAGTTTGAAAAAGCATATCACAATAAGACATTGTTAACTAAATACTGTAACTGACTTGGAAGGCAGTAATTTGCATTTAATAATTTCAGACATTTTGTTATTCAGAATTTGTGTTTTCCCTTTTGGGCTCCTTGACTCCTCTGTTCCTTTGAGCTTAGGTTACTTTTTCAGTGCAGCAAACTGTTGGGATATAATGGTTAAATAATGTGAAATTGCACTGATGCCAGTGAAATAAAAGTGAGTTTTACAAAACCAAGTTCCTTCCCTGAACATAATAACAGTAAATTTCTAGTGTCCTGTAGTGCAATATCCATTAGATTTATTATGTTGCAATTCCCAATCCCACTAGTTCTGCCTGAGGGTGAGTATATTACATTTCATCACAGTTTCATTTTCTCCTACAGATGAGAAATGGGAATGCTATTGCAGTTATGTAGCATGCATGTGTTAAATCTGATCTCTAATAAAATCAAACACATCACAACTCACAGCACTTTAGCACAGCGTCGGCAAAATGAAACACCATCTGTCATCATGTAGAGACTGCCTTATTGTAACACAAAATCAAACTGCTCAGTGTGAACATTGTTATTTAATAAATGGGTAAATGGAAACTGATAATTATGATCTTATTTATTTTAAATGACTGGTTAAAGCTACAAAAAATGCATTATAACTTATCAATTAGATGTATGGACATTACACTAACATCTAGAGCAAACCAATCCATAAGCCAAGTCAAATTTTTAAATGCATTTAGTGAAAGATAAATATGTGATACATACGCTTACAAAGACCTGCCAAAATGTAGGCTAAGGATAGAAACTGATGAAGCAAAAATTCATTGTCTGTACTAATGAGATGATTGTAGTTTGATATAAAAACAGTTGAAGGCTATGTTGTTAAAGAATAACTACATGTATCAAGCTGGAAGATTTAAAGACAGAATGAACATCATATTACAATCTTACTGTATGGTTATATTAAAGATTAGTTATCATCCTAATGGAAACTGGATTTCTAGGAGCTTCTAGTCTGGCCATTTTAATTCATACCAGACTGAAAAATGGTGCAACATATTTGCTGTTAGTTTGAATTAATTACCTTAAGGAAAGAAATGTTTGCCAGCTAAACTGCTTCTTTGAGTTGGCAATAACAAATAAAACCAGACATTTCAGGTTCGTAAATACAAGAATCCAAGTTTGACAGTTTAAATGTCTGTTTCTGGTACTATAGGTAACTTTTGCTCTAACAACATAAAAACCTCAGTTATTTACCATCAAAAAGGGATCACCCCCTGCAAAATATGAAGTTTTCAACGAGCTATTACTGATTCCGCCAAGATGATAACGTGTTCTGATGAAATCTCAATAGCCCCATTGCCCTCATGTCACGGTGAAAGGACCCACGAGCCCGGCGGGGTGTCAACACAAGCGTCCGACACGGTAGCACTGACACCGCGCAACGCCTGAGGGAGCGAGCAGGGCGCCAGCAAAGCCTCGCGTGTTTAGCAATGGGAGAGTTTCCTCCGTTCCGCTGACACCGGATCACGACTTGAACAACCATCACTAGTCCAGCAGAAATGCCCCAGACTATGAATGTTCTGCCGACATTGGATTCAAAGGTTATTTCTATAAAATTTAAACATATCAGTGAATTGTATTCACCTGTTTAGTTTCAGTTTTTGCTGTTTCAAGGTCCTCCCTTTTTTAAAAGGGGCATTTAAAAAGTGTTTGCCAAAAAAAAAAAAAAAAAAAGCAGCCTGTGTCCTGTTCCGAATGTGTCATTTTCAGAGCTGATATGTAAAATGGGTGAAGGCCATGAACAAAAAAAACATCTTTTTTACAGTAAGAATTTGATCCATATGCATGGTTATATTTTGTCTTCCACCTATTAGAATTGCAGATAGAAGTGTGTTTTTTTTTTTTTTTAAACAAAAACAAATGACAGCCCAAAGTGTAAAATGAAATTCTCAATGTTAAAAAATTTAGGCAGTCGTTTCTTCTTGGGCTTGCCCCGTTGTTTCTAGGTCTTGCAACACATGCACACGTCATACAGAAATACCTACCAGTTGAGACCCCAATAAAACTTCGGCACCAAGCAGTAAAATAAAACGACATGTCCTTTATCCTGCGAATTCTCAGGGCGCTATGTGATACAGTCATTTACCTACCACCGAAACGCAGCCACTTGCAGTGAGAAACACAGCAGCTGTTTAACAGCCCACATTAACACTACACAGCAGTCTAGGACAGGCGGCAAGGAAGAACACCCTATTGAGATGAAAGTGGGAAGAGAAATTACAAAATCTAACTATAATTACCAAGGTTGGATTTGGGCCAGGAAACAGTCACTACAGCATCTTGAATAAGCACAATAAGTCTGCAGCTAGGTTTTACAGCTCAGCCAGGAGATGGCATCTCAATCAGCCCAGAGCGCTCCAAGGCACACCGGGACATTGTGTTTAGTACAGAGCAAAGGGGAAATTAAGGATGGAGTATCAGCTTTAATGTACAGTTGTCATGGTTCTTGTTGGCTAAAATTAGATCCTGAACATTAATTTAATGTAGAGTTTTTGTGTTGATTATATCAGATTAGGAAATTATACAATCATATACGAGGCTTTGGAGAATACTGAAATATCCTGCACGCAGGGAACATTGATATACTTTCCGTATGTGCTTCATTTATTAAAGCACTTATACAAGGGAGTCCTTAGAGAAGTAACATCTTTCCAGGGAGACTCTGGAGGTTTGGTTGCTAGGAAGTTACATATGCTAGTGTTTTTAATGAGATTTAAAGTATCATGCATTATATATTATTTTCTACATTTAGGATGCTCACCATTATTTGGCTTATTTTGTACTTCATTTTGCATCTCTGGCCTGTAATCTCTCTGCATACAAAACATCCTTTATACAGAACTCCCTGGGAAATTTCAGAGAGATTACATTTCACACTTTTCCTCAAAAGAGAAAGCTCATATAGCTTTTCCTTTATTGACATGTCTGCTGCAGGCATTCATTCATCGAGAATTTGTTTCTACCAACTTAAAAAAGAATTAATCTTGGCCTGTATCATAGTAACTATTAATGTAGATATTGTGTGCCTGCTATCCACTCTCTTATGTCGTATATAAGAATTCTGCTAACTTTGTTTTCAGAAGAGGTCTAATGTCTGTAGATTTTATTTCCCTGAAAATTACAGAGGTAGTGTTTAAAGAGAATATTTTATAAGGATAAAATATTCAACTCCTTTTACCTTTAAATATCAAATAAAGGGACAACCATTTCACAAAAGAAATTAAAAAAATATTTAGTTTTAACTGCCCATCTCAGAAAAGCAAATCATTATGTAAATACACAACACAGAACTGCCTTTATACATGGCCTTCTTTTCATTTGCATAATAAAAGACACTAATCAAAGGTCAAAAATGGCAGCAAACATTTTTGTTGAATGTAGAGACTGATAAGGCAAATTATGATGGTAGTTTTCTCTTAAGTAACTGTTTTGATCTGCAAATAGTTTTCACTAGTTTCCAAAATTGCATATTTAATAGTTTCTGAAGACAATAGGACGTGCTTTTCACCAGCTTCCCGCAACTGGGTATTGCATTTTTCACTACGCTCAGATTACATATAGAAAGAAGTACAGCTATTTTAGTATTCTAATTTTAAACAGAATCTGGGAGGTACAAAAAAGGACAATTAATCAGTTGTAACACAAGTTGTACAAATATTCAAAGTGCAACAATAGAAGTTCAAGTCACTGTAATGTGGGCATAACTATTATTCAACAATGAAGTCTTATTGCTCTTCCTTCCAGCAGTTCCTGCCATTTTCCACACTTAAAGACATTGTAATTTATGTTTTCTCCCCATTACTTACTGAGACCATAAAGCATGTATCTAGATTCTAAGTTGCTGAACTAAGTATCATTCATACCTATTTACAGAGATCTAAAAAGCCGAAAGTCAAATTTCTGCAACAGGGGCTGAGCAGTGTGCAGGGCTAAACACAGACACATTTCTATACAAGGTGTGTAACTATTTTTGCATGTTCTCTGTTAATTGGCTTCTTAAGCAAAATATTGCAAAGTGCTCAAGCTTTTGGGCATGCAATTTAACATACATGAGGCAAGGGGCTTAAAATTATTAGGTGTCTAAGGATGCAGGCAGGAGCCTAATGGGATTTTCCCAAATTCCCAGTGGGAGTGTTGAAGTAATTTGCCAAGTAACCAATGAAGCTAAGCTGTTTCTCCAACTAATGGAAGAGTAGGAAGGAGGCTGGAAAAGGGAAGATCAAATTAAACAAAGTGCATTAACACCGTCTGCAGATTAACTGCAAAGTTAAACAACTAAAGAAAACAAATATTGGACTATAGACTGAGTATTAAATTATCTCTCACGATTTTTACAAAAAAAAAAACATGTATACTTGCATGGATATTGTCTCTCATTTCATTCCTTTCCATCAAGCCAGACAACGACATGTATGGAAATTTCTGTTATTACAGAGCAACTCAGATGAATAGCAACACAATGCTCAGGAGATGATATCCAAGCACTTTAAATGTATTTAACTATTTCAGCAGAGGTAAAGATGAAACTAAATGGGAAGTGTGAATTTCCTCTACAGATTTCTGGAGGAGTTTAGATATTAATCATGTCATCCATAACTAGCTCCACAGTTTTGTCCTGGTTCAGGAAAGAGTCCAACTTAATAGATACGAGGTTGAAATCTCCGCATACAATCTACTATAGTGTGATTTTGGATCCAAATGGAGAAGGTAACACACAAATTGATTGTACGATTTCAGTTCCACTGATACTGAACCAGAATTCTGTCACCCAGTACTTGCATCTTTCACTCCAATTCTTGGAGAGAAAAAAAATAGTGATACCCAGATGTTTCACAAGACCGATCCATTTTTTATGAACCTGATTGGCATTATGCTTCCTACATTTAATTCTGCTTTAACAGAATCATGTAGCAGCCGTTCCATTATTTTGTGCAATACTGCTATGAGACAGACAGGTCTATAATTATCAGGATAATCCCATTTACCCTTTTTAAATATTGGCACAACACCATCTTTCTTGCACTCACATGAAACTTCCTCTGCGTTCCAAGACCTACTGAAAGTCAAAACTGAAGATCCAAACAGCCCCTCAGCTACATTTAAAACCCTTGAGCTGATTTTAAGATATCTAGCTCTAGCAGCTGCTGTTCATTATCCTTTGTAGTTCCTGCTTAAGCCAGATCAAATAGCATTTCATCATCACCATATGACAAATATATTATCTTCTCCCCACCCCAAGAAATTCTTATCAACAGTTCTATCATTTCCATGGAGTGGTGTATCAATCAATGCCTTTCGTTAGAATCTTGTTTATTCCTAACTCACTCTTTCTTATGGTCTGTAACTCAGCAGTCTTAGAAGAGTCTGTATCCATTTGTTTCCATTATTTTGCAGCAATTATCTTCTTCATACTTGCTATAATTATTTGGCATGTTTTTATAGTTGCATTCACTTCCTCTTAAAAACAGGTTAATGTTTTAGCTAGCACTACCACTTCTCTTGGTTGCAGCTTTTGGACTTTTGAGAAAAATGTTTTAAGGAACTCCCAATCACAACTCCTTATATTATTTAAAATATATTAATCCTAGTAATTTGCCTCACAATTGCTTTGGTTTCAGGAAATCAATCTTTTTGAAACACCAGACAGGTACTACTTATTCAGATTTATCTTGCTCACATGTAATTTATAATCTCTTATGATCACTTTTTCCTAAGTGATCACTTATCTTTTATTCTGAGGTCAGTTTTTTTTTGTTTTTTTTTTTTAAATCAAGATGAAGCTAAACACAGATGACTTTCCCTGTTGAACTTAACACTGAGTTAGCTTCAGACCTGTCATAATTTACAGGATTTCCTATTTTTTCTGTAGCAGAAGATCTGATCAAATGAGACCTACTCAGACTGATGTCATTCAGAATAAAACAAGTAAGGCAATTACAGGATGGTTTTGTTGATGTTTGGAGACCTGGACACAACACAACACAAAAGAACAGCTGAACTGTGTCAAAGATCCTTCTAGTGCAATGTCTCCAAGAATGTCCTTAAAAAAAGAGATTACAAAGAGAGAAAGCACATGTGGCACCTCATCCTATGCTCTTGCAGCCTCCCAGGTGTGGTTTCTATTTAAAAAAATAAATTAATTAAAATAAATTAAAAAAAAACTTTCAGAACCTTGCAAATCTCCCCTGCACTCCACAAACTTGTAGCATTCACACAACACTTTTGAAAGGATTGCACAGCTCAGCTATCTGCTGCATGAAAAACCTTCTGCCTATTTAGAGCCCATACTAGTCGCATTTGATACCCAGCAGGAGGATGGGGAAAACGGAAGGACAGGCAGTCCTCCTACACATTGTAGCTGGATGTTTACATGCGTGTTTTGGTGATCCTGCTCCCTGAACATGGCACATCTCTGCAGCAGACAGAACAAAACCCTATCTTATGCTTTACTTGTGAAAACATTGACCCACAACCTTTCTTGATCATTTGGCTCCGAGTTGCTGTGACTTGGAGAAGAGAGTTATGCTGTTTTTAACAGATTATCACGCTCTCCTCCCCTTTTGGCCACTGGCTCCTCCTTAATTATTCATAGCAGTCGATTTTAACACGTCAGTCACCTGGATCTTCCTAACTTGACTTGAATATATGTCCACATAAGAACAACTCTGTCTCTCTTGAATATCATGCTCGCTCCTAGCACTGTCATTTATATTATTTCCTTTTTATAGCCCATGCTCTGAAGTCTTTTTTTTCCACCTCAGTATATGTGCTAAACTAGTGCTCGTCTCCCTTCCCCGCCCTTTGCTGCCATAGACTGCTCTGACCAACCCAGCCTGGCTGTCACCTAGGTGTCAACCCTTCAGTGAGGAAGGTCCTTCTTCTTACAAAGCAAACAGTTTCTCAGTATGCAGCTCCTCGGTTCACTTCCAGAATATTCCATCTGTCTTTTGCTCATCACTTGGATGCACTTTATCTCCAGATACTCCAGATCTCTGGAGTCATGTAAAAGTATTCTCATCATCCTGTATCACCGCACACCCTTCTCAAGCACTTGCGTTCAGAAGGTCACCTGAAAGTGCAGTCAAATGTTACACCCCAGTTTTAATAAAAGTTTTATTATGCTAGGGTGTTTTCAGAACAGGAAAGGTTTTTGTTTTTGTTTTTAAATGGAAAACCCACAGTATGTCATGTTATCATGGAGGAGATTTCTTTTGAGGACAGAAGACAGTAAAAACCGTAAACTCACATCCATACCAAATTTCTATCTAGTGGCCATATTCTATGATGCTATGTGACACCACTTCATCCTCTTGCTTTTGAAGATCAGAAGTTGCCAAGGAATAACCCCTTTGCCCATCTCCTTGCCCTTCTCTTCTGTTGATTAACGGCTGCTATTCTTTGAGCCAAGGTGGGCAATACTTCCCAAAACTGATTATCTGGCATTCCTTCAGCTCTTTGTGGCTCTGCTGCATCTGTCTACATCATTTTCCATTTAAAAATCTTATTCTTCTAATAAACCAAAGCATTCTTTTTGGTGCTGGTCATAGGGTTTTTTGGGTTGGGGTTTTTTGTTATTTTTGACCATCTGAAAAAAACCCAAAACACTACAGCATATTCAGTGAAAACCACAACACTGAGTTATTGATGATTATTTTGGTAACAGCTATAAAAACACCTGGAGAAAAACTTCTGACACTTTTCTCCAAATTCCACTGTTGGTTGCTCCTGATCATCTTATCTCACATGAATGCATTAAAATATAAACATATATGTAACAAATATATAAAATATATATATATATATACACACACAAATCTGAACTCCAAAACTCAGCTTATACCTGGTCTGAAATGTATTCAGGTGCTGGGTACTAGCTTTAATTTCATAGCAAGTAAGAGGGCACAGATTATGGTAACTGTGTATAACAGCAGCCAAGGTACTAAAATCTCCTGTTACAAACATCTTGCAGGCAATTTTGTATCCTAATTGCTTGATATGTGACAGACAGTCACTATTTATACTATCTTATAATCACAGTGAGAAGGGAAAACTTTAAAAGGTTTTAAAAGAGCATCTGCTCCTACCTCTGCTATGACATTGAGCAAAACTGAGATGAAGTGAGAAAAATAAAGTGGTTTTTGATTCTCAGATTTCTGCTTTGTTCTGAGAAACAGAAGCTTAATAAAATTTCATACCAAGAACTGGCAATTCCACTTAGTCTCAAATATATGCCATACTATGCATTCACAAGTGAAAGTCTTGGCAAGTCCTTGATGAAAAACTCTTCACAGTTATTCCATTAGAGAGACTGTGCACATATCATCCTCCCAAGAATTAAGATCAGTCTATGTGAACAATCTCTATAGCCAAATATGTTTGTAGGTGTAGAAACTTGTGCCCTATTCCCAGAGTTCATCCCCACTCCTTGACAGTGGAATCTGTAGAAAATTACCTTGAAGAAAAGCAGTGCTCTCTCTGCTAATTTCTTCTGAAGTCTCAAAAAAAAAAAAAGATTTTACAGGGTTTGTTTTTCTGAAACTATAATAAAGCATAAAAAAAAGTTTCTTATATGTAATGAATAGAAAAATAGTGTGGGCCAGATAAGGTTATAAAAATAACCCCACAGTAAGAACTGTAACTGTATAAGCCCAGCCTTGCTAATGGTACTTAAGTATCTTACTTGATGATTGTTTTCTCATTACAATTGCTCTTACTGAAATACTCAAGTGTGCTCTAAAAACATTAGAATACCCCAATTTTAAGTGCATCTACAGTGTTTTCCTATATGCTTCTAAAAATCTCCCTTAGAATGTTTGATATTGCAACGAGTGAGTTTGTTGGGGGTTGGAGTTTCACTAAATTGAATTCTGTTTTGGTCTGCTTGAAATAGAGGGAAGTAATATTTCTTTTTAAAAAAATAGAGTGCTTTAGTGCAAGCTTTTATAGGGGGTAGACCATGGGACAATGGCTCTACGGGCTTCAAAGTACAGAAAACACTCAAAACATACAATCCAGTAAGTCTACATTTAAAAGGCTTTTCTTATTAGCAGTTCCAGCTTTTGGAAACTGTTTAAAATATCAAGACTAATGGGCAGACCACAGCTTAATTTAGCAAGCATGTGCAGTATTAGTTGCCCTTGGAAGTTTTCATTTGTTTGCTTTAATATTTAATTTCAGAAGTTTAGCACTAATAGAAGAGACATAAGACATTAGAGTCCTAGAAAAAAATCCTACTGAAGTTGTCTGCCACAGGCAGGAGCGCTACAGGGAGATAAATCCTTGAGTTTCCTCACAACACTCATTTTAGCTGTTTGGGAATTTCAAGATATTCAGTCACGAGATGAAGTCCTCAGAAACATGGATTGTTTCTAGGTACTGAAAATGAAAGAAAATCACAGACAGCTTATGCATGACCAACAGCATTTGATTGTCGAGAAGACAGGAAAACTGGGATTGTCACTCCTCCACATGAGGTTTCTTAACTCAGTCGTCTTGAGGCAAGAGGAGATATACAGAATACTGTGGTTATATTTTGTCTTTGAAAAGTACATTATTAGGAACATAAAAATACTTTCTGTGATTAGGTACTTCCAGCAGACTATACAGCTCAATACCACCTTACTGTACAGATGCCCAGCAAAAATTTAATGAGAATGCAAAACCACTGTATTCTCCAGTCCTTTAGACTGGGATTAATAGTAGCATTTATAAACTAGCTCCTTCCCTACTGCCTTTCTTCCTGCCTTCCTTCTCTACATCTTCTACCTGCTTGCATTGACACATAGTTTTTTCTGATGTGGACAAAACATACCATACTGTTTTTGGAATCATTACTGAGGATAAGCTTTTGCAAAATGATGGATATTACAACATTCACCAGACTGTGGAGTCAATCTCACATCAAGCAGGTGAGCTTTTCAGGATTGCGTGCCCATGCTGATAAAGCTTGGCTGGGCAGTGCCAGAACCCTGCCACAGGCATTGTGAACTCCAGGTGCTCCTGATGAACATACTTGTCACCTGTCATCAATAAAGGAAAAATCTAGGCAAGATGTAGAGAATAACCAACTGAAGCCTTGAGGATCAGGACTTTAACTGGATCAGTACAGTAGCACACTGAAATGATAAGCTGTTGTTTCTCTCCACTGCTTAAGTAGACTCAGAGTTGAGTCGCTTATAATCTTTACCTCTTTAAAGGGCACCCCATTAGTTAAGCCTGGAAGAAACAAATAATCTGCTTTTACAGCATATTCAGAGAGAGACAGACAGGGTCCATGTCACTATTAATGCTAGAAGTTTTCAAAGAATAGCAAGGAATCCAGTAGGATTCACTTAGATGATTGTGAATAGTTTAATGCTTTTGGATACTTCTTTCCCTCTTTCCACCAACATTACCTCTAGATGGCTAGAAAGAAGAGCAGGAATTCAGTGATACTTGTGACTATTTCAAAAATAACTAGTTCTGTAATCTACCATGAAATTTGAGAAGAGAGTGGAGAAGCTGGTGAAGGATTAGGCTTTTCCAGATAAGAACAGGTAAGAAACTTGTCTGTGGCCGGGGAGATTGTAAGCACTGAGTGCTGACTTCCAATCCCTGGACAAACTTGAAAAATTTCAGTTGCCTTCACCAGAAGCCTGAATAGCTTCATCAGCAGAATGACCACTTTGGATAAAAGTGAAAGTCACAAATCACTTAAGGGAAAGAGAAACCATATACAGGATTCTCAATTAGGGTGAAAAACAAAACAAGACCAAATAAACTCCATGCCACAACTCTGTCAAGTACTTTTTTCCCCTGAAATCTTCAACTTTCCTTTAAACTGTGTGGAGACACAGCTTGGAGATCCAGCTGCGTGCTTGTGTACAGCTGCTGTCAAAAGCGTAATGCTCTCTCAGTAGCAAACTACATTATGAATCATGGTATGATTTCTAAAGCACAAACTAAAATGTATCTCAGTATTACAACCTTTCCTTTAAAGTTTAGGAAAATTTTGCCAATCCAGTACCTGGCCTTGCCATTTTAATATGTTATTTTCTGATTACATTATCAATGGAAGTAAAACTTATTTACGGCAATTGCCATCATGCATTATTTCCCATTTAGAACTTTTCAGCAATAGGAGACAGAATTTAAATTCTGTAAGTATTCATAGAAACATCAACTAACAACTATATTACGTATACAAATGCTTTTCCTTTGTGTATGTATTGCAGAGCTCCTGTAATTTCAAACTTCATTTTTAAAATAAAACATAAATGACAATATCAACTGCTGTCATTGCTTTTTGCCATGTTAATCTTTCTAAAGTTCTCTCTCAATACTTCTGGCATTTTGGCCTATCCTTCCTGTCTACTCCAATACTGACAAATATGAACTTTGCGCTCCTGACACTATCTAAAATATGGAAATATTATCTAAATTTTAAAACAAACTGCAGGAGAAAGATTTTACCTAGCTAAAAGGCACCATGAAAATCTACAGTAACATCAGAAATTAAACAGTGCTCAGAAAACATAGTTATGAGAATCGTATTGAAACACAGATAAACAAACCAATAATGCCTTAAACACAAAGCTGTCCTAGCTGCAGGTAGAATATTTACTGTTTGACCTGCAGCTCACACACTCCACTGTCATACACAAATCACATTTTTGCGATGCAGGGAGATTTCACTTGCAATTGCAGCAAAACCTCATTAAAATGAACTGGCAGACACAGAATATTTCTACCTTACAAACAATTGGTGAAGAGCCAAGAAATAAAAATTCTCTGCCTATACTTTATATTCAAAAATTTCCAACTGCTTGAGCTGTAATATTTATGTTGTACATATAGAGAGATAGATATATTCAAGCTGTAGACCACAAAGTCAATATCTTTCCTATATGCAACCAAACAAGCCATGTCTTCTGTTGCCTGCATGCGCTTTTGCACACTGATTTACAGTTAAACTAGCACCACAGAAAACTGGAATAATAACCTCTAAAGCACAGCTTACATTTTCCAGCCAGTTTCTTGAAAGCTATTAATTCCCCTCAAAGGCTATTTGATGGAAAGCAAACAGGTTATATGTTGATAACCTCATGACTTTAAACTATCTTCTCTCAATTACCAGTAACATATGCAGTACTGCACATTTAATTTGGTTCTTTGGAACTCAGTTAAAGAATAGGAACCACAACTACCTTCTCACAGGAGTTTATTACTCAGCAAAACTATTTTCCTCCAGTACCATAACCCCAGCAGCTTTCACAAGCACTAAGTCAGCCTTAAATTAAAGTAAATAAATAAATAATGACAATTCAAGCAAAGAATGCCTTTTTTAGCTGAAGCACTAAGCTTCGGTCTGTCCCTGGCAGAAAAGACCACCTTTGCAGAAAAGAGTGCATCTCCTTCCTTTTAAGGTGACACCTTTTAGGGATGAAATATGAGATTTTGAACAACTGAAAAGCTGACATTAGTACTGTGTTCCCATTACGCCTGAAAGTACACTACTGTTTGGGGAATACGAATCTAGAAGGAAAACGGTGACAGGAGGACATTGTGAGAAGACTATCAACTACTCTGAATGTTCCCAATCTGAGAAGATCAACCCCAAAAAACACAGACTACCCACTTATATTCTTAAAATATATCTTAAAATACTTGGTAGCACTTGTGAGTTTGCTGTTACAGCAGCTCTCTCAAGTAGGTATTTTCCAAAACTACGATGAGTTAGTAAACATCAGAAGCACAGGCTGCAGCAGAGATAGGACTCTCAGTTCCCTAATCCTAAAATAAGAATTTAACCACCATATCAGATCATGTAATTTCTCTTTGGTGGACAAAGGGCATTTTAGATCATTTCTGCACAAGTGTGCCCTGTGACTACACTTAAATAAATTATTTCCTGTTATTAGTTATTGGCTAATAATCTGAATGGTTGTTTCATAATCAGAAGCGTGAGATTTACTGGAGCTTTTTGACAAACGAAAGCAGTCTGAGGCTCTGCTGAGTATTTTAGGCAATAAGAAACCTCATCAGCCATGTTGCTGCTCAATAAAAGGAAAAATTGGCACAGTTTTATCTCCTTAAAACCCAACTGAATTGGAGATGCGATACTCAGGAAATGCAGAGTTCAACTTCTTAAGGCCCTTTTTAATAGCCTAAGCCCTCCCGACAGCAGCTAGCACCAAGCCTAACACAGCGTGCCAAAATCAGCAAAGCTGCAAGCAAGCTTTCCCTGGAGGAGAGGTTTTGCTTGCACCCACGGCATGAAAACTCTACCTCACTTTAGTGTCGCTTGGCCTAAACACTTCAAGGAAAGTGCATTTACCCTGAAATTAGGAGTGCTGATGGCAGCACTCTGCACGTCGCAGCAGAGTGGCAGAGGTGTATGGCGGTCAGGACCAGCTAACTCCCAAGCAAGCAGAAATGGTTCTGGGAAAGTTGCTGGGTTTCAGCCCAGGCTGAAACCTGAAGCTACATGTTGACTGCACCTGGTATGCAACTACCTCATCCAAAAACACCTATACATGTCACAAGATCCTTTTCCTAAGAGCTGGAATTTTTAAGAACCATAGCTGGCCAAGGTTTTGGGTTTACTTTACCTTTGAAAGGCAGCCCYCAAAAATGCTTATAAAATATGCTACATTTTCCAAACCATCATTCTGATAAGCTTAATAGGATCACATCATGATTTCTCAAGACCACCACTGTAGACTGATAAGCAGATAGAACATCCATTGTATTTGCAATGAAGTCTGAACAGGGCTAAGAAACTGTGAGCAGGTAAAATTTTATCATCTCTGTGACAAGAGGAATGGTTGATTGTACAGAGGTTCAAAGTATAAAGAATGAGACAAGAGACGTGCAGTAAAATTACAAATTTGCCAATAGGTTCTGAAAGAAACACTCCAAAACAACAGGTGAATCTTTCTTAACTGTTATCTTGAGAGAAGAAATCAACTTTCATCTAGCTGCAGAGGGGACTTCTAATTCCAGATAAATGTCCCATTTCATTTAGCATTCTTGGAAATCAAGGTGGAAAAAAAGGCAAATGAGGACATTTGTGAGGCCTGCTTTCCTCGAAGCCTAGTCACAGATGCTTTACAATTTGGGGAGAAGGGTAAGAGGAGAAATGAGCATTTTGGTTTAGCTACAAGAAAAATGGAAATATTCCGTCAGAAGCTTTTCTCCTCCCCTAGTCTTAAACTGTGCTATGCAATCCAGGAAAGGGAGGGTTTTGTCTTTCAAAGAAGACTTTAAACAAATTTGCCACATATACATTTGCCACACAAACAAATTTGACACCACTATTCCCCATCATATGATTTAAGGTTGGTTTTAAAGGAACAAAGCATTTAATGCTCTGATTCTGATGAGGTTAAAATTTTCTTAGATTCTTATAAACTGCAGGATGACAGCCCCAGAAACAAACTGAACTCGTGACAGAAGCTAAAGGGAAGGGGATTTCTTCATTCTGGACATTTAAGCCTATTAGAAATCTTGTCCTATTCTTTGTTAGAACCCAAACAAACTAGAATAGAATATACTCACAACAGAGAAAAAATGATTTTAAATATCTGTAAAGGACAACATGCAACTTATCTGAGGTAGTTTATAAGATCAGAAAAAAATGATTTGTTCAGGAGTTTGCAATGAACTAGGAAGCACAGAGTAGGGAATCTCTGCAAATTCAGAGTGCAATTCACACCGGCTGGGACCTATTCTTGTTCTTTATTCAGTTTATATTCATTATGCTCATTTCTGAAGTAGCACAGGCTAGAGAGAAGGGTTAATCCTTGTGCTGTGTTCCTAGGCAGCATCCCACCTAGTAAGTTTATAGCTGGCATGGATAGCCATACACTGCCTTCTCTTTAACACAGGACCTACGTCTCCCATTCACCCTGAGATCAAACTTGTCCCAAGGGAAGGTGGAAAAGATCTTTCTGCCCTAGGGATCATTAACTCCATTCTTAATCCTTATACCGGCTTTGGCACTAGCATAGAAGTCAGTGGTCTCCAACAATGTTAGCATTCAAATTCTATTTCTCTCAAACCGTTCATTGTGATAGTTCAGCACCCAAGAACAACGAACTGCAGTGGCACGCCTGCCCAGGGCAGCTGCATAACCCGTTTGGAGCCTGCAGTCCAGAGACGAGGCGAGCACGTTGTGATTCAGAGCTGTGAAACCACTCACAGCAAAAACCTGAAACGCGTGGAACTCAGCTGAGCAGTACAAGCTCGATGCTTAGACCAGAGACTCAAAGACTCACCAAGCCCATGAGAACTACCCAGGGCTTGTGGAATAATCTATACCAAGGGATGAAACCAGGAAGGAGGGGAAAAAAAAAAAAAGGCAAGTTTCCACCACAGTGCTTTCCCACAGGATCCCGATCGCCCACTTGGTGCATAGTCTGCTCAGCAGTCAGAGGCGGCCCATATTTCAGGATGTTCTTCATACCCTCATCACTCACTGCATGACCCCATGCACTGTTTACTTCATACCGTATAAACCCTGCACCGACTATAGCAGTATACATTTTGTTGTGTTCTTTCCTATGTCATTCATATGGCAAAATACTGGAATATCTCAAAAGCTCCAAAACAATTGTTTTTCAAACTCCTTCATTTTACAGAAAAGCAAGACAAAGAAAAGCAGCTTGCTTTTAAGACACACAGCAAGTCAGTGGTGGACTCAAGATTACAACTTCAGACCACGTCATTCACAGATCTGATGCTCATTGATCTAGATCATATCACCTCTGCACTAAAGGACAAGGAATTAACAGCTTATACATACTTCAGATTTACTTGTAAATTCTTAATCTTCCACTAGCCAAGATATAGTTATCTCAAGTGATACAGGACTCAGTTTGTAGAATCGGCAGCACCACTGAGATGTGCAAGTTTAGCCTCCATTAAAATGGGTGGGGGATTCAAACTTCCACAACAGCAGTCAGCAGCATTAAGAATAATAAGGTGTACGTCACATCCAGTGACATAATAGTTACATATAGTGACATACAGCTACATCCAGCAAATCAAACATTCACAGCCCATTCTAATGCCAGTGAAGAGACTGAATAAAGAGTTCATATTTTCCCTCCTCCATCTCTGAATTAAGGAAGACCAAATCCAAATGCCCTAGCACTGCACAAAAGTTAACCCAGGAGAGAGCAAAGATAAATATTTGAATCCCTGAGCAAAAGTTAAGCATAAGGATCTCATCAGAGCTATCAGGAATATTGGGATCCCACTAAAGGGAAGTAGAGAGCAACTGTGATCAGATTTTGACCATGCAACATTTGTGTTGACTATGTTTAATGGGTGGAATTTGGAAAGCTCTATGTAATGAGGACCTAAGCAGTATGAAGAAAACCATGCTTAAATGAGCTAAAAATAGGATACAAAGAATAAAGGCACTGAATTTCGGGAGAACAAACTCTGAAAGAATGCAAACTGCTGGGTGAAATATAATCAATTATAGTATTGATGAAAAAGGACACTAAGAAAGGAAAATGCTCAGACACACAAAAACATACGCCTTCTAGCAGTAAATATACTAGGAATCAAAATATCCAGTGAGAGTAAACAAAGAAACAAACTAGTAAAGGAAAAGGAGACGTGTGACATACACAAACAGCAGGAATGGAAAAAATTGTAGGACATACAGAATAGGTTGAAATAATATGAATATACCTCTATATAAGAAAAGACATAGGTGAAGAATGAAACAGTCAATCATAGAAATAAAGACTAAGAAGAGAATACTATCCAGTTACTACACATGGAAACCAAGAGATAGATAGGAGATAGAACTGCCTCAGTGGAACAACTAGGATAATTGATTAACAGAAGAGTTATACATTGCTAAAAACAAATTAATTCTTTTATCATTGTCCCCAACTGAACTCCACAAAAAAACCAACACCCACACACACAGGAGACACATCTGACTTTGAAACAATGAGAAGATAATCCAGAGGTGTTGAGACACCATAAAAATAAATAAATAAAATAAATGGAAAGAAGGACTTTGAAAAGAGAAAATTCACGTAAAACAAAAGTTAACCTGGAAGGATAGAAAAATCTTTCCTATTTGGTGCAAAAGCTTTTAAGTGGCTAGATTAGAGCTGGTCATAACATGAGAAAATTTTTTATTGTACATTGCCCCTTTTCAGTTTAAATTCCAAAAAAATTATTTTTTTAACCTTACTAACCAGCATTAACTTAAATGCTTTCTGCATTAAGAAGTGCAGATGCAAGTTATTCAAAATCATAAAAGCAGAATAAGCTGCTAAACAAATAGCTAAGTTGTAATCTTGAGACAACAAGCTGACAGTTTACCTTCAAGAGTAGAAATGGAAGAACCACTTGAAAAACTAAAATTTTAATTGAGGAGAGACAGCAGAAGAAATTCAAGTTACATAGATTTTAGAAAGGTCAGTAAGACACTGCTTCCTCTTCCATTCCCTTTCTGCCCTTCTTTCAGTCTTTTATTTCCCTCCGCACCACACAATTGAAAAGAGCAGTTGGTCCAAAGTCATTAAGAATGGTATTGGGGTGAGCCACATGTGTGGATAGGGAACTGGCTTAAATGTCACAGACAGAAGCTGTTTATGAGACAGAGCAGTTTGGGAGAGAGGGATTAGTGGAATGCCACAAGAATCAGTATTAGGCCCATTTTTGTTCATTTTATATATCACTGACCTAGGACATGAAATATGTATGAAGGTGAAGAAATTTGCTGATGAAACAAAACCAGAGAATAGGGCCAGTAAAGACAAAAGGAGAATGGCAATAAAATTCTGAATGACAAATAGACTAGGATCACAGGCTGATACTGTTAGTGGTTTCACTCGCATCTGCAATTCATTGTAAAGAAAGATAAGATTATGAGATTACAAAAAATAATAAAAGGTAGTGCTCTCTCAATAGCCATATGCCACAAAACATTTAACCAGACTTGAATATGGTCCTGGTACTGGAAAGAACTTTAAAACCATCTGCACAAGGATTAACAGTATTTAAATTAATAAGGCGAGAGAGATTCTAGGATAGATATAGTAAACAAAAGTAGGACTTGGAATAAATCATTCTAATACTACATGGGGGACTTGAAGCCACATTTGGAATGCAGCCACCATTCCTGTCCCTTTAGCATAAGAATATTATAAAAGTGAAGATATTGAAAGGGCAATCAGAATGCTACAGAAACTAAAAATTTAGTTCAATCCAGGAGTGAGCAGCTAGTATTCTTTGAAGGGAAAAGAAAGAAAGAAAAAAAGATCCTTCTGAAAAATAGGATCTCTCTGAAATACACAGACCACTGACAGGAATATAAAAGAAAGAATATGTGCACCTAGAGTGAAGAAAGGAGAGCGAGTTGAAGAGAATTTAGGAAAAAACTATTTGCCTCAATAAACCAATTTACAGATTACATAACAAAGGAGACAGAGAAGACATAAGTATGACGACCACCAGTGTTATCTGCTGAACGGCTATCCTGAGTGATGGTCAGGAGCACTGGATGTCATGCAGCAACACTGCTGCAGCAAAAGTAATTTCACACCATACCGCGTGGGTCACCTGGCAGATGATGGTCAGCACCGCAGTTGCCCGGAAGAAAAAAAAAAAAAGTATTGCGAGATCAGAACTACTAACTCACCTGCCCCTGCTGCAGGCTTGTACTAGCCTGTATACCACAATAATATAACCCTATTAATGAGTTTTTGAATCGCAAGGAATTGTTTCTGACTCATAGATAGCAAACCTTGTCACAGCACACGCTTTGAAAATACGCGTTAATCCACAAGGACTCCACAATTTATCAGGTCACCGCTAGTTCCCTCAGCTTGCTGCCTTTCTTTCCAGGATGCCCTTAGTTCCTCTCTCCAGGTGGAACCAGCAGATGGATTCTTACCGACATCAGAGAAAATGGGTTGAACATTAGCTGCTCTTGGATATTCTCAATATAGGCGTTATCTTCAGAATCACTACGTGGCATGACTATGTAAAGCGACCAGATGTATAAAACGCTACATGTTTTTTCCTGCAATGTTATGAACATTTGTTTTAAATGATCCACTACCTTCTTAGTCTGAATCATCTTTACATACCAGCCTTGGTAACTACTAAAACCAGCTTAATATTATTAGAATATCATCAACTTTCATTATGTTTAATATGAGAATCTGACAAGAGAGAATTTTAAATACATTTTCACCAAAATTAAAATCACAAGTTGTAAAATTAATCCTAGAAGTGTCAGCTGTAATGTAATGTAATTTCAGACTCCTTAAAGTGACTCTTTATTAACTGCTACAGATGGGGATCCCAGCAGAAAAATGCAATGAAATCATTTCAGCCACCACACTAGCTACCAACCAGACAGACAAAGTGAATTGGGAGAGATCGGTTCATTTGATTCAATAACCACCTGCAAATATTCAGGTTGTGTTCCTGTCGTCTGCCTTAATTACCCAAACACGACTGGCTCCCGTTAGCTCTAACACGGTCTCAAAAGAACTGAGCAGCAACGCCTCAGCTCGAAGGGGGGGGGGGGGGGGCTGGAAAACAAAACCGCAAGAGTCATCACTCAGAGGTATTCTCAAACGTCTATCTTCCGAAACCCTGTGCAGAAAGGGCTACAGAAAGCGGTGCTGGGAGTCCAGCTGGCCGCGCTCTTCCCTTAAAGCCCTCACTGAGCTAACGGCCCAGCGGAAGAGGCGTAGGCAAAGGGCTTTCCGGGGGAGCCCTTGCTGCGAAGGCTTTCCTATACCCTGCGCTTCACCTGCGTCCTGCGCCAGAACGGCACCGCTGACTAGCTCGGAGCAGGAGAGGAGCCAACAAACTTGAGCAGAGCTGGCAGCACTATCTGGTTTTACTCACCTGGCAAACAAGGGAAACTATGTGCGCTATTTCTTTTTGTTATACATTATATATGGACATTTGTACTGTGTTGTATTTCCTGAGAAGTTCATGAAAAGTTTAGGATAGGAACTTGTATGTTACATCCTCTTAAATCAAGATGTTTAGAGATGCATATACACTTAGATTTTTTTGTGTGATTATCATTATCTTTGAACAGATACAGAAACTTTTTAAAAACTGAATCTATTGACCAATCTCGGTTGTACTAGGAAACCAGAAGAGCATTCTGACTGCCCCTGCATGAGACCGGCTCAGAGAAGCAACAATTTTTACTGGAACAGGATATATCCAACTTCAACAATTTCCAAAAAAAATAAAGCAAAACAGAGGGAAAAAACAATTCAATGGTCTTACCTAAGACCTGGAAATATTTGCTACGCAGAGACTGCACAGAAACGGTAGGCTAAGCTTGCTGAATGGTATCGCCCACTTTGGGGGATAATAATATTCTCTAAATAAGCTATTTAGTTGCACTCAGAAGAAACAAGAAATATTTTGCTACTGTTGATTCTCATTTGTACTGCAGTTCTGCTATGCATCTTGCATAATTGTAGCATAATGTAGCAAGTTGCTTACTGCAATGATTCTTTTTCTATATCAAGTTTGGATTTTCAAGTGAGACTTATAAAATATTGTACTGCATAAATGGGAGCATGTGACAAAGCCTTGCTGGCTTCCTAAGGGCTTCCTAAGAAAGTAACTTAAACAGGCACAGAATAGTAGCAGAGCTCCAGTTAGTGGCATGGATGAGGTCTTTCTTCCACAGAACGCATTCCTGGTGCACCTATACATTTTAGTATGACCATTACTGTAATACTCACACACTTAAAGCAAGTTAAAAGAAGGCTTCCTTTTGGTCTAGAGTAATTTTCACTCACTTTGTATTGACATAAATGACTTCATGAGGTGCAAAGCTTTGAGGATTCAGCATTTGAGTACACTGGGATTTGTCCACATGTAAACATACAAAAACGCTGCCGCCTTCTGTGTCTGCAGGGAGAAAGCATCACTACTGATTTCAAATGCTTTTTATACAGATGCTTGCTTACAGGCAAGCAAAGCTAAGAGACTAAATAAGGCTCAGTGATACAGACCAAACTCATCACCTACTTTCTGATCAAAAACTGGTAAATACGTTTTTGACGACTGATGACCTTACGCAAGCTGTTTCAAAATGCATCATGAGATGACAAATAAAAAACAAAAGGGAAAGTTTCCAAAAATACAATACATGCCCTCAAAACCTTTCCAATTTTGAGACAGATAGCTAGTTATTCTAGTATTTTCAGTCTTAGAGATTACTTACAGTTTCTAAAAGACAGAGCAAAAACCTTTTCATTTTATCGTAATAAAAATCCTTAGGCGAATTTCCCAGGCTCCCAGCCTCTGTACGTCATCATGTACTTTAAATGCCTGTACGCTGATTCCATCGAGTTAGAAGTATTCGTTACCTAATTCATTTCTAAGTAGACATGGATAAGATAACCTTCATATTCTAAAAACCAAATATTTGCCTCTATTTTCTTCCCTTTAACTGTGGCTCCTGCTCTTTCTTTTTCCTTCCTTCCTTCCTCTGTAAGCGATGTTCAGCTCTCAGTGGCTCACTCGCCTTTCCCCTGTTCCGCACCACGCACGGGGCCGCGTGAGCAGGGCCAAACTGCACGGGAGCTGCCCAGAGATCCCGCTTCACCAGCTCGGGGGCACAGGACAACCTGGGCCCACGCAGAGAGGTTGGTCGTTCCACTGCCTCGGGACTCGCTACAGCAAACACGGTGGCACCTCCTTCCTCCCCGTCCTCAGATTGGTGTGGCTGGCTGATCCTTCCGCTTGTTTTCCTCCAATTTAACAGGCTTCTTTATGAAAGTCAAACCAGCAAACCCCTGATGGCACAGCCCTTTTCCTTCCCTCCTGAACTCATCCACAAGTTGTTCTACAGATAACTCTCTTAAAGTCATGTATTCTTGCAAGAGTCTACACAACCAAGAAAAGCTTCATCAGCTCACATATGAAAATCCCTAGCTAAAGCAAGTGTGATATTTTGTTTGTTTTTTTTTTTTCTTTTTAGAGAGCAAAAATGTATTCATCAGCCTAAGGACAACTTTACAATATACAATTTAATTCGCTATAGTAGAGAGAGCTAGAACACATCTGTTCCATAATGTTGTTACAAAAAGATTATCATCCCCTATCAGAAATTCAAGTAGTCTGGAATTCACTAAACATTGCAGGAAGAATCAGCAAACTGGAAGGCGACTTGCCACAGAAATATGGTCCGCAGGGCTGCGGGACTAATGAATTTACCCCCAAAAAAAGACAGTATCGACACCAATGGCTGAAAGTGACACCACAGAAAGGCAAGCAGCATCCGAGATGAGAAAAAGCAGAAATATATTGATTTGACTATTTTGCACCATTTCCAGAGATAAGCCTGATTCAGAGTTGACTAGTCAACTAGCTATTAGTAAGCTGAAAGCAATTTCAGCTACTTCAATATCCTTGATAAACTAGCGATTCAATATGCCAGTTTGTGAGTGATGAATTTCAGAGGTTTCAGAATGAATTCTACAGTATATTATACATGTCATAACAATCCCACACTCTCCAGAAGTTAGTAGTCATAGAATACATCACACAGCTTGACAAGCAAATCTCTCAACAAGATCCACTTTTATCTCCCATGACCTACAAAGCAGCTCTTATCACAACAAATGGAGCAAGCCCAGAACAGCTCAACATAAAGATGGATGGAGACAAGTCTTTCTACATTAAGGAACAACCTCATTGGACTAAGAAAGTAAGATAAAGATATATGTGCTTTCTCACTGCAAGATTTTTAAATCTATCTTAACTTAAATTAGCATGTTCACAGTTAAGCAAAAAAAAAAAAAAAGGCCAGATAAGTGCCAAGAACTAATTAGGAAACTGATAAGATCTAAGATCTTACATTCCATGGATTGTACTAAATAGCATCCTAATAATGAAATATGGTCATCTGCAATTTCTGCCAGAAGTAACCAAGGAAACCACGTAGATAAGTGCATACATGGGGGGAGGTAGCATAGGAAACGGACTCAAATCCAAACTCAGAAAATTTGGAGAGCTAGCTGTAACAAGCCTCCAAAAGATGCAGCTGTTTGGAAAAGCAGCTTATACATATTTATTGAAACTTTTTGGTTTAAAAATCACAGTGAAAATGGAGTAGATTCTCATACAGCACTAAAAATAGGGTAACAGCCAATACGGAGCATGAGGCAGCGGCATTGTGGTAATTCACGGTAAGTCAATATTCACATTTTGGTGACTTTTGGACCTTTCATAAGTCTTGTTTATAAGATCTGCAACTCCTAGCAACAGCTAGGCAAGCAGGACCAGAGAGTCAACCGCTACGCCCGACGCTGCTCGGGGGGACCGGCCTTCGGAGAGGCGGCGGGCACAGAAAGGTAGGCGCCTCCGTGCAGGCAGGCGCGCAGGCAGAGCCCGCCGGGCCCGCTCGGCCGCCTGCGGGCTGCCTGCAGCCTGCTGCCTGGCGGCAGGCGGGTGCGCTGCCGGCAGCAGGCTCCCGGGGCGAAGCGGGTTGTAAGTAGGCGGCTGCTGAACCGAGACGGGGCAGAGGCTTTTGAGCAGCAGCAGCAGCAGCTACAGGGTGGCTTTTTGCTCGCTGGCCTCAGGGTACGGCAAGCTCCCCTTGCAGACCTCAGAGTGGCAGCGCATTCTTTAACTACCTCGGGAATTAGTACTCTGGGACGTCTTTTTAGGGCTGCTCTTGAAAACTGTCCAGAAACTTTGATGGTGCAGAGCATACGCTTCGCTACGGCGTGATCCAAATTCTTAAAAAAAAAAAAAAAAAAATCAAGATATGTGTAACCCCTCTGCTGTATTTTGCGTATATGTTTCACAGAGCATTAACTGCTGCATTTGCAAGGCATAAGCGACTGGTTTTAATTCACAAAATCCCATATAGTACATATCTTCATCCACATTCCTGCACCACTGCTGGCAGTTGAGAATATTCTGACCGTCTTCCATAGGAATTTGAGTATGTCTCAATGAAAGGAATGTTTAAAAAGCACACACAGAGTCAATTCTTATTAAAATCAATGAGAATTTAGCATCTAACTGCCTTTAAAAGACCTGGGCTGAGGTGGTGTTGGTTTCAAGAATTACTTATTCAAAACCTTCATATTTCAGTAAGTGGCTCAGGACAGAGCCAGCAGAAAGAACTGCAAAATTTTGTTTTTCTTAGTGATAGCAGGACTACTTTTTCAGGTCAGGTTTTCCCCTCAGATTACCATTGTTACTTTACTATTTATTCATTCTGTAATTTCTTTAAAACTATAAGTGTACTTTGAATTAATTCCTCACATACTATTGGCAGAATAGCAACTACGACACTGTTTAAACACTATGACGCCTGTTTGGTAATGAGTAATTAAAATGAACAATTGTATGATTGGTTCCACCATAATTAGTTGGGGTGGGTTTTTTTTGGTTTGTTTTTTTTAACTGCTTAAAAAAAATTAGATTACACCACTGCAGCTGTACTGGAATAGCGAGGGGGGAAAAGGGATGTCTCCATGCAAATTCACAAGCAGAGGGAACACTTTTCAACAACTTAAAACCCAGCTGCACAGCTAATTTGCCAAAACATTGGTGTGCTTTTCCCCCTCCACCTTAAAAAAATTACTCAGTTTCACAGCCATATGTGACCACATCCCAACTTCTATCTGCCTGATACTTTGGAACATGATGCTACTCTCTGTGCATTTATCTCTTTAGACGAAGTGGAAAAGAAGTGAAATCACAACAAAGATGGAGTGGAATCAGCGTGGATCTCTATGTAATTCAAGTGGCAGTGCCACAGAAGGAAAAGAAAAAGAGGTATTCATGTAGCAGAAGAAAAATGAAGGAAGATGGTTGCAAATGTATTTCTGGAGGGAAAGGGGAAAGACACCGCGATTGCTCGTTTTTTGGCCTAATGAATAAACCATTTTTGTTTCCTCCCCCCTTATGCACCTGCTGCTTTGAAAAGCCCCTTCCACAACCAACTGAACAGCAAATGCTGCACAATGACTCAAATGTTGCTGGAGCCACGCCAGCAAAAATTACCACTCTTCAACCAAGATAAACATCATATTACTTCATTACCCTTTTAAAACATATGCAAATTAAATCCATTATTCTTTTTTCTTACAGAAATGAAGTTCCTTTGGCTGGAATTCAACAGCTCCCTTTGTCATYGTTGACCATGAATGGATGAACTTCATGTAGATGATGCCCATTTCCCATCTTTGAATCAAACATTAATACCATTTGACAGTAATAAATAACATTTATCACAATAGGGATCTACTAATGATTTTCCCACTAAGCTGGCTCATCAGAACCTATCAGCTGACAACTGCATAAATGAGATTAGCATAACAGCTGCCTATGACAAATGTATCTAAATCATTTTAATGCCAGCTAGCTCTTTGATCTCCCTATCACATTGTTGCCAAAACTAAATCCATTTCTTCAAGATACATGTTGTTTATTACAGATACATGTGTATATTCCACACCATTATGTACTCTAGAGACTTCAGTAATTGAAAGAATTAAAAATACTGATTGGATACTGCCACTATAATGTAAACTTGCAACACTGCGCTTCAGAATAACATTCCACTGCCTGCTTAATTTTCCTCCCTCCTGAACTGTAGGATTCGCTGTGTAATAGCTGTCTCTCTCTCTCTCTGGCACAATACATGTTTTAATGTAAATACTTGTATTAGCGTCTCTTTGTGAATATTGCTTACAGAGGCATCATTTTCATACAATTTAAACCAACTCCCAGTAACACGGGACATGGCTGCATGCACACATCAAAACAACAACTCGCTGGGTGCGCTTGTATGAATGCAAACGTGGCAGGGAAAGACAGACTAGCTGGTCGTGCAGTATGTTTAGGGTTTTAACATTATTAAAGGGGAGCCTATGTCTGTAATACAAACTCGGAAAACATTTTTCAGCCTAAAACCAACCATGCAACTGTGCTTGTTGCACCTCCATAACATTTTGGAAAGCACCTCACTAAATTCCAAATACTGCTTCAGGTGAAAGTCGCCACGCTCCTCAAGACCTAAACTCAGGCTTTCAGAGTTCCTTTGGTCCTTAAGGATACACAGAGCTTTCCTGATGTCTAAAACACATAGCAAACAATACCCTCGGGTGCTTTAGAAAATCCCAGTCAGATTCACAAGTCTCAGATTAACTCATGGTGCTCCAAAACTAACAAATGGGATATAATATAGTACTGGAAAAATAGGAAAATGCTAAAAATGAAGCTACCCCCGAACATCTGATTTTTTATATCACTGCCTCTTTTATGATACATCTGATACCTCTTAAGGTGCCAAAAAAATGTGTATTCTCAGAAACATTCACCTCTAACTATGCCACCTAGAAGTCAAAGGAAATTATGCCCATCTGGGTCTGTAAGGCACCCAGACACTTCTTAAAAAAAAGTTGTCCCTAGTGCCCAGTTTTGGACTGTTCTGGAGCCACAGTCTACTGAAAGCTGCAGAATAATCACCCTTGGCTTACTTAAATTTGGATTAAGCTTTTTGGTGCTTTCACGCAGGAAGCACCATCAGGCACGCCTGTGTGCGCACCTCTCCTGGACTGTGCATCTTCACACGCAACACACCTATTTTGCAATTCACTGTAGAAACTAGCATATGTTTTCCCAACAGTGTTTTCAGGCAACTTCTAAACACAAATAATCATAACTATTTACACATAAACAGAGTCTTACAGCTATTCTTTGAATAAACAAAATGCAAACTAGGTATCCATGTTGTATTAAAAGTTAAAACACATAGCCATTTACACAATAGGCTAAGCAAACTCCACAACACGTCTTAACTTCAGCTGAGAACCTGAGACTACAAATATTAAGTGGCACCAGAGACCAGTTTTCCTAGAAGCAGCACCAAATCGTGTCAGTAAAGGCTTCTAAAATAACATTTCTAAATGAAAAGTTTGAAAGGCTTTGCCTAAGCATGGAAAATGTGCGGCTATGAGAACTAATGTGATTGCAGGCTGAGAACTGTTACAATATTCCAGTTAGAGTGGTCTGTAGTAAATATCTTGTTTCTAATGCCGGTATATTCACAAGCACTTTGTTCTTTCTTGCATTCCAATTAAAATTCATGGGATGATTTCTGCACATATTTTTCAAGTCTGCCTGCATTTTCCATATCTTTGAAAAATTTCTAGCCATTTATTTTTCACGTAAGATGAACAGAATGTATGGTCTTTTGTCCAAGCCTTTTGTATTGTGAAGCAGGCCATTTTTCATGGCTGAAACTGAGGTACACACTCTCAGTTTTGACAGCATTTCTTATCMTTCCCTCCAGTTAGCATTGTCACCTTTCATTATTTAATTCTGAAGTACAAGGAAGGCTGATTTATATCCATGATGTATAATTACAGGCAGATGGAGGACTTGGAAAGTAGAAACACTGAATTAGGGCTGCAGTAAGTGCCTGTAAGCTTCCTGTGAAAAGTCCTCTCTGTGCCACCAGCCCAAAACAAAAAACAAAACAATTTAAACTAAATGAATCCATGCTGTTGTAAGTGCCGGTTTAAGGAAAATGAATACAAAACTAATAAGTGCATTGGTTGTGGTTGCAAGGTAATATAAAATGTTTTCAAGTACAGATGATGAAACGTGTTTGTATTAAATCAAAATCATCTTTGAATGTGCCCATGGTCAAAAAGGCTCTTTTTTTATAACCTCCACTTCACTCAAAATCACTTTGACACAAGTCCACTCTGCATTTTGAAGAGAGGCGCTTTCTGCAGTTCTTTCATATGATAATGTACAGTATATTTTCAGCTGCCTTTTTTAAAGTTTAAACAAATGGAAGGCTTATTAAGAAGATATCATAATTACATGCAGCTATTTTACTGGCTCTTATCTGAAGCAAAAGAAAGCAATTAGTTGAGAACATAAATTCATTCAAGACATTTACTGAACATGAGGGAATAGACCAGCAGGAGAAAATAGGCCCATTTTACCATTTCATCTTCCCTGTAGAAAGTCAGTAAGCTTATTCGAGCAGATTTAACAGAAGCTACAAAAGAGCTTAGCTGATGTGAACTCTTATATTTGAAAAATTAACACCAGAAGATTTCCAGATCATTTTGCAAATGGCTAAATTTACACATAGAAAAATAAATAAAATAATCACTCTAGTGGTCCAAGGATGGAGGACAGTTGCTTTGACAGACAATAAAAATCATTATAGTAATAGATACAAAAAACATTGCCAGTGTAAGTGGTCACTGGTTCATTCTGATCAGCAGAAGAACACAGATCACTGAAAATTAATGACTAATAAATCAAAACAATGAGATTTTTTGCTTTGGCTGTGGATTGTAGTTGTGTTTATTGGATACAGACACCAAGTGGAAAATATCAAGAGCACAATTAGCACTTATTTTATTTGATTTCCTCTCCTTTTTCATCATTGTTCTCTAGAGTGCTGATCACCACATCCCCCAGCCCCAAGCACACAAGATATTTTCACATATGTTTAACATTAAAACTCATGAGCAGATCCAGAGTCTTCAGTGCAGCTATTCATACACAGAGTTAAGCACCCGCTTCAGGATGACGGCATGGAAGGGAGAACTCGGGCCCTAGAGCTGCCACTTGGGTTGTCACAGCGATGGTGGTGATGCGCACCAGGACATGACCCCCAATGGGAGCCATCACCGTGGCACRGAAGAAGCATCTGCCCAGAGGAAATCCTGTGAGAGGCCGCCCAGGTTTAAGGGTTCAAGGCTGGAGGGGCCGGTCCAGCTGCCGACCCACCAGGGAAGGAGCACAGGGAGGGAGCAGGCTGCACAGCAGCAGRGAGGCTGAACAGGCACTAACTGGGTCTTCGTGGAGACACTGCTTCACTGCCTATTTCTCTCTTGATATTTAAAACCTCAACATCTCTATCATATGGAAAAACTTCAGTAAAGAGGGGTGGGGGAAGAGTCAAGTCCAAGCTTTTCAAGAGTCTTATTCCATTATATTTAGGTTCTAATCTTGCATTGGTGTTCTGGSATCACTCAGATTGTTCTCCAAGTGCTGAAAATGATCATTTTGGCAATAGGAAGATTGGGGTGTTTATTTTTAACCACTGGTAATCCAAAATACATAATAATACATAATGGTTACTTCCTATCTTAACTTGATTTTTTATATTCCCATTAATAAAAATCAATGAAAAAATTAGCACATATAGAGTAAAAGAACTACTCTTTTGTTAAGAGGGATAACAAGGAAGAGTATTGAAAACATAATATTTTCCCTCTATTACTTGAAGCATATGCACAGAAATTTCTCATCTTTAAGATAACATCTACATGCAAATCCTCTTTCTCTGTAAAGAGTGATAGAAYATTTGTGCTAGAATTTGTTAGTGTTTTCCAAACTACTAGAAAAACAACTATTTTTCTAGCAGAAGCTTTTGGCAGCCACATAGGTACAGCAATAGTTCATCTTTCTGCAGTTGTCTTCTCTTGCAGATCTCAGTAGGATTAATTCACTTTGAAGAAACACAGTCTAAGGATATTTTTTGTTCTGGCACTGTCATCAATTGGGCTCTGAATGTTTCTTTTAACAAATGCAATATAATTCATGCATAGTCACTACTGAACCTAGCAAATTCATAATTAGTGACAATTTTGCACCTGCTGTTATGGGTAAATGCTGTTCTCTTTAATTTAACTTGATACCTTGATTATTCATTGGAAACTGCAGGAGATACCAATTATCTTGCATGTTTCCTGAAAAGAACATAACAGTTCCAGCTGGATAAATACAGAAAAAGCATTTTCAAGATCTTTGCAGTAATCAAGACCTCAACCCTGCAATACACACCTACTGTTCTGTTGCATTCACCATCATCATCCCCAGGATTGTGTTGCTAGTTCATATGCTTAAAATTAAACATGATCATAGGTTTAACCACATGTTTAAATTAAGCTACTAGCTGAAGTTGGAAACATTATGTATATTTTTAGCCCAGAAGTGATCCTGCTGAAATGTGTACCTGAAGGCCTCCAACTCTAATCCTACTACAAAGATATATTTGATTTTTGAACCACAAATGTCATGTGGTGATATGGTGAAAGTTCCTTGTGACTGAAAAGAAAAAAAAGACATGTTACAGATGGAAGAATTGAGCACAGCCCTGCTGGATGCATAGRTATTTATAGCTGTACAGATTTCTTCTTCCTTCCCCTTCATATTCTACAATGCTGAAAAGGTATTAAAGATATCTTACCATCAAGAACATGGTTTTCTTCTCTAAACCCATCTCCCAATAGACTTTTCAGTTCTTCTTCCAGAAGTCTAAAAGCAACACCTCCAGAAAGGTGGGGCGAGGGGTGAATCTTGTGTGGATGGACACCAAATCTTAACATACCAAAAAACAAACAGATCCTCTTCTACACCTTCAATATGCCACAGACTCAGAGAGTGAGAGGGAAAAGAAAATTTCTATACTGGTTCTTGCAAGAGAGAACAGAGTGCATCTGGAGCAGCATAGATAGGCCTGCTTTATCCTTTGGGGAGGATGGAAAAGCAGCCAGAGTCTGGTCCAAGAAATGGCACAGCACACGGGTGGTTTCTAGAGTCAGTCCCGGATAAACCACTATATGGGGGTACAGCATCACACAGTACTTTTTCATGCTATTTTCAGTTGTTCCTTACACTTCAGCACTGAAAGCACCAACAACCTGACACACACAAGTCACTACTAGCATAATTTTTAAACCATTAGTTTGCAAAATAACCCTGTGATGATCCCATTTATCATCAATMATCAGGGTAATGAAATGCCTGTCAATTCTGTTGTTTTATGAACAACGCCTGCTCATCAATGTGGCTTTTTTTTCCCTCTCCAGAAGTGAGCAGCACTGCATRGTATCATATAATTTCTATCTCAATATACCCAACAGTCAAAAAGTGATGTTTTGGATTTTGCTCATTTTTCTAAGCTTCCTAACTATGCTCATATGCAAGGCTTATTATTGTCACTGGTGGAAGATACCTTAAAACAGAAGAGCTCAAGAGTCCCTTTCAAACTTCCCATTTCGTGCAAACTGTGATTCTAGCTTACACTGATAAAATTAAGCATAAGACGATTTCAGAAGGAGTTATGCTTCAGAAAAGACTTGAACACAAGCCAATTCTCCATTCCCCTTTCTATTCTAATTCTAGCTACCCTTTGTCTAATCTTTTCTATTCTGTCCAAGTAGAAGGCCAACTAAAGACAGCTTTTGCACTAGACAGGTTGAAGTCCTATGAAAACAAAAAGTCTGCAATCCAATGTAATCAAAGGAAACAGAACTAACATTCATAATCTTAAGTTCTAGGAAGCTCTCTGCCAGAAGATTCAAGAAGTCCTTCCAACCTTAACAAACCTATGGATTTCATCAAAAGTTTTCTTGAAGTCTAATTAAGTCTCAGGCTTTCCCGCATCAGGTCTTGTTTGACACATCCTCAACAATATCAAGTTGACTAAGCACRGCCTCCCCGCTTTCACCAATCTGACTATACAAAATTATCTCACTGTGTAAGGGTTTATGAACTGTAAAACAGGGCAGAAAAAGATACCAAAGAGTACACAATGTAGATTGCTTAAAGTTAGGGTATTCACACCAGCCTACTATCCAGCTCAAAGTGAGTTTACTGAATGTAATTACAAATGTTTGTATTTATCATTGTAGGAGCTCCCATTTTTATCTATGCATTTAAGACTTCTCATATGTAAGACATTATTGCCAGGATTAATTCCTTACATAAGTAAATGGTATTAAAAAAAAAAAAAACACCACACACGCAAGACTTCTTAAGGAGTAAGAGTAAGAACACTTCATAAAAAGGAAGAAAAATTCAATTTAAAGTCTATGGGCTAGGCCATTAGGTAAAGAGACCAGAAAAGCAGAGACATTCTTGTCACTTCAGCTCCCCACATAGAGAACCACACATCCCCAGACCCTACTGGGTAAAAGAGGATATATGCTGCACCATTCACTTGAACAGCATCTTGCTACAAAGAAGTAAATGGAATTCTCATATCGTCCTACTGACATTTAAGCCTAGCTCCTGCATCCTGAAATCTTCCAGTACGATCATCACCCAACAGAGCTGGATGGTTCTGACAACCACCTCATTTTCACACAGGCAAGTCACAAGCTTGTGCATTTTTTCTGAACTCTAAAGTGTCCAAACATACATGCTCAGTGCCATTAAATGCCATAATGCATGTAATTTATTTACTCTTACAGAGGAGAAAATATAGTTTAAATAGTTTAAGTCATGATCCTTTTTCAAGTACAAGCAAGCAGGAGAAAAAGAGTATTTCTAGCCTACTTTAGCTGGCTGACAGACAGATGCAGAATCAAAAGCAAGCAAGGAATAAGGTGCTCTCTTGGAAAGAGAACAAGATTGTTCAGAGTACAAATTACATTTAAGAATTGATTTTTATGGTTATGTTAGACTTATTAAAAGTAACATGCTAGATCTTCAGCTACTCTTCATTCTACTCCAAAAGCAAGGCAATGACCAACCAAGCCAAAAATATAGGACCAAGTACATATTTAAAAATAAATCTGATTATTTTCCTGACTCAGCCTATACCCTTACTAAGTAGTTCAATTACTCTCTAGATAGTTGACATTGCAGTTATCATAAATCAAATTCACTGCTAGAATACTGATAGAAAACGCTATAGTTTTATAGTTATACAGGTATAATGGGAATTAGACAAAAAATTTTATATCCAAGAATTACTTCAAGTATTAAGGAAATTATTTAACTAGATACAGAACTATCAGCGTATGTGAGCACTCCATGATCTCCTTCATAAATTATCTGTTCTACGATCTCMAGATTAGGAAGACTATATAATTCTTGCACAGATAATGGAGTCAAAGTCAATAAGGGGCATTACTCAGGGCCACCATCAGTAAGCTAGGTGGAAGAGGCCCTTAAATTCCTATAGCATATTATTTTAACCACAGGGCAAGTCTTTCTATGACAATGCTGAGATACAAAGACAAACTGAACATGCCTTGAACTGCTGTCTTGATCCTGCAAGTAACTAATGAAGCCTTCAAACGACCAACATACCTACAGTACATGCTGGAGAGCTATAGAGCTCTTTATGTCTAATGCATCAGCACAAGAGGTCACCTGCCCTGTGGCAGCATCTCACAGCCAGGAGGAGGCTGGGATGGCCAGGCAAACTAGGACCATACCTGCTGGTTCTGATGGTTCGTTATTTCCAGTGGTCCTTGTACCAACAGGACCCTCCTGCGGGCTATGAAGCAAAGCTGTAGCACCAGGTCTACACTTAAACTTATTTATAGATCAAACTAGGTCAAGAATGCCAGGCTAACATCCCGCACGTCTACTCCTGCTTATGAAGATGGTTCATGGTCTTAACAAGAAAACTCACAAAAACTAAAATCACCAGTCTCAAATTGTCATAATACCCATTACACTAATTGGGCTTGAGAATTTTTACTTTTGCCCAGAATAGTATTTGGGACCTTAATTGATACACCATAGTTCATTAAGAAATGATGAAACGATGAACTAAGCATTCAGTACATCAATCTAATAACTAGCCTTGATAGCAGGTTGTGATAGCAGGTTGTGCTCAAATGCTGGCTCAGCATTACAATTTCAAGTGCCATACAGAAAAGAAATTTGCATTCTTAAGTATTCTGTTTCAGCGGGTGACTATAATGAACACAGACATACTGAACACAAAAGAAAATACTGGAAAATGGGGCACTTACTCTTCAAGCTTTCAATAAATCTATTTAAAAGGGTTTTCTGCTGACTCAAGGACTGCCAATTTGGATTAAAATTAAGTTTTAGCATACACCAAAAAAGCCATGAACTTTCCATCTTATGTTCTGTCAAGATGTTGGAATTTAAGCTCGCTTCCTTTGTCACTTGGACTATAAAAGGTTTGTAAGATTAAGGAGCTCCTCGGGACATAGAAAATATCACCTTTGCTGCTGTAATATAGCCATGACTATGTCCTCATGAGAAATGTTTCCACCCCTTTTCAATCATGCAAACATGTGTCAATTGTTCAAACCTATGGGAGAAAAACAAGCTGCTTCTCCCACTTCTTCTGTTGCTCAGAAAGCTGCTGCTTTGCCTTTAGAGCTCTGCTGATGCTGCTTTCAGCAGCRCCGTTGTTACAGTTTGTCTTTTCATACGCCTCTGGGGACTGAAAGGCTGGTGCAGATGGTAAACAAACATGCTTTATGGTCTTTGAGCTTACATTGAGAAATTCAGATTTGCTTTTCATCTCTGGAATGGAACTAAGCAAAGAAATTACTCAAATTTATTATCAAGTTGGTCCCGAGTTTTATGCAACTCCTCTATGATTGCGGTGTCTAGCATAGATATTTCCCACAGTCTCAGAAAGTTGACTGACAAGTTTTAAGAATTCATTATGTACCTAAACTTCATCAGGTTATTTCACTTGGCTTATATGGTATAAACAGAAGCCAGGTCTCTAATGACATGAGTTTATAGAACCTAAAGCTTTGTCCCATGCATGTCCTATTCACACATGGATCCCGAAATTGTGTGCACCAGTCCAGAACTTGCAAAGACAAAGCAGGAATATTATATGCTTGCTTCACTGTATCATTTAGCTTGCTCTTCATCTAAGACAGTTTATTCCAGATGCAATACTGTTATCACTCTTACCAAAAGTCTAGATCATCTTCAAAAGCAATGAAGGATGTAGATATAACCAGTAGTTTTGATTCTACTAAGAATGGCTAGAGTTATCTGATCAGAGATCTAAATAGCAGCATGTAATTAAAAAGAAACAGAGCTTTTGGTCAAGATAGTATAACATTTTACAAAAAGATATAGCAACAAAATGAGAGCATTCTTTTCACTAAATTATTATTAGCCAACAARTAGAAGAAAAGGGTCAATAACTGATTTTAAAGTAATACTGCAACATATTACATGCTTCATACTTGCTACATGTGGTATGAATAAAAAATTCAGGGTCCAGAGTCCCCAAACTATATCTGTCATTTAAATCTGACAAGTCAGAAATATTAAGAACTATACTAACTATTCACAATTATTCACTCAGGCCAAAAATTAATTCTCTGGAGATTAAGTCCACTCCCCGCAGATGTCACCACTTATTTAAGCCAGAATGATAAGATGCATATATGTCAGAGAGAAATAGTCCTAACTACTGAATAGTATCTACTGCTGTCACTAGCCCCACTAACATGACACTTGATGAGCAAAACTATCTTCAGCAACTGGTACTGCAGTGACCATCTGTACAGTGGCAGATTTCATATTTTGGAACAGTGAGCAAGTCTGAATGATTCAATTTCTGCTTGGACAGCAAGAGAAACAAGACTGAAGTTACACATTAATTGTGAATTTTATACCATACACCATGAGAAATAGAACCTGGACTTTTCCCCCACACGCGCACACATTATTCAGAACAATAAATACTGAACCTGGCAAACAGCTCATTGCAATTTCAAATAACAGTTTAGTATCTCAGATGTTCTGAAAGCAACATGAAGCAAGGAGAGATTGGTTCTAGCTCTGACGCATTATAGAAATTATCACTTATCTAACTCATCCACTTTTCTCACAAGCCTGTCATTACACTGCAAGGACACAGATACTGCAAGTTAACACTGCATTTCTTAACATTATCATAAAGCTCTCTTAAAATTATATATGACTAAGAAGAGTATTTCAGCTGACCTTTGTTGGTCCAAAAGTGCAGTTTGATGAGGATCTAGTTTGGAGGGATTTAAAGAYATATATATATTTAAAGATATACGAAAACAAAAGTATAGAAAGATAGAAATATATTTTCTATTGGAATGATTTTTTTATTTAAAGGTTAAAAAAAGGAGTAGGGTCTCTTGTAGGGAGACAAAAAAAAGAGAGAGAAAGAAAACTGCTATAGTTAACTCTTTAGGGAGATAAAGAAAGGAAACACTTCAAAAAAAAAAGTTCATCTAACAGAGGTCATAATAACTGAATAAGTGGTAAATCAACAGTTGACCAAGTTACTTTTCTCCCTGACCTGTGTTACTCTGCAAACATTCACCTTCCATTTGCACCTTTTATAAAGCTTGCTGCACTTTAAGACTGAACAGAAGTTCACTGCACTTCTGCTTACCTCTAACAATACAGAAAGTTACACTAGGATTATACCTGCATCAACATGCTTTTATAATACATATTTATAAAAGCTGACACCATTCCTCTACCTCTGTACAATCCCACTGAAAGGCAAGCCATCATCTCAACGTTTACACTGCTCGAGCAGCGGACTCAGGAGAACCCAGGACAGAACAGGACCTATTCACATTCTCCCATTGCTTAGTTGCCACAAGCGGGAGAAGCATTCAACAGGCCACAGTGAACACAAAACGCTGAAGAAATGTATATTTTCATAATGTTGGCTGCAAACATGACAATGCCCTGAAGCATCCACACAGCAGAGTTATCCCCTACGCAGCGGCCCGCCACCTCATTCCTACGTAACCACACGAGGAAAGACTTTGAAACTGCTTCTGCATGAAAAGGATCATGCACAAACACCTGATTCTCTGGAAAACACTGGCTGACGAAAGCTATCTATAAATCTTCATAACACAAATGACTGAGCAGTGTAACAGAATTCAACGTTTTAACTGATGGAAGAGTCCTTTGACAAGGGAGTCATTGTGTTTAATTGTCCAATATGCACCTACTTCTGGTCTGAATTTAACTACTTTTAGCTCCTAGTCTTCAGATCTTCTCAAGTGTTGCTTACTAAAGATCAAAAATGTCAGGCACAATTAAAAGACACCAATTAAAGTAGCAGCACTGTGTAGTAAGTACAAGGCATACATCAGTTTACACATCTCAAGAGTGAAGCACAGTTACCCACCAGGGTTACTGTGTATTAACAACACTAAACATAGAAGCAAGCTTGCCACACATCGCTAAGCTGATTAAAATTTGTAGTGTACACAGCGCCCCTTCCCAAGTAATCAAAACTCCAAACCAAACTCTTTCATTAATCTAACAGCAGTGTTGCAGCAGGAGCTGGCTTTGTTATGAAGCTTCCTGTGAAAGATGAATCCTTTAATGAGCATGTGAAATAGTGCACAAGCCACAGAAATCATGATGCCACGGTCATCTGTGCAATCTTCACAACCAGGAAAAGAGACAAGAAAAAACCCAAAATATAAATAACTTCACAAATCTACACAGTGCAGAAATAAGTGGCAAGATACTTGGCCACATTACTCATTCCCAAGAAATAGATATGGTTTGCTTTAAATCATTTTTAAGAACCCCACAGATCAAGTATACTCTAATCGGCAATCGCTCTATTCTCTGGAAATGCATAAAAACCTGACRCTATCCAAAGCTTGCATGGGGCTTGTAATAATAACCACCAAAAATTATTCATTATTCAGAAAGCTTATGCCCCAAAATACMCAAAACATTCACTGGAACAGAAAAYGACTGTCTATATATAGTTTACAGTATTTACAATAGCAGCTTTCTCGTTCAGAGTTGCTTTATTTTACACATGTTGTAAAACCGCTGCACAGACTGGGCCTTGCAGGTATGCACTCAGGCACTTGGTTAGGAAACCCAGGACATAAGCTTGGCTATCCACTAGCAGCACGATTGCTCCATCAGCTGTAGACTGCAGGTCACCCATGGGGACCCACCTCCTCCCTGCTGGAGTGCCACAGGATTTGCCCTCTTCAAACCTTGCTGGCTAAACTGGACTTAATGACCCCACAGGGAATGCCAAGCCTTCAAGTCCTGCTACAGTCCACACCCTGAGGTTCTTGCTAACTTCWGGATTTAGGTAGGGTTTGATACAGCTCTTCATTTATGCTATCACATTTCTGCCACTCTCACTTTACTTTATGTAAACATGAGTATTTAAGGTAAAACAACTCAAACTGATCCCCCTTTCCTTCAGTGAAAAGGCCTAGTAAGTTATTCAGATAAAAGCAGAAGAACTGGTATTGGACAGGTAATGAGATACAAATCCAAAGGGGGTGTGTGTGAGAGTATGGGTGCACACATAAAATTTATTACAGAGAAGCAAATACACTGTTTCCCTCTGCCCAAGAACCACAACAGACAGCAGTCAAACATTTTGTATTTCTAAGGTAAGAAAAGCTCAGTTCTTAGGTAAAATAATGATGGCATCTGGTGGCTTAGACAGAATTACACCCCACCTGGGGATATAGTCTGGCTTAGAACTGAAGACAGAAGTAAGCTGAGCCAAAGCTACATGCTAAACCATTGTGCCAGTTTAAACAGTGGTCACTATACCTACAGAATTAACTGTGTCAGAGCTTATCATGATCTAAACAGACATGCTCATACACATATTTCAACACAAGAAACTGGAACTTGGAGGAAATGAACTTCAGCTCTTYATTTAAATTTTTGCATACAAAGAGGAGCACAGCTTAGACATGCTCAGGTGTTTGGGATTTCACAAAACACTCCATGAGATTGTAAGACAGACCCTGAGCTTTCCCTTCTTCCTCTGCACACACTTTTCACTGTGGTCTCTAGGCAGTCAGCAGGAAGACTTGCAGAACATGAGCTACAAATCTGGGTTCCTCAAAAAATTTATATATGCACTCTATAAATACATCAAGAATAGAATAAACAGAAAATCACATTACAGAAAAATGAAGATAGAAATAAYTGCAATACACTAAGAAATGGGTGTGCACATTTCCTCCAGATGAATCATTCTGCTTAAACAAGCAAATGGCACATTGTCAGAAGCCATCCTCATCTGTCAATTGTTGTACATTAGAGTATTGCAATCTGGTCACCGGGGCGAGAAGAACAGGATGCTCAGATACAGTATATTAGAATACTTACAGATCAGAGAGCAAGACAAGGTGAGCAACCCATGCAAGAACAGTATTGAGGAAAGTGTTCTCATTGAAAGTACAAGGAGACAGGAACCTCAGTGAACAGAACTTTTCTGCAAGTGTCTAACAAAACCAARCACTTTTAAAAACCTCAACTGCCAGCCTGTGCTTGCACCCAGTTCCCTGGAACACTTGTTCTCCAGGGTCTGAGACTTCAATGTGAAAATCTTACATGTATTAGAGGTTGCACAAACTGCCCTGAAATGAGGGAAGAATGGGTTGAAGATGGGCTGAAATGCTGGGAAAAATCCCTGCAGGTGTTGGGATCTCCCCCCCCTCAATTTAGGGAGGGAGGAAGGGGAGACAAAAAAAGTTCCTAAGAATTTGAGCCCTCTGCTGTTCAGGAGTTGGAAGAAGTTTGCTGCTGTAGACTTAGCTTTATTAGACTTAGTAACAAACACTGTTTTGTATATATATCATTCACTAGAACAGAGCTTCTTCAAAGAGATACTGAAAAGCAGCTGCTGCAAATGGGAAGGCAAACATCAGGATGGTAGCTTACCTGACTGTCCTGGGTTGCTGTGGGTATGAATTTCTGTCCTCTGCTCCCACAAAATGGTAACTGCATTTCTTTAGTCTGAAATGAGTCTCTTATTAATGATGCCATGATAACACTCTTGGAGAGTGAATTATCGTTGTCACCTGTTGGCCGTTTTCCTTTGCCTTCAGAGGCTTACTGAGTCTTCATTCATCCTGGGTAGTTACTGAGATTTTCTCTTGCTTTTGTTTACATGAATTGTCTATTGATCTAGTTTAACYGCTTATTATGGATTTCCCCAGGAGGTGTATGTATCTATAGTTTTTCTGTAACAAACTGAACATTTATGTAAAGCACTCCTGGCATGTACCCTTTTTCCTCTTGAATTATTTTTATTAGATGAATATTTCTATTACTTTTGAACTTGGTGACAGAGCCTAGGGTTCTTATTTTCCTCCATCATTCTCGTTTTTCAGCAGCATCAGAACATTCTCTTTACTCCCCCCTCAGGGGAAGTATCAGCAGCTAAGCTGCCTTTCTTCCCTCTAATCCCAAGACAGACAGAGGCGAAAAGAGAAATTGCCAGAAGAGTCACTACCAATTGCAGGTAGTAGAGTTAAAAATTTAAGATAGCGACTGTAGGTCTTCTGCTCTTTTCACAATGCAGCAGTGGGAAAAGCCCATGACCACTGTTCACTTCAAAATTGCCGATTTCTAACTATTCACAGGTTTTGAGCTAACTGGTTCCAGGCAACTTCTAAATTCTTATTTCTAATATAGGATTAGAGGTTTTACAGATTAAAGGCTTTTATTACTACTTAATTCACTTTGAAATAAGTAGAGTGACTCCCAGCAACTTCAGGGTACCCAATGATTATGAGGATATCAGTCTTCCCCTCCTGGATATATTGTTTACAGGCATCAAAAGACTTAGTGTCCTGACCCAGAACAGCACGCGAAGCACAAATACAGGRCATTCAAGTTCTCCAAGTGCTCCTTTCACATACACATGATAAACTCAGTTGTCCTGGGAAGAAGAATATACAAAGGTGTCTAAAAATAAGCAGGTATGAAGCCAGTTGCATTCAGAAAGAGCAAAACGTGAAGTGTTTCTACTATGCAGGCATAGGAGAGCTCTTCTCCCTTCTCATCCTTCTTAACAGGGATCTTAAACACCTGTGCATGCCATCAGACATAATTAGGGGAGCATGCTTCTGAGTAAAGAATCCAGTAAGTTAGAAAATAAGGCATGAAAAACCTGGGACTGAGGGAACAGAGAAGGAAACTATACTGTATTAAAACATCTACAGCTCCTCAGTTCTACAACAGCTTTAGGCAGCCAGCATGCAACCCATTACATCTGCAAACTGCAACCTTGAAGGGAATCCCAACTGAACTGAAAGACAGAGGTAGGTGTGACAACAGCAAGTGTCATGCACTGCCAAAACAGCAGTTCTCAAAGCCAGGTGCCACAACCTTGAGGTTCACCCACCCCAAAGACATCAGGATCTGCCAGCCTCTGCCTAGGCAGGCATACACATCCCACCGCCTAGCCTGTCTTGGTCTTATTCATCTTTCTTACCTAGGCAGAGAGCAGCTATGGTGAGGGCCAATTAATCCTCCTCTCTGCGGAGGCRGCAGACAATCCGCCCTACCCATGGCTGAACTGTGTTACTTTTCTACATACCAAGTCACAAGGCTGAAGGTTCAGTTCTAGGTGACAACTGTGGCTGGTGATGCACTAGAAACAAAAGGGACTTTGAGGAGAATAGGGGTCTGCAGTTGTGTTTAGGTATCACAGAMACTTAAAGTATGTGAACAAGTAGCTGAACTGAAAATTCTATTGCGATTACATTGGTAGGRTATAGACTTAAAAATGCCTTTAAGCAAAAGCAGCATTTTATTCAAGGATCACAGACACTAAAATGACGAACAAAAATGGTTATTTTTCTTTTCATAACACAAGAATGCCAAAATGAAATGATAGCATTTCAAAAACATTTAGTCTACTTAGTACTCCTCCATTGGAACTCTATAAAAAACACCGCAAGCATTCTGATTTATTTTTCAGTTAGGAAATACTTTTACTGGTAATTTCTTTTCCTTTTTCTCATTAAGTTCTTGTGTTTAAAGATGTTCTGTGTGATTTTTTTTTTCCTATCCACTGTCACTTACTACGCAAATTTCACAGATACTCATTTGTGCCAGTAATTTTTCTGAACACGCCCCTTTCTTATATTCACTAATAATTAAGTCAGGTTGCATGGCCAGTAGTAATTTTAAGTGTGTTTTTGTAATTTCTGGGGTTTTATTTTTACTACTCTACCTGTAGAGACTTGTGCTGTTTCTACAATATCACTCTACCACACATTTATTGCATAGACCACCATGCAGCAGTTCATACAGGTTCAAGTCCACATGTAAATGCCTCATAATATTYATACTTTTGACAGGTTTTCCATTACACTAACTGTAGTGATGCAAGTTACACTGAAACTTAGCAGAACAGGGATAAAGCCTGCCTACTAGGTATTATAATCCACAAAACTGTTTGGAGAAAAATTGATGTACTACGTGTTCTATTGCTTACCCCTAATCATGGTGCATAATATATTATCCTGGTTACTATGTTTGATGGTCCTACAGGCAACGTTTTAGAACCAGGAATACAGTGCTACACTGAAGTAAGCCCTGTTAGGGCAAACAGTGGCTCTCTAGATTGAGGGAAGCACAGGAGAGGAGTTGGGCAGATAAACATGATTAGTTTTAAGTATACTCAGTACTGTCTTGTGCTATTGCTTTTTATATTTAGAAGTTTCAGATAGCATACACCAAATATTTGCTGCGTCACTAGACTTCAAGCTAAGAGAAAGCTAATACAGCTACTTGTAAAAGTACATGACTAGAATGCTTGTGAGGGCAATTTCATAAGGGGATGGAAAACGAGCATAAATGACAGCACATAGCTTATGTTTGTTTAATTAGGTGGAACTCTACCTTTAAGATGGCACTGCCCTGTGGTGGTGGTAACGCAAGACATCACCTCCTTACAGACCCTCCAGAGGCACCGACTCTTAGAAAGCTCATACATCCGTAGGAAAGCAAACTATACCCTGCCATTCCCTCTTTAGACAGCTTTGCTTCCTTTACAGAACCAAAACAGCATCTTTCCATAGGCTCATCCAAGGTTTTGCAAGTATATAGAGCTACTGATTGCTTGGCAGAAGTGTTCTTGAAATGGTAAAACTCAATTTAGATTACCTGCGAATATATTTAAACTCAGAAAGAACACTAGTTATAAGGCTAGAACATCTTCACTATCCAGACCTGCAACCCATCCTGTCATCCCTGTACCTACGCAAAGCCATTGACTTCTTTTGAGCTTCACATGCTTTGAAGTCCCCCATGCTTGCTCACAATTACCTTTTTTCAGGTTTGAACCTGAATAATGCATCTCTACAGTATATTTATTACGTTTTTGCACCTATTTGGACTCTTCTTAAAAACAAGATTTAAAAATGTACCTTTTCTCTTCGATATAACAATCAGTAGCAATTATTTTAAGTCCAGCTTGCCTTTAATTCTAATCTCATGTATGAGGAAAGGACAAAGGTAACTTGCAAAGGTTATTTTAATAACAAAAAAATCATTCGATGATTGATCATTATACATATCATATTGCAGCATGGGATCATACATAACACCAGCATGAGAGAACCTGTAATAGCAATATGAGGGCACTACTCAAGGGTTTAGTGTGCAGAGGGAACAACTATAATGAAAAAGGGGGAAAAAAATTCAAGGAAAAAAAGGCCAAAATTAGAGATACCTTTTGAAATGGAAGAATAAAGACTCAGAAAGTGGTACATTTAAGTACTTTTAAACGCATTTTAAACTTTTATATCCTACTCAAGTCTCAGTTTTTAATGAGACACCACAGAAGAAAAGAGGACAGAAATAATTTTGAATGAACAATCAGGGGAGTACTTGAAAATCAGGAACATTTGAGGGGGTTTAGGGAAAAGCATTTAACAAAACCTTTGCTACAAAGGTTGAAAATGGATTTCACGTATAACACCACTGCTGAAATAGCTGCAATTTTATCTGTATCTTACCAACAAAACCTGTTCAAAGAAAATGCTATTGATCTAAAGTCACAATTTAACCAAAATATATACATCTCAGTAGAAACACATGCATAATATTTGCCTTAAACTCATTTAATGTCATAAGAAAATGCCAGAATTACTCCTAGCAAGTATACAAGAGATACTTCAATTTTTGAATTACAGTGATATAATACAGTACCTGTTTATCAGTTCAGCTTCAAATGTTGTCATCCTTATTTGTTTCATGAAAACCATAGTTTAGGTATCATGTGCACCCATATTATTCTGCAGGCATTTCATTAGAAATGGCCCTTGACTTCATTAGAATAGAGCAGAGGCATAAAGTACATAATCTACGATTCTTACAAGGTAAAGGGCATCTCAGATATTTGAATAGCAAACTGAGCTGAGAAAAAAAATATATTTAAATTCACAAAATGGAGAATTTAACCTATCTATTTCCATGTTGCAGGAGCAAAGCTTTAGGAACGGATGGGATATAGTTTTACAGATACAACAATAAACCTATCAGTACAAAACTAGATTCTCAAATGCTAAGCATCCATAACCAGCTCTCATTGCATTATTTAGCAGCAAATTTTAAAAGATCTGTACTCTTTGCAATTGTACTCCCTACAGCAGATTATGACTTCTTAAAGAAATTTTCTCCACAGACCGCAGGATCCTAGAAAGATGTAATATCACCACTGAAAACTTAACCAGGAACGTAAGCAGTCCCATGAATCAAATCCCTTCCACAAAAGGCTCATCTTGCAAATTCCCTAAAACACCAAAAACAATCAGCCCTAAGAAACAACGCTCAGTAACATTTCAGAAAATAATCCTGTGATAATGCAATTGATTTCTCTCCCAAATATTATCTATACATCRATTTGTCCATTTTGCATACTGCAGATGGGCTGACAAAGGTCACGTCCCCAACTCTCTGAAGTTACCCCAGTGTTTACCCCCGAAAGCCTGCTGCAGCTGTGCCATTGACAGCTGCAGCAAGCTAGGGCTCCTCTGCCTCTGACATTGCAAATCCACTTTAACTTGTCACAGAGATCCAATACAGTTTGTTTGCCAAATCAATATCTTTGGAACACTTGCTCCTCTCTGAGGTCTAGAAATGAATGCCTAGACCCATGCAATTTGTTAGAGAGAAAATTCTCTGTCTTTTAGCAGAAGTCAATCCAGTATGATTTCAAAGCATTAAAAAAATAAATCAATATTAAATGTCTTCTCGTTTTATCCTATTGGAAACTGATTTACTATATGGACTCTTTAAACATTCTACATTTGTGTCATATTTAAAAGTTAGGCATTATTTTCATTCCTAGTATAGCAGAATGAAATGTAACCCCACGTAACTTAGCTGAATGCATGCAAATCCTAAGAAACATGAGTTGTGGCTGCGATGCTCAATCTGCAGTTCCTGCTCTGTGGTTCTACTGCATATGCCTCTAAAAGCTAGCAGTTGCCACTTTTCAGACTGAACTGTTTAGGTCAATGAATCTCTGGGTAGGTTTGGTCAGTTTTAAGACCTTGAAAGATGCAAGTCTCCCTCACTGACAGAACTACATTGACAGTAAATATGCGAAGACAGAAAAAAGGCATTTCACTGTACTCACCTACCTGCAGTCTCTCACACAAACACGCACAAAGTAATAATCTAAACTATTCTAGCATATCGCTTCTGAACATCAACTTCTTTCTGATGTTACAGTGTGAGACAGTTAACTCCTCRGTGCTTAACCATCGGGCTGTCCTACCTTCCAGGTACCATGCTCTGCAAGTGCCACGACGCGCGGGGGCTGGAACACCAGCAGCTCTGCTCCTGCGGCCACCAGGCTGCTGCCCTCCTCGGCCGCCAGGCGCCAAACAGCCCGCGCGCCGAGGTGACGGGTTCCTCTGCTCCGTGGTACAAGCAATATCTCTCCGCAACAAGAAACAGTGCTAATGCAGCCCAAAGTATTTGGAAGGGTTCTGAAACCTAAAACATGGGAAATACTTAGAAGTGTACAATTTTCTCAATTGAAGATCTTCAAAAAAAAATTTTGTCCTGTTTTTCTAACAGAGCTGCAGCAGCTCTGGAAACCAAACATTGCAATGCATGACCTGCAGTGGAAAGCAGTTCTGAAAAACACCCCCTCAGAAGCAGGTTGGAAAAAGCATACTAAACAAGGATTAAAACTTAAGAGATTTAAAGATGAGGCAGAGTTAGTGCATGGAACAAATCCAGAAGAGCACAACTGCAATCCTGGCTCTGCCAGTGTTATCGTGCGGCCTTTGTACAGTCACTTAACCCCCCACCTTGCAAAGCAGCTTTACCATCTGTGGATTATCTTCATGTGTACCAATAAAAGTTTTTAACTTAATCTGAATTTGTGCAAAGTACAAACAATACATTCGTTATGTTGCGATACTTTCCCAGCGTTTCAAAGCAGTGTTATTCTGTGCACATACTGGCTGTTGAAAGAATGTGTGAAAAACAGTCCCAAAAGACTGAAATTTTAAATGCATGTTTAGCACTACTAGATGCACATCTTATAAAAAAATCCCATAAGGATCAGCTATATTGAAATTCTAGTCACAGTTCACATTAAGTCACCTTATTGTTTTCTATTTAATAAAGGAATTACTCGAACTCAGGAACTGTTAGTAAATTTAAATACAATTTCTTTACAGAAGCTTCATATTGTAGTGTTTGATGGTGGTCTTTTTTCCTCTTTCCATCTGGAAYAAGAAAAAGAGCTAAGGGAAAAGTAGTAATAGAGTTATTAGAAAGCTTGCAATCTTGTCACTCCAGAGTTTTTGTCACTCTTTTCCAAGAYGTGCCTTTTTTAATATAACATTAATTATATGCCTGTATGATCATGATTACATGATATGACATTTTCTTCCAACAGTTARACCGCATATCCCACTGCAGACACTTGCATGGCCTGTGGTATGCTCACGGAAGGCAGACTTTCTCTCCGCTGCTGCCAGGTTATTTGAGACCAGTATAGGTTTCACAAAAACAAACATTCATTCTCTTTGCAGAAGAGCAAAACAGCAAAGAATTTACTAAGTATCATAAATACCAGAATAGATTCAGCTCCTCCTATAGCTTAAACGATAATTGTGACAACCCCTGTGAAGAAGGGTCTCCAGAGCCGYGGGAACCCAAGGCGCACCCCACCGGCGAGAGGTCTGCTGGACAGCACTCCTCCTGGACTAGCTGAAGGCTGAGCAGTCTGACACAGCTGTTAGGTGCACCTTTTTTTACTCTTTCAAGAACAAATAAAGAAAAACAAAACACAAAGGACAGAATGAAACTGTTCCGGGATATTTCACAAGTTTGGAAACAGGAGTATGCATTCTCTATCCCTAATGAAGAACAGATTTCAACACGACATTTCTATAACATATGACAAGAAATACGAATTGAATTGCCTTTTCATAACCTGTATCTTTATTTATGAATGTATGGATTCATATTTTATTACCTGGAAATAAGCTATAGCTCAAAGAGGTGACAGAACAGAGAATAGGTCTACAAGCAAAGGGAGACTGCCACAGGTGCTACTTGTTCCTCACCACACAATAAACTAGTAAATTATGCTATGTAAAAACCACCTCTAGTACTTCAGCTCACTATAAACTAAATATAGCATCCCAAGAGAGTCAGAAGGAAGTCAGCAATATCCTACTGAATTTGATAAGAATCTCATCTTTTCCATAGTCTTCTCCCAAGAGGAAACTCTGTTTTCAGTAACACACTTTATCGCATAACTTGGCATTTGGTAATAACGTCAGCTACTGGAAAAAGTATAAAAAAGTTAAACAACATGCAAAAGTTAAAAAAAGATTGTCTTTGTATGAACAGCTTTTATTTACTTTGCATGCACCCCTCAAATGGGTGCAGTACAAGGTCTATGCATCACAGCACCATTAAGCAGGAGCATAAAGTCGAAAACAGAGCATAAGAGCAGGCTAGAGTTTATTGTTGTTGCTTTTTTTTTTTTTTTTTTTTAAGATCCAGTCATGGAATAAAAGGTATATAAAGTTCAAATATAGTATTTTTGTTCAAAAGTGCTCACAACTGTAATAATGGTGACACAAAATGCAAACATACTGGCTAGGCTGTGGCAGGAAATGTAGTTTTCCCAGACCTGTCTCATTCAGACATATGTTCTTAGTGCCACAGAAATAGAGTTCACCTAGGTAGCTCACTTTTTTAAAATTAAAACAATATAATAATTTAATTATACTGTRAGTCTCTTATCAGTAGGACTAGGTGTAACTTTATTTGCAGAGTAAAAAGCTTTTGAAAATTGTACTTAGAGTTCCTTGTGAAATACAGCCACATTATGAAATGCTTCTTGTTCTCAAGATATAGAGCACCGTGCCAACTAAAATGTTTAGAATTATAGCACACAATTCTATTCTGTTTGTAGTGCAGACATTCTGGCACATTCACTTTTTATTTTAATTATTTTATTCYGGGGAAAAGAGTGGTCAGATTTATTACTAAGGTGGACAGCCATGGCAATATTATTATAGCTGTAACAAATGAATAAACCAATACATTTTTTCAAACCATAAAGCAGCTAGCTGCACTTGGAGAAAATAGATATGAAGAACTAAAGCAGAAGAGTTCAGGGAGGACTAACAACCTCATTCCAAGAGCAAAAAGGCTGTATAATGCAGACAGAAGACAGCTCACTATTTCTTAGTATCTGACCAGATTCTAGAACATACCAGTAATCTGAATTAAAATTATATTCTAGTCTTGTTCCATCAAATAATTTTGCTAATCTTATACTCAACTTCTTTTTGTAAAAAAAAAATTAAATTAAAAAATTACCTTCATTATCTTCCAGTGACATAGGGGTACAGCCTTATATGGTATGCCAAAAGGCTTAAGTTGATCGCAACTATAAGTGGCATGTAATTGCTTGACCAGGAAATATTTTCCAGCTTGTGTAAATGTGCTGGGAGAAGGATGATTAACTAAAGTTAATACAGTCTTATCATGCTCATCTAAGATTTTGCAGAAATAGACCTCAGATCACAAAAAACACTGTAAAGACATCACTGTTTTATATGATATGACATTTTAACATTTTATGCAGTCACAGCAATTCAAAACAGTCTCAGAACCTCAGAAGAGGTAGATAAGATATAATTCAACACATCAGTGAAACAGAGCCACTTCTGGATTAGAATATAGCAGGAGTTCAGAAGCTCATGTCAGTTTTTCGGACAGAACACTAGAAAAAAATGTTATTCAATTCAAAGTGCTGTGGATAATTGCAGAGCTGGAAATACTCCAGCTATGAAAGGTGCTAATACCTTTCATCTTACAAAAAGCGACATGTGCTCGCTAATGATTTTAAGTCATATCCACAAGGCAGCTCTTTCAGTGCAGTGCCTTCTAACACTACAATAAGGCACAAATTTATGACCAATCTGAGAGAAGAGCAAGGCACCCACGGCAATATCATTACCAACAGTGAGCAGCAGTTGCTTTAGAGTGCTCCGCCTAGAGTAGRCGGAAAGCCAAATCATTTGCACGGATCACGGACGGCAGCACAGAGCACGCGGCTGGAACAGAACGTCTTTGTGCTGAAGAGACATAGGTAAATACAGCCGAATAGCGAGCAAACAAACCACCACTGAGGTCAGGGAATCACATGCAGGGGTCCTTGGTTTCTTTAAGCTGAATTCAGCCCACAGATTTCCAACTCCCCTGGCATATTCAGAAGACACAGCTAAAATACACCACACCATACAAACACAACGGCGTCAAAGGGACAGAACCACACTCCTCTCATTGCTTGAGCTCGCTCAGCATTTATGAGCAAGTTAAACTGAATTATACTTGGAACTACAAAGACACGTTGAGAGTGGCAACAGCTTTCTACCTGATGCACAGAGAAATCTCTGGCCTGCCTAAGGAGACCCAAAATGAGTCATATTTTTGCTTTTCTGCCGAGTTATGRTGACTTTATTCTTCCTCATATTAAGCTGCAGCAGTAGGCAGCAAATGGGCTTGGGGCTAATTTTATGTGGATAATATCCTGCTTTGAGTATTGCTTGGGTTTTCCTAGAGAAGTACTGACTTTGACAAACGCTAACAGCATCTTCCTAAAGGGAAGAAAAAAAAAGTCCGTGTTCCTAATTTATTCTCTTTGTCTCAAAATACACTGGTGAGAAGTAAAAACACGGTCTAACTACAGATCTCTAGCAGCACAGCCTACTGACCCAGTCAGACACACTTTGATTTGACAGATCTCCAAAGGCCATTAGTCTCAGATATATGTGAATTTTCATATTGCCCAACTAAAAACTGAAAGAAAAATCTTTCCTTTGCCTTACTKGCTAGTTGTAAAAGTTTAGCTTCAAACATAAGATATATAGCTCAGATCCGTTCTTGCAGTTTTAGCTGCATGAGCCCATGTTGGAAACGTGTAACTTGGTCCTTACTTCCCCAGTCATGAAGGAAAAACATTTATGTGCATTTATACTTTTAAAATATTAACTATTTTAAGTATATAAGCCTCAGTTCTTCTGTGCTTCCTTTAAACCCGTGCCGTGGCTCTGAGCAATATATCATCCAAGTAATAGCATGCTGATGATATGCTTGCTATACTAATACATCCTTACTGCGGTAATGCTCTAATGATCTACCAGGGCATTAAATCACTACAGAGATATCATTCTGATGTTGTGCTAGCTAAAGACATTTTTCTGACAAAGCATCAGGAGACCAAACACTGAGAGAAYAATACTTTTAGATTTGACGAGGTTTTGGAATTAAAAACAGTTATTTCACGAATAAGAAAAACGAAGCTCTGTAGTTGTGGATGGCTAGTCTCCCACTGACTTTTTCCAGCAACTATCAGGCACAAAAATAAAAGCAAAGTAGTTTGCCTCCTTCAGCAACACAACTTTGCAGCCAAGCAGGGGGGATTTGAGGCAGAACATCCTTACATTTAGAAGAGAAGAAATACAGATAACAATATAGATAAAAGATATAGTTCTCCACTCAGTGAGCAGCTCTTTGTCATTGAACCAAAATGGTTCCTACTTCATTTACTACACACTATTTAAAGCATCACCCTGGAGGCAGTTAATTTTTTCCAGAAAGTTTTTCCCACAGCATTCATCATTATTGCATCCTACAATTTCACAAGCATGGATTAGTACTGAACTCTCATAATATTCCTGTGAGTTGAGGGTTTGGTATTTGACGTGAGATTATTCTTTGCCTTCCCGTCCCACTCATCACAATTTTGCAGCTAAGATTGCAGGGACAAAAGCCTTYAACTACAGGGTCCAGGTTCATTACCAAAGGAGATGCAACCTGAATGAGGCAAAAAAGGTGAAAAAATGCACAAGATTGCGTAAAGACGTTAAAGATGAAGTATGAAGGTATCTGACACACCTGCAAAGTTAGATAAAACCTAGTGTTTGCAAGAACCAAAACCAGTAGTGTTGAACAATAATATCACAGTGGTAAGAGCCTCATTTCAATATTAACACTTTCAGGGAAGGAACAATAAAAAAAAATTGAGGTACCTAAGGATTCAGAGAGCAGTTTCTTATCTCAGGCTTTTATGGAGAGAACTAATGGCTTTTACTTAGCCCAGAAAAGAGATCGGGTTAGATAGGAAACTGGTATCAAAGAAACGAACTGRCATCGTCTTGGTTAGGTATCTGAACACTGCCCCAGATAATATTGTTACAGAAATAAGCCATGCTACGCTGTTTAGCATATTGAGTTCTCAAACTAAAACATACCCCAATCCCTTTAACTATCATTATGTTTGTTTGAACAACAGTGTGCCAGTTCCTTATAGCAAATTGTATACTCCTTTCAYAGTGTCTCTCATTAAAGTACATGTAGCTGAGTACCGGCACAGCAAAGCACCAAGAATTAAATCAATGGAATTAAAGGATGCAACTTATTCAAAACAGTGTACAGCACAGCCTTTTCAGGCTTCACCCCGCAAACGACTTTAAAAATTGCTTCCACTGTTTGACAACTTGCTTTTCAATAGGCTAGGCATTACCATCCTAGAAGCAGCATCATGATCTATTCACTCTTTAAAAAATAATTTAAATATAATAATGCATTACAGTGTTTATTTCTTCAAGAAGCAGAATATCATTAATTGCCTCGGATTTTGTGGTTTGTGTGATTTTAGTGGAAACAGGCTGAATTTAACAACTAAAATAAAAGTTAGAATTTAGTGTTAAATATAACTGAGCTAACTACAATATCTTAACATATCAAACTGTAAACAACATCTTAGAAAATCCATCACAAGTGTACTATCAGATTCAGGGAATTTAAATTAAGGTAGTTTTCCATTGTGAATACATTGTGTCATCAATAGGAGAAAAAAAGCAGTGCAAGGTTACTGAATGCTAGCAAAAGTTCACCATAATATCAAAAATTATTAAATTTGATATGTTATGGGGGGGAACACTGTGATATTACCAAACTTCCTTAAATATTTCTATCACTTCAGTTAAGATTATTTTCTTTTAATGATCAATTATGCTCCAAGTCAGGGTCACTACAGTAGTTAAATTTACCCTTGGAAAGATTTCTCTCTTGGTTTCTAAAAATGCTAATTGCTTAAGAACATAAGAACAATATTCTTACAAACTGTAGATGCTCATCTAAGTACTCCTGTGTCTAATTGTTGCCTATGAGTGTGCTCAAACGAAGATATGCTGTAGTTGAATAACTAAGCCTGCAACTATATCATTTACCTAAAGCAATTTATTCAAGGTTTCATCATCACGCTGCTTTGAAGCCGAAAATGAAAGAGTTCACATTTAATGAAGACCATCTGAAGTGTCCCTGTTGCAGCTGCAAGCTCTGCAGACAGTGTCGTGCAGGAGGCAATACACCGCATTGTCATGCAGATTTGCTGAAGAGTGCATCTGCAGCAACAAGATCATTTCCCATGCTCTTCACTGTATTTCTTCTATTATTCATAGAACACAATGTAAATGAAGCTATAAATTTTACCACATACTAAATGTAGAAAGAAGATAATGGAAATTGTGAATTATGAATGAATCACTTATTGTGATTCCTCAAGGATTCTGATATAGACAATTATATGTGTGCAAAGACACTGTAGCTCAACTTCTCTATATTGATCTTGAAAAATGATTCGAAGAATATTATAATTAACATAGAATTCAGAGATTTGTTTTTCATGACAATGCCAAATACAACCAACTGTCAAAGGCAATTACATATCAATGTAATGCCAGCAAGCACACTCATATTTGGGATTACTGAACCGGGAAGAGAAAGATAATAGTTTGAAGAAAAAAAAGTTTCCCAGCTACCCACATGTGTTCTTTCAAATTTAAATCAGCCACAGGCAAACTTTGTGGAGTATTTTGTAGTGAGCATATTCAAATGCCAAGAAATAAGAAGATGGGAGTTTTTCTTTTTCATGGGCTGGCTGAAGCAAGGTAGTTTTTTCTCATATGAAAGAAAATGTTCTATGAATTGCACATTAAAAACTACAAATGAATCTGTACTTGTTGGATTTATCTTAATAACAAGAGATATTAATAATTACTCTTACCCATTAAGAATAATTCTCTTAATGATAYGATGAGAATCAGAAACTCTTCTTCTGGTTTGATAATGTTTAGAAATTAGTAGAGTTCTTCACTAAAATTGTTCTAGCTATAATCAACAGCAGCAAAACTTTTACTAAACTTTGGGAATCTCACAAGGTATTAACAGTAGCAAATACATGTTAAGATGGATGGGATCCTGAAATTTTCACCTATTGCGAAATCTCTGGAACTTGGCTCACTTCCCATATCCACCTCTGCTCTGCTCATAGCTGCAGAGTAACAGACTGGCTCTGTCGCTCATTTAAGTGGACTCTGACTTAACTACTATTACTCACATAAGAAAAAGGTAAACAAGACATTCACCATTTCTTAATGATTTATAACTGTGCGCACCTATGTTCTGTACCAAGCATATCTCCACCTTTTATGCACTTTTGGGGTCACTYATTTTAAGTACCATCAAATATTCCTGTGGTCGTTTCTTGGGCATTAAGGGCAAGGCACCGCGTTCCTGTCAGTACTCGCACATTCAAATCTGCCCAAAAAAGTCAACTCAAGTAGTGAGAGTGAGGGATAATCATGGAGTCTGTGCATCCTCTTCTTCATATTCAAGGTATCTTTTTTTTTTTTTTTTTTTTTAAAAAGTCCTCAGGTGTAAGAAAAAGGCTTTGATATATTCTCTCTTCTATGGAGAAGAGCATGATATGAAATACTGAGGGCTTTTAACCTGAGTCCATTTCTAAAGACTGCACCAAAACCAAATTAAAAATAGGCAATTAAAAATAAGCACTATAATGAAAGAACAAGCAACTAAATTATTCAATATTGGGAGTAAATTTGGAAATATTATAATGGGCAATAGAGAAAAACTTTAAAACAACACAATGCTCTCAGTACGCATTTTTGGCAAAAACATTCTGTATTTAGATACAGGAATGCATCTATCATGATTATCCTTTTAAGGATACAAGCAGGTATTTTTTGTGATTTCTATCTACTGTGTTTCTTGCCCGTTCACTAGACCACCATGTGACCCCTGTAGTTATTTTCCTGTARGAATTTTGTTCCACTTTAGGGGTGGACTTGCTCGCATTAACTCCTGTGCAGCTGATGTTCATTACTAAATCACATCTTTTTTTAAAAAAAAAAAAAAAAACACACTTACAATAACACTTTCAAGTTACAATACAGTCTGAAAAAAATTAAAGCAAGCAGAATTTCAGGATGATTTATCACAGGATTCCTGCTGTGGCATCAAAGACTAGAGAGAAAAAGTAGTACATGTTTGTTAGTATAGCATCAATAAATTAGAAAATGACAGTGATTAAATAGATTTAAGAGCCTTATATAAAATAATATAGAACCAAAAGTTCCTATTCTGCTGCAGTATCTCACTCAAGCATATCATAAAATGCACCCAGCCGGCTACAGTATTTAGAGTACATTAGTTTTCATTGCAATAGACATGCTGACTTTAAGATTCATCAAGTCTAAACTGCCCTGTTCCCCTTCATATGCGAAATTTAAAGCATTTGTTCGCTACAACCCTGAATTCATTCAAAATAACCTTGAATCCCACATAGAGTTCATGTAATATTTTAAAGCACTATGCAAAAACTGAACAACTAAGGCCCACCATACTTCTAGTGTAATTTAAATACTACTATTTTCATTTTACATACAGCAAAACTGAGAGATGAGAGAATCAACTCATCTAAGATACACAGGAAAACAGTATCCTAAGTGGCTAAGCAATCACAAACCCTTGAACTCAACTTCATCACCACCCTCATGGATTGCAAACCAACCTCCCAAACCTCATTTTCTCAGGAAAATGACATAGGGAGGTTACAGGATTCATCTGGCACACTTGTGTATAAGTAGTTCTATTTAACATATTTAGGAAAATCTTTTTTCGAGAACAAACATCAAACATGAAATATATAGTCATATAAACAAACATTACATAATAATGCATTAAATGTGTTAAGTATAAATCTAATTCCTTAATTTATTAAGAATTTATCTATATATTTTACACAATTATTTACAAAATATTTAATCTAACCTGACAGAATTTAATATAAACCTAGATTTGGGTTGACCAGGTAACTTTAATATGAAAGATTTCTAACTTATGGAGTGCTGAGTCTTTTTGTTCATTTTGTTTGTRTTTATTGTATTGATATTTGTACTGGTTATAATGATGACTGAAGTCAAGTTTGTTTGCATTAACATTTGAACTTGCTTACCACTTTTATTCATAGAGAAGCCTGTTTCGTTACTTTGCTGCATAGCAATCATTCGGGAAACTGCCAGGAGCCTGTTAAGCCTAATGATTTACTTTCCTTTTTACTTCACTTTCCTCAAAATCCTCTGCTGTTGAGCACTGTGGCAGTAAACCCGTGACAGCCTGCAACACGCAGCCTGCAACCGCCCGGCCTCGTGGGACAGCCTGACCCGCAAGTGGGAGACCGGGGCTGGCTCGCGCTACATCGCACGCAGCAGCGGGCGCACGCTACGGCCAGGCCTGGGCCCAAAACGCGGGCCCATTGCACGCCCGCCGCCCAGCCCAGGGGAAAGCAAAAGGCGGCTTCCAAGCATCTTTAACGCTTTCTAAACAAGCGGAGGGCAAGAACGTCTTAAGTAGCAAAGTAAAAGCAGCACCTAGTCCTCGCTACTTCCTCCCCGTGGCATTCGTTACAGCTGCAGAGGAAACGACTGCACCGAACGTGGATTAGGTATCGCTGTATAAACACGTCCTTTGATCTAGTATAGACACACATAAGCTTTCGCGTGTAATATTTAAACAAAATGCTTGTTTACTTGTGAGGGCTCTTCTGAAGTTAAACCATGATGAATAGGCAATTAGAGTTCAGGAACATCGGATGTAATCTAAAACATTTTCAAATAGTTCTGTACGTGCTTAAGTGATTCTCACCATATGAACTTTAAAAGCGTTGTGCATAATAAAGAGACAGTAACCATCTCTTTAAAAAAAAAAAAAACACGTGGTTTCTTGCATATGTACCAAACAGTTTTTTTTCTATTTAATTCATACTTCTAGAACTGCTTTACCTGATGGCATAGCTGGTTTCTCTCACTTCCCACCACCAAATGTGGCAAGATTTAGAGAAACATTTTACCATATTTGAAGAAAGCATCTGACTTCTATGAGGTCAACCCTATAACCAACATGATTCAAAACTCAGAATCCTAGGACCAGACAGTGAACTTGATTCTGATCCTGAAATGACTGTCAACTCAATAGCTGACCAGACCAAATCCTTAGATCCAGCCACTGTTTAGCTCTGCAAAACTCTAATTTCCTCCCAATTCAGTTATTCATGCTGCTGTTTCTAAMTGACCATTAGCAAGCTTCAACACATAAAGCAGGTTTCAATTAAACAGTCACAGGAAAACAGAAAGGTCTGCAACAGTTGGGTTTTTTTTAAGGAAATATCCAATTTTTTTTATTTTTTTTAAACTTAGAAAGGAATCCAGACACTTTTGAAATCCAATCCCTAAAGCAAATAGAAGATAATTGGCATATTTAAAGAATCTGATTTAGCATCCACACAGCAGAATAACACACATTTGAAATTTTGAAAGAAATCACATCAGCAACAGATAAGCATGAAGTTACTTGCTACCACTCTGGAAGTTTTCCCTCTCAACCTCAATTTATGAAGGTAAGTGAAAGACACAGAAAAGTTTTCAAAGAATGAAATCAGTGACACTAATTTAAAGGTGAAATGCTATTGAAAGAAATACTCTCTGACAACATCAAGATTTTTGATGGTGACACACAGTCAGGTAAGCGAAACGCCAAAAGAAAGAGTTATAACTCCCTAGTCAGCTCAGAAGCTGCAAGGCACTTGCATCCCTGGTGAAGTTCTGGTCTCCTAGGATGGGTAGTTGCAGGTGTTTGCACGCCCGGGAGAGCAGCTTTCTCAGGAGCCCGAAGCTACCATCGCTCCTCTGAGGGAGCCCGAAATCATTAGAGATGAGGCTCCCCAGAACCTGCACGTTACGCAGGACCTTTCCCAGCCGCCTATGAAGAGCCAAACCACAAAGAAATTCAGTGATGTGTCAAAGAGATGTCACACCAAGGAGGAGGCTGGGAACCGAGCATGGGAGCCGTAAATGCCCCCTGATTACACACTGCCTTCCACCCGCTGTGTTTATGCGGGTGGAATCGAAGAAGGTGGCCGTGTACCTCCAAATGGTGTGGCAAATCCAGGCCCCTGCTCCAGCAAAAGTGTGCTGACAAGGGCAACTACGAGTTTGAAAATAATGAGCCACAAACGATAATTAAGAGCAGCTTCCTTTTGCAGAGGGAGATGCCAATTTACACCAACATTTAAGTTTTTAAAGGAGACTTATTTTGACTAGAATAATAAAAAAGCTCTAGAAGTGCAGTACTAGCACAGAACACTGCTGTTACCAGAACTTTATAGTTCACTCAAATTTAAATTACATCATGAACTGCTGTAAAGATGCTGTTCCATTACTGCCATTTGCAGTGTTCCTATATTTTACATTTTTCTCCATTTGTCCATATAAATCCATTTTGTAAAACATATTGGCAGTCCTCTAAAATGTGATTTATGGTACCATTTAAGCACTTATCACTTGCTGTTCATTCTTCCACCTACATTACTCTTCAGGGCTACAAAACACTAAGTATTTCAGCAAAGCAAACAATTTTTAATTTATGATTTTTTTTGACATAATACAATGTTCTTGCTTGCCTGTTTATTAATAATAGAAGAAAATATATCTGCTAATGATTTAGATGTCAAAATTCCTTATTATTCATCAGCAAGACAAAGCCTCAGGCCTTAATCCTGGAAACATTCAGGCACCTCCCTAACTCTAAGCATGAGAGTAGCCTATATGCATTTAATTTAAAGAAAACAAGAACTGGAAACTAACTAGGTTCCTCGGTTTCCTCATTACCAAGCTCTCGAGATGAGGAAAGATTCACAGTGAGAAGTGATAGTTGTCACTGTACAAACTAGCACAGCTAGAAATAGCAGAAGAGTCTTGGGAAACATGGGCCTTTCTCGAGGGCCCAGGGCAAGGTCTGTAGCTCAAAGAGCAGTTTTAATTTTTCCACTTATATCAGATAGGCTAATTAACACTCTCTTTTTCTGCAACCTTTCCTCATTTTTATGTATAGACACCACCGCAGCTAAAACAAGACAAACATTGCTTTTCAACAATGTAATCGCCCAGATTAAATCCACAGGCTCTAACGATACTAACTAGCAAAGTGCCGACCGCGAGCCTCCAGCGTAACAGCCCTAAAACACAAGCCCAAGACAGTGGTTTGAAAGTGATTATTACAGCTACAAAGCTCTGAAGTCGATATTAGCAGGCTGATGAAGTGCACAAATATGTGTTAATACGTGCTTCCAAACCTAGMGATATCTAAAAAAAGTTAGACACACAAGCTGTCTGTACCCGTTAGAACCCTTTCTTCCGTTGGACCGCACGATACCATGCGGAACCTGCCGAAAGCACGGCCTGCGAGCTGCTCCGCCAAACAGCACCTGAAGAGGCAGAAGGTGGAAAGCACACGGAGGATGGCTTCCCGGCCAGGGCCCAGCGCAGGGGCTGGAGTTAGGGCAGGGAACGCAGATCACAGAGGGCGATGGGCTGCCGTCGCTTCAACAAACATCTGGGAGACATTAGACGCTAACTCCCAGCTTTACCAGCAAGAAAATCAGTTTGGCTCAGGGGAAAGGAAACTATTTACTTACGAAAAGTGCAATATCACCAAAAACTCTAACAGTTTTTTGTACACATGTCATATAGGTATGGGATCCTATAAGCAAACACACTTCAAAAAACATTTAAGGCTGCTGAGTTACAACAATGTGCTAACCTAGAGCATCATTTACAAAATCATCTACTTAAAAGCAAGGAAATGAATAGTTAGGGCATAACTCATTTACTGTCAACATAAATGCATCATACTAATGTCATCATTTTTATATATCATGTCATCACAACAGAACATCACCACAAAGGTATAAATGGCCCTTTCCTCTGAGCACAGGATACAACACAACCGTAACAACTTATAAATATCTGAAACTGCAATAAGTTTTCATGAAATAAAAACTGGGTTTTCAAGGAGGCTAAAGTTTGGATGAAGAGTGACAGGACAGTTTAAAAATCACAGAAGCAAAAATAGTGATAGATAAAAGATAGCTACTCTGACGCAGATACCTGCTTAGACCCAGCAAGTATTTCTAATGGCATCTAACAAACCAGTTTGGACCCTTCTTTTCTCTTTCTCTGATAGTCTTCAAAAGATCTCTCACTATTGAACACCAAATAAAATTAAAACCCAGCCCTAAAGCCAAGGGCAAAACAAAGATTTTGAGGACAAAAATCTAGATGGAAACACAGTATGTAAGTTTCTTTTAAATATATTTTAAATTAGTTTCATCCTGACAACGCCATCAAGATGAAGATTTCCAAAAGCAAATGTTCACTTTATAGCTCAGAATGAAAACAGAAGGATTACAGTATTTTATCCGTGAGGGAAAAATACAATATTGGTTGTAATTTGTTTGATGAATTTCTCATAATGATGAACAGAAGTAACTGGGATTGCTGGGACATCAGCAGCTCTTCAGAGCTGGTTTCTGATAGAGTCTGTCATAGGCACCTCCCAGTCCAGCAGGAGGAGAAGGCTGGAAATTAAGAGTTTTCATACTCCTGTTCTCACATACTTTTGAAAAAGCAGTTGGCTGGGAGAGGACCCAGCATATATAGTGTTTTGTTGTTGTTGTTAAACCAGTGAGGAAAAAGTGCACCTGTGTGCGTGTTATAAAAGTCAGTACAACAAAAGCACATGAAAGAGAGGTCTCAAGGTCTTGTGCATTCTGTGTTCCACATGAAAAAAAAGCACCTGGAAAGATTTGAAATTATCACATATGATCCTAGTACCTAGCCTTGGTTATACTTTTATTATATTTGATTAAAGGTGAAGTAGAATATATCTTTACTAAGAGAAAAGGTTAACCACTATTCAGAAGGCTAGACCTGGAGAAGAGGCTTTAAACATTCCTTCTAAAAGGCTCTGTTGTTCTGACATGAGATATTTTGATTTTAGTACTAAAATTTTAATGTACTTGCAAATTATTTGGCTATTTTCTATATAATTCACAGAATCGCTGAGGTTGGAAGGGACCTCTGGAGATCATCTAGTCCAACCCCCCTGCTCAAGCAGGGTCACCTAGAGCACATTGCACAGGATTGCATCCAGGAGCGTTTTGAATATCTCCAGAGAAGGAGACTCCACAACCTCTCTGGGCAACCTGTTCCAGTGCTCTGTCACCCTCACAGTGAAAAAGTATTTCCTCATGTTCAGATGGAATTGTCTGTGTTTCAGTTTGTGCCCGTTGCCTCTTGTCCTGTCACTGGGCACCACTGAAAAGAGTCTGGTCCCATCCTCTCGACACCCTCCCTTCAGATACTTGTACACATTGATAAGATCTCCTCTCAGCCTTCTCTTCTCCAAGCTAAACAGGCCAAGCTCTCTCAGCCTTTCCTCRTGTGAGAGATGCTCCAGTCCCCTAATCATCTTTGTGGCCCTTCGCTGGACTTGCTCCAGTAGTGCCACATCCCTCTTGTACTGGGGAGCCCAGAACTGGACGCAGTACTCCAGATGTGGCCTCACCAGGGCTGAGTAGAGGGGGAGGATCACCTCCCTCGACCTGCTGGCAACACTCTTCCTGATGCACCCCAGGATACCATTGGCCTTCTTGGCCACAAGGGCACATTGCTGCCTCGTGCTTAACTTGGTGTCCACCAGCRCTCCCAGGTCCTTCTCSGCAGAGCTGCTTTCCAGCAGSTCAACCCCCAACCTGTCCTGGTGCATGGGGTTATTCCTCCCCAGGTGCAGGACCCTGCACTTGCCTTTGTTGAACTTCATGAGGTTCCTCTCTGCCCACCTCTCCAGCCTGTCCAGGTCTCTCTGAATGGCAGCACAGCCCTCTGGTGTACCCGCCGCTCCCTTTTGGAACATTTAACAAATGGACACACACCTCTGCAGATCCAGTCTTTACCTACTTTACCTACTCTTAAGACTTTATTAGCCTGGTGATTTGACTAAGTTGATTGTTTAAATCTATATAATATAAATTCACTGAATTGAATGCTTTATTAATTTAACTTCAGTGATACTAACTTACTTTGGTGATTTGATTTTGCAGTTTTTAAACTGTTAGTAAATTGCATTAGAAGCAGGTACTGTGTCTCTTTTTTCAGCAAGTCTGAGCCTAGGCAACAGGAAGATACCAGTGGATATTAACCAGTCAGCCCAACTCCCGACCGGTTCACCTGCGTCAGCCTTCGGTTCTCACATTTCATCATAGAAATCACTTGGAATTTTAACTACAGAGAAGCTAATATCTGCTTTTACAGCTGAGGGACTCATGAACCATACTGGTCTGATCAACAGCAATTTGCTACACAATACTAGCAATATACACACTTAAAACTGAATGTATAGACAGGAAACTTTGTTCCTTTGAATATAGTTTAATTCTTAGATCTTGTGATCTCTGGACCTTATTTTTTCTTTATTATCTGATGTCTGTGAAATTGAAAGCTGACAAGAATAGGAAGCTATGCAAGAAGCACCACCTAGAAAATGATATATGAAAATGTTAAAGAAGCCAGTATATACACTGGTATTATAAAACTAGACCTGTATAATAGTTAGAACTTTATTAACATTTAGATGCAGCTATATTCACTGCAATGAAATCTTTAACAAATATCTGCCTCTACATCTGTATACTTCAAGAACCCTTGTTCCTCCAACTTTAGTGAGGACAGCTTAGAAACGGGAAGGCTCTGTAGCGCCACTGGCCTCCCTGACATTTCTCACAATAAGTGAATACCATTTAGCATACATTTTGCACGATCAGCACTAAAATGCCAAAACTCACATGATGTTTTTAATAACGTAACAGACTTTCCCCTCTCCCCCATCATACAGTCACATAGCAACTTCTTGCTTAATGCTTACCATCTCCAAATTACCACTCCCTATTTGATCAGATTTATTTTTGATCCTGACTGCCTCGTTGTTTTTCCTGGAAATTGCCTCAGTCTGTTCCTATGAGTAAGGCAACATACAGAATCTCCCTGCGATGTGGAAATTCAATTCAATTCTCTAAAGAACACATACRCAACAAATAGTTGTGCATCTTCATACATTTTATATAAATGTAAAATAGCAGTATCTCTCAGGACACTAGCTAATTTGGCCATAACTGCAGAATGACTGAGTGACTGCTGGCAAACTTCAAGAACCCCTTGACAAGTTATAATACTTTTGATCTGTTGCTTTGGAAACAAATAACCTTCCTTATAAGGTTTACAGCTTTCTCTATCCTATTGTATATTACACAAAACTGCTATGAGCCTGTGCTGCCACCCCATCCTACGTATTCTTTCGGAACAAAGTGTAAAGATGTTTCTGGCTCAGCTGTTTTTAAATCAAGTCTCAACAGTATTCTAATACCTGACTCAAAATACATTTTGCCATGTCATTCATTGCTGACAAATTACTTAACAGGGAAGATAGATAAATTTCATCTCCATTCTCCAGTCTTCCCATCCTTGGAAAGGGCTGCCAGGCTAAGGAATAACTATGGGGAACCCTCTGTTAAAATGCTAGCAGTGATAATGCACATTAATTTTCACCACTGTCTCATGAGTGTCTTCATGCTGAGAAGTGAATCATAGTTTACATATTGATGAGAACAGCATAAAGATACTTCCCTGTAGTTTCGCATAGGCCGCACACAAGAATAGGACTGCAGGGTTCCCAAACTCTCACCTGAAGGTTCTGTACAAAAAGGGACATATTTATAACCCCCCACTGCTACAAAGAAGAAGAAAATAATCTGTTCTCCATGCCCACAGTGAACAGGACAAGCAATGGGATTAAATTACAATGAGAAAGCTTCAGCTTAAACATGAAGAAAAAGCCTTCTATTAGTAAGGACTGGAGGAGATTGCCCGGGGAGACAGAAGAGTCGCCCAGACAGAAGAGAAGATCATTTGAAACCTTTAAGAGTAGCTTAGACAAACATCTATCCTAAATCTTAAGCTTGGTGAGCTTTGAACTGTCCAGTACATTAAGCATGGCAAGGCTCCAAATAAGCTCTCCAAGCTGATGAGCTCTCCTACAGTTTACATATACAATGTTATTCAAGCTACATTAAGAGCTACTTAGCAGCAGCAGGTAAAATATCAAAATCCACATTTTATTTTATTCCCAGTCCCTAATGAACATTAAATACAATAACGCTGGGGGTTAGATTAAAACCAAGCACAGGAACGATGCATTGTCGCTTTGTTCAGTTTCCAAAGCCCTGCCCATGCCCACAGCACGCGGCCAGCCAGGAGAGTTCCTGTTTGACCTGCGACAGTACTGTAACTATGTTCTGGCCATCGCATTCAATACGCAACAGAGAAGTGCATTTGGTAAGCAAAACAAACATCACAAGGAGCTCACTCATCTTTATTTTAACTTAATATTAAGAAATCTACTAAAAACACAGACTTCATATCAACATATAAATATAAGTGAAGGGTATTTAAAAGACCAATTTAACTATTTGGTGTATATACACATACAGACACTATTGTTTTGCCTCTGCAGTTTACTACAGTAGCAAAAATACACCTACAAATTTGAAAGTTGAATAAAAGCCTTTTCCAGGGGACATCAGCTTGTCTCACTGATCATTCCCAACTGTTTGCTGGCATGAAGACTTTTTGCAGCAAGATGTTTAACCACTTCTTTATAAATATTACTGGCCAGCAGCTTCGGGGCACAGTGGCCATTAACAGCTTGAACTAAAATGCCTTATTAAACAAATAAGGTTTAATAAATTAATGGATTATCTTTTTACTAACAGGGCAGAGGTGCTAGGAATTTGTAGTCAGACTGCGCAGGCGCAGCCTGTGCTGGAACCCAGAACGCTGCTTCTGCCTGCCTGCTCTCTGCTTGGGGCTCTGCAGCCCAGCGCAGCAATGGTTTAAACACACACCCAGGAGGAATTTGGGAGAGCAGAAAGTAAATTCTTGGGCAGGATTTTGGCTTGAATTCTTACTCTTTAACACAAGAGAGTTTCTCTTGGGCAAAGAACACGTAAGAGACTGAGTTTCCAAAACATGTGTTTTCTAGGTACTTTTAGCTATTTTCTGAACCCTGACCAATTCATCAACATCCTTTTTAGTGTTGACATCAGCAGTGGACAAAAGCGTCCATAGTTTGCTTTTAGTAACACCATCTAGAACAGCAATATTAGCTACATACTTGTGCTCAATATCTCTGCTTACATGTTCGGGAATCTCCATCGCTTTCTCAATGCACTGTTTTATTAGTGGCTGACAACCATCTACCACTGAACTGCTTCCCCCCATCGCATTCCCAGCTCCCGTCTCCTCCATTCCCAACTGCACCAGCACTAGCATTTTTGCCAGGAGTGGTACAACCTGACTGAAACCTTTTTCCCTGGAAGGCAATAGAAAGCACAGCCAGAGGAGAACAGAGCACTTCAGGCAAAAGCATGGTTTACCTTAGTCTTGACAGTGCAACTTTCACAAGAGCATACGGACTTATACCCAGTGATACTGCCCAATGCCAGTAATATCACAATCTTTCCTTGGGGGAAAAGACACTCTGTTATAGCATTTAAATATTATAAATAAAATATAAATATTAAATATTTAAATATTATTAAATACTAACAGTTCAAATAAATATTTCAGTTCGCCACTGCATTGTGCCCACTTGAGAAAACTGCCATAATTCTTGGCACAAAGTGCTTCTTTTGTAGAATTATTTCTTCATAGCTGCCCCACAATATTTGAAATGGCCTTCTTAAAATGGGCTTTTTCCCCAGCTATGTTCTAGATGCAGCGCTCATTTTTCATTTAAACAGGGTTTCAGGTGAATTAAAATGGACAGATATGGCAGCCCTAAAGTAATATATGAAAGTCTTATTGTATTAGTCATTTTTCCTGTCATTTTGTATTAGTGTCATATTAGTCTAATGCAATACTAACATGATATTGAAACGTTAGCATATCACATATTACCCAGTGTGTCAAGCTCGAGTCTGATCATATTACTTGGCTGTGTATATTTGAGATGAAATCCTTCCCTCCCACACCCCCAAAACTAGGCAGGACTTTAATGGAAAACATGAGGCACTGAGATGCGCCTGATTCCAAGAATTGCATAATAGGTATTAACACCTCTTACGCAAAAGGAAACACCCTAATTGTAAAGAACAGACAGTATTGATTCAGTCTGAGCATTTGTTAGTACAAAAGAGGTATTCCTTTTCACTCAAAGTCATCTTCAACTGAAGAATTACCATAGCAATAGTATCCAGAAATATTCATGAAGTAGAAGAAACCCACTAGGAAATAAAAGCATTGGATATTCCTTTTGAGTCATCTTTACATTTAAGCAGGAAGCATGAAATTTGGTAATACAAAATTCTGTCTTGTTTTCTCTGAGTGCACTTGATCCTAATGGCCTCCTGTCAAGCAGGAAGCAAACCCTATAGCCGAGTGCTAGAAGGTGTGACCAGGTTGTCTTAGCCAGGGCCTGGAAAATCTTGCAAAACTGCAAACACACACTAGTTTCTGACCTGAATAGTAAACACACTTAAGTAATAGCATTTAAACAAAAGCAGAGAAGAAAAAAATCCACCCATCCACATTACTGTTCTCTTTGGTTATAACTATTAACATCTCTGTTCTTGGAACCGGTACTTGAATGTTTCAAGCTCTACTTCTAGGTAGGACTGTGGGCATTTTTCAAGAGTGATAACCGCAATCATTTCAAGGTGCGACGTTTCCTCTTCATATGAGGAGGTGCAAGTTGCGTTTTTGCTTCCAAGGTCCATATCCTTACTTTGTTTAAATTGCTAAAATAGTTTAAGTATTACAGTTTTTTATTTAGCTAGTGTGAGTAAAACATTTAAATAAAGTGTTTGTAGGAAACAGAGCCCTAGAAAACAGGCCAATCATGAAGCTGCATCTTAAAGGACTTTGTAAATTAGGATTGATAGACATTCACAGGGAACCAAGAAATCAAGAATTTAGAGTGTTCTTGTATAAGTACAGAATGAGAAAGTTTGACCTGAATAAAATTCAGTTATTTAGCTGAGCTTGTGAACTACTTTGATCTATACTAAATCTGTAATTTGGTAGGAAAGCTTTCAGAAAAAAGCTTATGATCCTTGTCTGTTCCACTGATTACCCCATCTTGCTTTCACAATAATTACTATGCATTATATTTCAGTGAAGTTTTGCAGCTTTCCTGGGCTTCATTATATTTTTAGGCCATGTTTTTCTTTACATGTCCTCAGTAACTACTATTAGGATCACTAGYAGTAGTATAGAACATGGTAATCTAGGGGACCACAGAGCAATCCCTGTTACATAAGGTTTACATACACATACTTGCACTTGCATTTTGACATGAAAAAGGGCAAGAAAAAGCAGTACTTCTGTGGAAAATGATGGAAAAAAAACCTACAGTAATCAACTGAAAGTCACACAAGTGTAACAGCCATAAAAACCCCACACTTGCTGAGTTCCAGTAGAGTATTTATGTTGCAGTACAACTTTTCTATTTTGAAGATTAAATATAGATCTCACACACCTTTGTTCAACCACAGAAAGACATAAAGAAAGCTCTCTTTACAGCTTACACTAGAGAGGTATAGGCCAGGGCCCATTCACTGCGTTATACAATGCTATCATCTGCACCTCCTCGCATGCACAAAAAGCGGCTTTTTGTACACATGCCAGAATTAACTTCACATTTACGCATACGGTTTTGTAACTCTCCCAGATACAGATGGGCTTTGGTACAAAAAGACATCGTTCACAAGTACCGAGTACAAGACAACATGACAAAGAACTGCGCTATTTAGTCTTTGGAGTTTTTTTTTTTTTTTTTTTAAATGATTTTAGCCTAAATTTACAGCAAAGACTGGAAAAAGTTTGAGCTTAGACTTACAGGTTTAAGCCAAGACCCAAAATATCAGCTCTCATATAAAACAGTAAGGGAAGCGAGGGTACCAGCTTAGTGTCATTTCAACATACTGGAAAAACCGTAAGCATATGATTTGATGAGCAGAGTTTTATTGAGTTTAGATAAATATCTTAAGCTTTTTAGAGTTTCATGCAAGTCCAATAATCACATATTTGATCAAGCTGCCATCTGCTGGGTATTCCTGGTATTTAAGTGGTTGGGTTAAAATAAAAACACACACACACACCCCACACATTTCTGTGTCTGAAAATATTCTAACAAGAGTTATTAGCATCTTCCCATTTTTCTCGCATGTTTTTCGAAGCTGGGTTGGCAGTAAGGAATTGCCATTACTCCAGGGGAAATACTGTGAGCAGTAGCAGCCCTAGGCCTAGCCCACGCTAGCTGTTCTGTGATCCTGCACCAACACGCTCCTCCTGCTCACATGAACCCTCCTCCTCAGCTTGTCAGGGGCAGCACAGTCACCTGTGCAGCTCTTGTAGGAAAGAGAACATGCAACAGAATCCATATCACCAGAAATAATGACATCTCATAACTGCAGAATTTAGTAGGGATGCTGACTGCCTGGTCAAGAAAAAAAAGTGCAGTGATAAAAGAAATAAAAAAAGCCTAATAAAGGACTAATAATTGATTACTTCAAGCTGCCTACATAAAAACAGGCCATATATCACAGAGGGATGAATTTCCAAGAACTCATTTTTCAGCACATTAAAGAAATATTTCTTCTTGGAACATTTAGTTGTACCCATCAAGAAGCAAGGCTACTCTGATAGTGGACTAGACATGTTTAGTAACTGCAGTACAAGAAAATACCAACCTAAGCACTCCCAGAAGGTTATCATGACAAGAATTAATGGAAGTATGCTAGACTTTTGAAAGAGAGATTCCAAACTAGTTAAATAGGCCCTGAAATCAGAAGTGAAGCAACTAAAATCTCAAGCTTCTGACAAAGCAATAGCAGAGTAAGCACATAGCATAGAAAAAACACCCGGTATTCACCTCCCAGCACCTCTCTAAGGAGAAGGCAAAGTAAAATTATGAAATATAAACACAGAGCCAGTAGTTGGGAACTGGGCTGATCTGGAACAGCCTCAGAGGTGTTAATTGAGAGATTTCTTACAACTTTTCCAAAGCATCTTATTCTAGACACTCAGGCCTATCTGTTTAGCAACCTCAGTTTTTGCACAGCTGTTTCTTCTCTCAAGTCCCTGATCACATTTCAAATATCCTAATTGCCTTCCTGATCACCTATTTCTAGCACATTCACAGACAAAACTCCAGGTACCACAGTGTGCTAAAAGAAAAATTTGCTTTTAGGACACAGGAAGATGATAGTACATTGGTACATAAAGAGAGAAGCTGCAAAGGGCATACAATTTTTCATACTTAGAGACAAAAATCACAGAAGTGTTGGTTGGAAGAGGTCACTGCAGGTCATACAGTCCAACCTTCCACTCAAAGCAGGAGTGAAGCAGGTCAGCTGTGGCTTCATCTAGCAGATAAATCAGAGGTTAGAAAAGGTACATATGCATCTAAGTGTGCAAAAAACTTCATGGAAAAAACACACAGCTAGCCATGATATCTGGTGTTTGGCATCTTTCAAAGACAGGGTACCTGGAAAGGACATTACATGCAAAGGGAAAAAGTGACAGAAGAAGAAACATGCCTGGATAATTCAAAAGAAGCTTCTTTGGGTCACTCTGGATGTCAGAGAGAAAGGAAGGATGACAAGGAAACAGAGTCATGCTAACAAGTAGTTCAAAGAAGGCCTTCATCATAAAAATCTGAATTTTTTACCAAGGTTGCACATACCAAGCTGACGATCTACAATAACAATCAAAGGAGAGAGATTAGCAAGTTTTGCTGTTTGTTAGTTTTGGAGCCCCGAACTCTGGTGCAGACTCTGTAGCAGAAAGGATTAATTTTAACAACAGAACATCCCAGCTTCCAGCAAACATCATATATGCACAAGGGGAAACAAAGCAGAAAAATATCAATGGTATGCAAGCAAAACAATGTCTGAACAGAACAAACATTCCTAAGCAGTGTCAGCAATTCTTTAATTTCTCCACCAGGTTTATTTATCTTAACTCCAACCTCCAACCACTTCTGCGTTTGCTTCAGCCTTTACTGTAAAGTCAGATCAACATGCCCAAGAGATACATGATCTATAGGTTAGACATCTTTTGAAGGGTTATATTTTTAGCAATCCACAGCTACAGTTTGTGTCAAGATAAGYTGACATGCACTTCTACACAGTTGAACAATAATAAGACAGTTTAAAACCAAGTGTTCTAAACCATTTCAGGCTGTAAATTTATCCAGATAGCAACATCTGTAGAGCCTCTGGGAAGTTATAACCTAAGATGGAGCACAAATTAAAAACAAAGATTTTCTTGTGCTTCTGAATGAAGTATTTGTGGCAGCACAATACTGAAAAAAATCACCTGCCAAGGTTTTTTAAGAGTGTTTTTTTAATATATACATTTCTTTCAATCTATTGTATAGCTCCTTTCAGGTTTCTGCATGGATTACTAGGGAAAGAGCTACAAATTACCTTAAGGAACACTCATGGAAAGAAAGTGAATATTATTCTTAGACCAGGATACTCAGGGAAATCAAACTGGAAAAGTTTTTGATGAGGCTAATCTTCCACATAAAAAATGAAGTTGGGAGGGAGAAGAGAAATGAATATAAGCCAATTCAGTGGAGAGTTTTGTCATGTCCCTTGGGAGCACAGGCAGAATTTGGGGGTAGTAGAGGAAGGCTGAGGAAAACCTGGGCTCAAGCAGGTGGTCCATGCTCCCAAGATGAGAGTGGTGCTGCYCTTCCTTATCCAGGAAAGGTAGGAAATTATGCTACTTCAACTGCGTTTGGACAGTATAAAGCATCACCCATATAAAGCTAGAGTTGAACTTTTATTAGAAAATTGTGTTTAGCTTTCTTGTATAGGAAGAAAAATATATATACACACATTATACAGCTTAGTGCACTTTCATACTGATACAACTGTCTTCACAAGAAATTGTACTGGTACAAGTATACTACATTAAAAAAGTCATCACCACAATCTGAATTAGGAATGACTTTGTATTACTGCAATATAAAAATCAAATGCAAATTGAACCAAAGTAATTTAGCAGAATTCATAATCTATACTCTAATCCTGTTCAGAACCAAGTCAGTTATGTTTAGTTGCTATATTTCGATAGAGRATGAAATGGTACTTCTATGTTGTATAAATAACTATGAAATGCTTTGGGATCCTGATGGGTTGAAAGTACTACACAAAGATCTATTATTGTCATTTAACATTTAATTTGATAATGTTTATTTTTTAAAAACTAGGTATCCAAATAAACGCTTGGTTACATTTACAGATATTCTCTAACTTTATCCCACTGTCAAGAGGGATGGTTTGCAAGAAGTCATGTTGGATTGCCAGTCATATGCAACATTTTGTATACTGCCTGAAGACCCAGGCATTTATAACAATTACAAGATCATCATATTCTGAAATATATTCAAAAAACCTGCAGCAGTTATAGTCAGCCAGTAAGGGTCCATTAAATTGGGAACTGCAAGAGGAGAAAAAGCATAAATTGGGACTAAAAATGCTAACTCGATACAATCAGTGCACAAGAAGTCACCATGCATACATACACTGTATAAAAAGGCCAGATAAAGGTGGTGCTCTGGCTTTGTAGAAATGGAGGTTTACATAGTACCTGGGTCAAATTCATTATTCTTTAAGAACGACTGCCTGCGGTTTTGGGAAAACAACACTGGGACCAGTCAAAAAGCACCCATCCCCAGGCTCCTGGGAAAATAGGAAGGTATCAATCATTATGGTATGAGCTGGATGATTACAGTTCAGTTTTTGACCATGATTTCTCACTCTCAAAACTGAAGTTTATCCAAGTGAGATGCATGATATCCCATGTGTCTTTGAATGCCTGGGCAAAGTACTGACAAGGATTTCCAAAGGCTTCCTACAGGCAGCAAATACTCTCTAGCTCTTAAAAAAAAAGCCTCAGCTGAAAGTGTGAAAGCACTCTACACAGCCAGAAATTGTGCTTTTCCAATGACTGAGGATGTTTTCATCTAGAGTTTTAGATTAGCCCCAATACACAAATAGACACCGAACATAGCTTTTGTTTCGACTGATTTCTTTCATTCTTTTAACTCTGAAACATTTAGTGTCCTTGACAATAGTATATGATACAAAAAGTCTATGCTTCCTTATACTTTGGTCATTATCCTCTCATTAGAAACCAAGTTTGGAGCACAGGAATTGGTTGCATTAAGGTGTTTCCCTCCTTCCCTCTCCCCATCACCAATCCTATGGAATTTTAGGACCAAAAAACTCCATATATACTCTATATGAAGTAAATACTTCATATAGAAGTCAAAAATGCTCAAAAAATCTATATGAAGTACATAAATATAAACACATTAAGTATGCTCATATAATAAACACATAGCCATATAGATTCAAATCTTTTTATATAAATTAAGTAGCATCATTTCGTATGGCAGAAGTCTTCAAATCTACGCAAAACCCAAATAAGATTTTCACGATTTGGCTAATACTTTGAGATATTTTAATGTATAAAACATCTCCCAAATATTTTAACAACTCTATTTTATACATTTCAGCTATTAAATTTAAACTGTTTACTGTACGTGGACGAATAATAGGCTTTTTCTTAAGTAAAGGGTTAAGAGACATGACTTGGTACAAAAAATATGAATCTTGACTTTTTTAGCATGCTGTCTTAGAAAAAGATGGCTAAGTATTTTCCTTATATTTCAGTTCCCAAACAATCAGCCAGTATTACACTAAGACTAAAGGAAACAGGATAGTATGACCATAATATTCATATCACAGTGTATTTTTGCATTCCATGACAGTTACATAACTTGATCTAAAACTGATCATTTTATCTTTTTGGACCTCATTGGGATCCAAGAATTACTTTAAATATTTAAAGTAATCTGGAAAGTACCAGCACACTTCACAAGACAGTAAATGGTAGGAGAACCTGCAGATAGTTATGGTGTCATTTTCTCACATACACACACTAAAAGAGTTTTTGGTGACTGCTGATAAAACTTGCTAGAAAGATAATACCAGATACTGTTTCCAGATGTATTGCAACATATATTCATCTCATCACATTGCTGTACAAATAGATGAAGTAAAACATGGCATTTGTTGTACTTCAATTACTTCCTTGTATAATGTCAAGAAGAAAAGCCAACAAACCATAACTTTTCCTGACACTTCCTCCCTCCAGTGACCAAAGATGGATTTGCCCTGAAAAAACAAATCATTTTAAACAGTATAGACTAATTTTGAGTTACTATAGTTAGATCATTTCATATCTACATCAACTCAGTTTTTGTACAAATCCAAAGTTGCAGGTAGTAGGAATCAGACATCTTGTTACTACCCACTTGGAATAAATTGGCCAAGCAAGTTTGGTCTCCAACCTCAAAGGCTCAGAGGGCATCTGTTATAAAACAAGTGAGCTTTGCCCTGGTAGGACGCTTAAAACAACCTAGCTCCATCATAAGAACCAAGCACAGCACCAAGGAGAGAAGATGAATTTCAAGACATGTTAAACCCTTTGGCTAGGAAGGCATGGATTTGGGAGGTGAGCAGAAAGGCAGGGAAAAGAGAAAGAAGTGAAGGTAATTTTATTTTACTGTTTCAATTTTCCTTTAAGGAATACATTTTCCATATTAGGAAATGAAGGGGCAAAAAAATGGAAGGGTTGCCACAGAGACCACAAGTTTCTTGTTAGTGAACACACACAGAAACTAATGGGAAGAGCTGGAGAGGACCGATGCCAAATACACTTTCTTCCAGAACTGATTTTTGCTCATGTTATTCCCTCCTGACCTATGTATGCACACAGATCCCTTCAGAAGTTACCGCAGGGAATTATTCAAATCATACACAGAGCATGTGGAATATCTTTTTTTTAAATGAAAGTGAAGTCCATAAGAGTTACGGACCTCAGAAATCTCTCAATTCATTAGACTACAAGCTAACTGCACATTACAATCATTTAAAGCTAATCAGCTTTTTTAAAAGGTAGGTAGGAGGCTGTATACCAGTAATCACACAGGTGTAATGCAACATCCCAAGCATGCATAGGATTAATACAGAGATTATAGAGTTAAACCTGAAATAATGTGCTGAATATTACTGATGCGTGCAAGTCAATGAAATATCACAAAACCACCAGTCAAACTTGCACTGTAGAAACCATATGAGCTCCAGAATGAAAATCCAATACAAATCCAGAGATGCCAATTTCTCACACCCAAGTAGCGTCTGAACTCGTAATACTAAATATATTACCAGAAGCTGAACTGAAAGGCAATGAGACATTACAATACAAATGTGTCTTTATTTCTCAATCAAATCTCTTAATTCAATTTTGCAGAACTGTTTACTTTCAAAGCTACAGAAATCTAAGCTTAATGATCGATGTACATTGTTAAATTAAGGGACCATGCTATAATCTGCAGTTTCTGTATTGTCTTATTGCAATGGATATGAAAATATTTTTTGACAAGTAACAAGCAAAACACTCCCACTGCAGTTCAAGATTCCTTGTAATCCAGAACATGTATATATTATAAATTCAGAAACAGCTCCACTGAACATATATTCAAAAAATAGGAGATTGTTTTATTTCTTCAGAAACGGCTTGTTTTTCAGAAATATTTCAATCACATGAAACCCATGGCCTCTTAAATGTTTAATAATGCTATATCAAAAAGTGGTTTTGCATGGTGTGAATGGTGAAAGAGTCACATAGTGTTGTCATGTGGTACAACTTCCATTAAGATGTTTTTCTCACAAATTCCTGTTCCAGAAGATACTTGACCATCTTTACTTTGTGATCAGCTGTAGAAACCAACATTAGGATTACAGTGACTAAACTTAAAAATAAAAGAAAATCTGTCCCCGAGTTCCTTTAGCATGAACCAGATATTTGCTTAGAATACAGACTTACAAATGGCAGGGAGTACAGGAGGGCTGATAATTTAAGCATAAGGCTGAGTGGAGAAAATGAGCTAAACATTTTTCATTGTTTTACCCATGACAAAGATGGAAGAGACTGTAGAAAAAGTTTAAAAACAAAACAAGAAATCCAGACAATCTTGATACAATACCATAAGGAAAGGTGAAGAAAACATGACTGCACCAATCCTCACTCTTGCAGGAATCATTTCTATTGCCATGAGCGTTCATAACTACCATGCACCAGAGACTTCATAAAACACATAAGCTCCAACTCTACTGATAAATCTCCAGTGAGAGCACTGGGCCCACTCTCGCTAGGATACTCTGAATCATCTCCAAATCAGGAGAAGTTTTCAGAAAGGAAAAAATGTTTTTAGCTTTTAGAAGGGCTTTAGTAAGTGAGAAAATCTATAACTAGTCCCACAGTATGTAAATTTATCACTTTTCTCATTTTAGCACTTGGTTTTCGAGATCTAAGCAGAAACAATATAAAACAGTAATAATGCTGGACTTAGACTGATAAACATAAGTTACATTGACTGATTCGACTGCAAGTAGATTTAAATGTGTATTTCTTAGAAAACGGGAAAATACCACATGAGAGGAAGGCCAGAAAAGATTTCAACTGAATTTAATATTGTAAAAAAGGTTTTGTTTTTGTTTTAGTCCATGCCACATTTAAGTTCCTGAAAGCTCCGTTCTGTGTCCTTCCAATTCTATTATATTGTGAAACTGCTTTTGAGAATATTAAGAGCTAAAGTTAATTAAAAACCTACTTGATACAGTACATAAACTGTTTGACAAGGTACACAAATGCTATCATACAAGGAAGCAGAGGCTTTTTTTTTTTTTTAAACAAAGCTTTTGCCTCTGTCATTTCAGAACTACTAGTGAGAGTTTGCCAAGACTCGAGTTCACATCAGCTTTTATGGTTCACATTATAAATCAGAAAAGTTTTCCATAAGAAAAACATCAATGATATTTTTGGTAAGCGTGAAAGGTAGTGAATCAGAGCTGAGCATTTGTGTAGCAGTGGAGTTAAACCGCTCACTGACCACTTGGGCATTCTGTTGCTCAAAGCAGATATTTTCGATGAAGGCAGATACAATACCGAAGGTATTTTCAAGTTAAGAGAAACGTGATGCTGAACAGTTTTCTCCAGACCAGGCAGTACATTGAAGAACACTAAGTATAGGCTGATGTAATTCCCCCTCACTCCCCAAAGAAACTCTGTAGAAGAGAGACCATAGAAACACAGAAATGGCTTGTTTTGGAGTCTCCCTTCCTCCTCCCATTAAAAAATGGTCTCAGTGACAGACTGGGTATGAGAAACATGAACGTGTTTAAAAAAAGAGAGAGAGAGAGAGAAAGAGAAAAAAAAAGAAAGACCAGATACTTGAAAGAAGTTATTATTCAGTGAAAACAATGTAGTGAACTGTTTTCAAGCACAGCTGAATTTTGTCTTTTGCAGAACAAGGTACCTGACAGGAAAAACGTGCCAGAACTCCAACAGTATAGTCCATAACCTAACAGCACATGGCGTGGAARAAAAAAAATTTACAAAGCAGTATTTTAACAGCAGCACCAACAGTGCAAGAGAGGTTTATGAGCTCACTACTTGAAGGATTATCTGGCAATAACCTATCCCTGACTTCAGGTCGGTTGCTACCACTTTCTATAAGCAAGGAAGCTGGGCTGCCATTTTGTTCACRGAGAAAGGCCTTGCACTTCCTCCTCCTGTTTAGCAGAATATAAAACCAGTGACTTCAATCTATATTACTTAGTGATTATTTTAATACATACTGTATTGTTGTACAATAAATTATAAACAAAACAATTGCATTGATAACAAGATAATTTATATTACAAAATTTATATTGTACTACTTTCCTGTAATATTTGTCACTGCAGGGAGTGTCCTCTCCATCCTCCTYTTCCTCTTGCATAAGAGGAAATCACTATGATAAATGAATGTCTCAAAGTACATTTATATATGATCTAAATAAAAGTATCATTACCTCATTCATCATTGTTCTCTGCAATTTAGTAATATTACTCTTCAACTTATTGTACTGTAATAACAAAATCAAATCATGATTAGCACTCATACATCGTTTCTCCTACCTCTTAGAAAGGATAAAGTAATTCAAATGAGTCAACACTTACTCCTCCTAGGTAAAAGCAAAATAGTACAATGATCATTAAAGTTCCTTTGAATGTATTCTGTGGTAATGTAGTTGAATTTAATTTGTAATATCCATTTGGCGAAGCTAGCTTTTGCATGCAATACAGATGAAGCAAAACCATTTCACTCTAACATAAGCCAGCCACCAGAACTGGGACAAGTACTTGATTTCGATATTCTAAATACATGGCAAAAATACAGTAATTTGTCCATATGCCAGGCTATTACTAAATTGCTCTAAGAAGTTTTTAAACAAGTAAAACAACTGATTTTTCAGGTCTCTTATGCATAGAATATCCAAATATTGAGTGATCTTTGATTAAAAAAATAAGGGCATGCTTCCTTGACATCATGATTAACTTATTGTTTAAAGCAAGTAATTTTATGATCAGAATAAATACTTGGAGAAATAGTCATAAGCAGAATTTAACATTGTCTGCACTAGCAAACTAAGGACAGAAGTTATGCCTGAGGGTAACAATCCTGCCTTCAAGTTACTGTTGAAGTTCCACCAGAGAAAACATTCTCACAATAATTGGAATTAAAGCATGCAACTTCTTAAATCATATTTAGAATATTAATATGAAACATCRAATAACAAAAGCTTCACTAAAGCTCAAGTTAATACAGTTTGCCGAAAGTGTGTTCAAAAAGCTAGCTCCTAACTTCTTTTCTTTTAGTTTCCCCTCTCCATCCTAAATTTTACTCTTCTGTGTATTCATGTAGCTGAGGCAACCAAGCACACCTTACAATAAAATGATTCTACTTAATCACAGTGAAAAGCTTGTAAACATTTAGAGCTTTGAGAAACTATTCTGAATATCTACATACTAAATCATGAAACTCTTGACAGACAAAATACAAGCAAGAGGCCTGGTTTCATTGAATTACAGGTATTAATAGTTGCCTGCCTTAAAACCACTGTCACTCTGTACAAAGAAATGAGGATATATTAGGGAAAATAGTCTCATGATGTTCATATCAACAGTAGAGAAAGTTTAGTTTTTAAGGTCATAAGTACCACCTCTAAAAATGCTGATGCATTTATAAACAAAGAATATTACTTTACAATGCAATCAGCATTCAAATCCTGAATGTTTATACAATTGTAGTAACCAATAGAAAATTCTTTTAAAATAAGGAACCATATTTTAACTTACAAAAAATCATGAGTCTAGAAATGGAAATGTACTGTAAATGTCAGCATCATGTTTGATCATGCGTAAGTGACCTTAAAATGTCATCTTATCCACTTTAATACAACAACAATGATTTTAAAAAAAATTTTGATATTTTATAAGGAGGATATATATATATATATATATGGAACAAACAGCAGTAAAGCATTTAAATTGCTTGAAACAAACTTCAAAAAAGATAGGAGGGGGAAAAATTTCAACTAATTCAGTCCCTCATATAAGGACTATTCCACCATACTGCTCCATCAAGGAAAGTATAGATTCCTTACAGAGTAGGTTTTTCTACTGTAGTTTCTAAGCAGTGCACAGGGATTACACACGAGCCATCCATACAAAAATCTAACACTGTACAGAAACCAAGACTACCTCTGGCCCCAATCCTGGCAACAGAGCGCAGGTACAAATTCAACTTTTCCTACTGCTGAACGAAACGAATGCGCTGCCCCTTCAAGCTCTGCTAATACTGGGCACTTGCACATTGCTTTTCACCCCTGTCCAAGGGCCGCATTTCTCCAACACTTGTGCTCCTTTGGGCTGTAGTTGCATGCAAGCATAGTCATGGATTTGGGGGTGAGGGGGGGAGTTAGAGGGGGCACTATACCATGGTACAACGCATCTTTCTGGCTAATCAGTAGCATAGCCTGACAATCAGTACTGAATTGTTCAACTGACTATTGCCCAGAATATATATTTATGAAGACTGAAAGTAAGTGAATTTTACAGAATATATGGTCTCAAAACAAACTCAAAATAAGAGTCCCTTGCTTGTTTGACTTTATTTAGCTGAAAAGCAGGAATTATTTCAATTCTATAATACCTTAATTCATTTTCTAATGTTGAGAAGAAATTCACATGAAGAAAAAAATTTTAAAGAAGCTTTGAAGAGTTGCAAGCAACACAGGAGCATGCAGCCAGTTTTACTGACCTTCAGGTATACTGCAAATTTACATCTGACTCGCAATAAAACATGTCAAGATTATGCTGAAAGAGCCTAGAAAGGCAAGTCTTTAGAAGAGCAAGCTGTGATTTGTTATTTAGTATTCCTCTTTGAAATGAGGCTTACCGCATAAAGCACCAAAATCTTACAGAAAATTCTCCAAGAGTTCTTGCTCAAGTACTAACATCCAGGCAACTTTCAAAAAAAGAGTACAGCAAAAATACACCACATTTTAGAGACTACTACTTATATATTACCACTTATATATTAAACTTATGCTACTCTGTATATAACATCCTAGCTTATATGTAGTAATGATTCATTTGCTCTCAGTAAGATGGGCTTCTAGTCTTTTCTGGTACTCCAAAGGAGTCAGAACCATAAAAAGTTTGTGAACTTTGTGTGGAAAAGGAAGTAATTTATCATTTCATTTGCATAAAATGAGTTAAAACAAGCAAGTTAACAGTTAAAGCAGTTTTGAAAAGGCAGAAAAGTCTTGCCCCTTATGATTTTTCTTTCAACAGGCAGGCGGCACGTAGAGTAACCTCAGGAAACAAAGAGGCTAGCAAGATCCACGAGCACATATTAAGAGATTCATTTCCAGACCACTGAAACCTAGATTTATTGACAAAGAAAGAATATTTGTGTTTAGCATTAGATAAAGCTTTTTTTTTTTTTTTTTTTAAATATCCAGAACCCTTTAATCTCATCTATTTCAGTCTGAAAAAAAACTCTGCTGAAGAAAAAACTGGAAAAAAAAATCAAAGAGCCAACTTATTCACAAAATTATATAAAGTTTAAGTCTGAAAAAAATATGAAATACTGGAGAAAAGTACTTATACAATGCAGTAATAACGCATTAGATTTGGGAAACCCAAGAGCAATAACTTCATATGAATACGTGTGTGAACATTTGGGCACAAAACTGACATCAGTATTGACTCTTCAAAACAGAAGGCAAAAGCAGAATAGCAGTGAGGTTTTTTTATTGTAATAAGCTACTTTAGGAATAATATATTCTTTGAGTTTTAGAGTCCCATTAAAACTTAAAATCTGTTGTTCTTGCTATTTCTTGTAAACAACCTCTATTTTTATTTTCTTGAAGAATCTCAGAAAAGATTATTGACTAGAAAAGCAGAAATTCCACAGATCATTAAGCACTTCTCAGAGTAACAAGCACCTACTCAAATTATTTTATGTATAATAAAAAGGCTTTAGTGAACAGTTTCATTAAGAAACTGAGTTTAATCTGTCTTTCAATCTAGAGAATTTTACCAAAAAATACCAACCACTCCTGGATCCCCAGTATTCTCTAGTTTGATTCTGGTACTTCTAGAATGAAAGCTGTCTTAAAGTGAGAGAAACCTTAACATTCTAGATCTGAACCTTTGTCTACAAATATATTTGTATAACAATTCAAATGTAAAGGTATCGATTTACTATTTTGTTCTGTATAAAAGGTGAATCCTCAGTGTTTGGCTGAATGTTCTTATGTTCAACAGCATGCAGTCAACTACAAGGCACAATCCAGTTTCAGAATACTATATAATGCTGTCAAAACCAGTTTCATTTCAGAATACTGAATTAGCATTATATTCACCAAATCTGAATTTTTACAGATGTATAAAATGGAAAAATGCYTAAGTGCTGATATTAACATGTACATATCAATTTACACAACAAATGTGCCTTTCATCTGAATGCTGCACCTCTTGAATTTCAAAATAACTATGGCTCTAGAAAGTAAAAATCTACTGAATAGCTAACATTTGTTAAGGAGTTTCTGCATCTGTTCTAGGAGGTGGTTAATATATGCCAACCTGAATCCACTATTATGTCAGTTAAATATACAGTTTCTTCCAAGTCTATCAACCAGCATCACCAAGAAAGCTGATCAGAAACAACTTAAAATCACTACAAATATCACTTATTCCTTCTACTTTGCATCCTTTTACTGTCATTCAGTTTTCCTCAAATAAGGATTTTTTGTGCACTTTTTTCTTTAGTTACTACTACAAAAGCTCCTTTCAGGTCATATGTAAGTGATGCTATTTTCCTCCAAGAGCAAGATGCACTTGATGGGATGGAGGGGGACACAAGGGAAGTAGCAGTGATACTAAACTTTGTCCATATTTGTTACGGAAATATATTTCTCTGTATCCTGTTCTCATGGAAGCTAAAGATCAAGGCATACAAGCTATATGTGAGAATTTATACTGATCTGGAAGAATGTCTGTATACATTCAAATGTATAAGGCGGTAGCAATCAGACTCATTTCAAATGCACTGGTTATCCAAGGCAAAAGTGAGACATTTTTATTTCAATCAATATTTAAATCATTACTTACATTCTCTGGGCTCTTTTAACATCCAGAGTACATCAATTTTATAGCTCATGCACTTCGAAACTTCTTGCAGTTTTTATCCTAGCATTCAGTCAATTTTAGCAGTGCTCCAAACCACACAGAGGGACAATGTTAGCTCACGTTTCACATTTGTTTCTTTTTTGTTAGGCAGTGCTATTTACTCCAGTCTGTGGTGTTTGCAAGTAATCAGTTACCTAGAATGGCAAACTGGAGTGCAAGTTCTGCCTCCCTCAGTAGCACTGAGCTACCATTCATTTCCGAGTTACATTAGGAGTGTGTTCAGCCATTTAATTCCATAAAAGTAAACACATACGGTATATCAAAGTGTTTGAGATGATGATCGATTCTCCAGACACTTCTAAAAACCAACAATTTCTTTGTAAGGTGGAAGTGAAACAAATTAGTTTTATTCATTCATATACTTAACCACTGTTGAAGAAATAAATGTTAAGTGACATGTAACTGTTCAGTGTTGTGGAAAATTCTAAAATACAATCTCATTACACACGCTGTGTACCAGGAGTCCAATTTTAATAGGCTATAGCAGATTTCAGAATAGACTACTTTTATCCATTTCAACTTTATGATTACAGTTACTTTTATTTTATACATTTTAGACAGTGGAGATACTGCTTTCACTGCTGCTCTACTTCACTTGACTAGAAACATCAATGATTTAAGAAGAGTCATCTATTTTTAATTCATGTTTAGCCTGATACCAAAAACGTATTACTGCATTGCCAGTAAATATCACTATACTATTACTTCTGTGTTTTTTTCCCAAAATTGTGTATTTTAAAAAGTTACAGTACAAGTATTAAAGGGAGGGGAGCAGAAGATGAAGGGTCAGAAGAACAGAGAAAAGGGACAGGGAGTGGGGAGACCGGCCTGGTGCTGCAGGAATATCCTGACTTGCACACAGTAACAGAGCGGAGAGCCACTTTTTCTTCTTTAAAAATCTCCCTTCACAAGGTGCTCTTTAGCCCTACCCTGATGTTGCTGAGTGAGGAAACCTGAAGAGCATCAAGATCTCTTCACTCTCACTTTGAAAAGCAGCAAAATAGTTCGAAAGCCAGCAAGTTTCACCACTAATAAGGTGGCCAAATCCAGAGTCATCTTCTAAGGTGCAGAAGAGATGCTGGCTGCCCATGGCAGCACCAGGAAACAGCGTTAGATGTGGATACTGCCATCAACTTGAACTCCCATACTAACACAGCAACCCATATGCTACTCTAAACTCTAGAATCCTGCTATCATATCTTAACCGAAAAACTTCAAAAAGTCTTCAGCTTAGCCCTTAAAAAGGCTAGAAAATTTTAAATGTTAATTTTTCCCCAATTTGAAAAGCCACGTCCTCTTCTAGTCTAGTTAGAACTGCAGATGAGACGCCCTCAACTACCTCTGCCCCGCGGGGCGGCCGGGCAGGACTCGGCGTCGCCGCAGCCTGTTGGTAGCRGCAGCCAGGCAGTCAGCACCCGCACAGCTCCAGCGCACCCCCAGCACTGGCGCCTCTCGCCAACAGGAGGTTTATTGGGGTGACCAAGAGGAAGTGTTAGAGGACAAAGGACACGGCTCCTGCGGAAACCAAGCTTCCACACGTTTTGGTATTCACAGAGCAACTTATTTACAAGAGCATTTCTTTTCTGCAGAGGAGGAAACTTTCACAAACCATTCCTGTGCTGACAGCTCTGGACCCATCCGGCAAGCTGTGCAAGTCAAAACCTCCATCTTCACCCTTCTCTTGGGCCAAACATCCATGCTGGCCCAACTGCACAGACTTCTCTCTGTTTCCGTGTGCTGCATCTCCAAGATTTCCCTAAACCATTTGTCATCTAGTCAAATATTCACACTTCAGACAAAATTGAAGTGAAGCTACTTTACTCAGAACTCTTAAATGCCTGAGCATCTTCCCAGCTGTTACCCTCTCCCCACAGTTTAAGTTAGAAATTTGTATTTAGTATCTCCTGTACCTATGGAGGGCAGCTATTACACCTAACCCTACCAATAATCCATATACAAGATATACAAACTGGAAAGAGATTTCTGAGCACATTTATTCCACTCTTAGATAACACAGGAGTTAACTTCTTACAGAACCAGAGTTGAAGTGTAGTAAAACCAGCATTAAGGTAACATGGCCTGCCTTGATGCCAAGCCCCACTTTTAATCCCCAAATCAGCACAACAACATACTGGGAACTGGAAGTCTGAAAGCCTACAGAAGTTTCAGAAAGCATTGCTGCTTGTGTTCAGGGATGACTTATAAGCACCACAGAAGTATCCTCAACTAATTAGCACCATCTTGCCTCCATACCTGGCAGAGCTCCCAGTTCTGCTGTACTCGAAGTTCATGGACAATATGATCCGAAAGCCACTGCCTTTCATCAGAAACAAGTAGTACAGAATTTCAGCTAAGAAAGGCTCTAGCTTCTAGTCCCAAGACTGAATTTAATAGAAGTCCAGAACCCTGCAAAACACTGCTTGTTTTAGATCTGTATCTTCACATTTTGCCCCATGCCCTCTTTGATCACTAATAAGACCTCCTTGAAAATGTCTATGTCTGATCTTGGTCTGCTCCCCTCTACTTTAGTGTAGAATGCTCTTTCTACAGGAATTATTCTACCTTTTATCAAGTGACCACATCAAAGATTTAAAATTCCTTATTAGGTCTACAGGTTAGCTGTCTACCTGAAAAAAGGTTTCTCTGAGAATTAATCAACTTCTTCTCCCACTACAGTAGACATTGTTTAGTAGTTTTATGATTAAGTTATCCTCTACATAAAAAGGAAAGTTGTGATGGGAGATAAAGTAAAAACACAATAAAAATACTGGGAGTTTCTACAGCCCAACTGGAATCTATCAGATTGCAGAGATTCCTAAACCAACTTTAAGTTTAAAAAACRTCCTTAATAGTTACCTTGATTTGGCACTGTAATTTTCTATTTTAAATTGCTGCATAGTGCCATGAATTAAAAGTCATTTCAAATTACTTATCATGAATATTAGGTCATCATCCAAGTCACAAATTGTGGCATTACCACAACATGCTTTCCACATACTTTGTTTGGAATAGCATAAACACTTGAATTAAAGTTGATTTGTCATTGTGACTGCGCATAGCAATGGTATGGTAAAGACATAACTGGTTGATCATAAGATTATATTGAAGTCATTTTAGAACTGCTAATGCAGAGTGTAATAGAACCAAAATAACACTGCAATGAATTCCACACTCCACGCAGTTGAGGCAAAATCATTTTGGCATTGTAATATCACATACTAATGGTGGGGCAACAGAATCACATTAGAGTCCATAGTTCTATCTTGAAATCCTTCTGCCATTATAATTTTACATCATAACAGCATTATGACACAGTTATAGCATAGCTTCCCTTAAAGTTGGATGAAGTTCTTTCTCATATCACATTAACATAGGGTAAGAATATATGCAATGTACTAAACAAGATATAAAGAAACTACCATACTCTAATATTTCCTCAAAATGCAAAGTTTGCAATATATTGCAACAATACTAGCTTGGATCTCCAAGGAGGTTAGATGTGCTAGCACTACAAAATACCTCTGCTAGGAAATTCTCATCCTCCATAGAGCTGCTTAAGTTTAGGCCCAGCATCAAGAAGGCTCAGCTACAGTCTTTCCGGGTGCAGAACTAACCCAACTTCCACTTCAAGTTCAATAACCTCTGAACTGTAGAATCATAATATTAGCTTACCTTATGACATAGCAAGCTTAATGTGGCTCAGGAGTAACAGCTCGAGAAATTCTGTTAGAATTGTCAGTGTTGCTAGGAAAAAAGAAAAAAGTCCATGAGGACAGGAGCAGAGATTTCTAAAAGAATTTACAGGTGCATTAGGTTTGTTTTACCTACAACTGTGGTCAACAGTGCTTCAGCAAAAGGTGCACAAGCAGTGTGTGAAAGCCATCCAGTTTTGAATTCACTTTTACTTATGATGAAATGCTTATGTTTCAATACTCTTTGGACCATCAGAAACCCTTTCTGATTAATACCAGCCATTTAAGGTAGTCCAGGATCTACTAAGGTTTCCCCTGACTGAACTTCCTAGTTGACTCCAGCATATTCTCTCCACTCCTCTCAATATTAGTAGAATTCATTCATCTGGTAAGGTGAGCTTTGATGGACCATTTACATGAAAGGCACATGTAAGAAGTCCTGTGTAGTGAGGCAGATGAACATAATTTCTATTACCTAACTGTATCTGGGGGTTTCCATGCAGCCTACCCGAGTTTGAGACTGATAAAGAAATTTCTCAGATGTTTTTACTTTTTCTTGATATTAGGTATAACTTTCAACTTTTGAGCTGTGTCAATGTTTCTTTATTTCTTTCTACTGCACCATCCTGCTGCAGATTTCAGAAAACACAAATCAGGGAGCAGCAGGAACAGGCTGCTCCGTAAGGGAAGGCGAGCCAGGAACCAAGTGTGACAGCAAGGCAGGCATGGGGCAGTGTCCTCAAARAGTATAGTGCCAGAATGCCCAAAAAAAAGAGCAGAAGGTCTGGTGACAGTAACCAGGGTCAGATAGCAGTTCAGAGGTTGCCAGAAGAGTCTGTAGTGATGAGGCAGGTCCAGGGTCAAGCCAGTGAGTCAGAGTCAGGTCTGCAGGTCAAACAAAGTCACAGGTGCAATGCAGCTCAGGCAAAGAGCAAGGGTGAAGGTCTGAGTTTCACTGCAGCTCCTGAGCTTGGGAATGGAGCCACCAGCAAGGCTGCTCACACCTCCATCTGATTCAAGGCCACACAGCTGCACCACATCAGAGCTGGCCCCAAGGACAGGCAGCTAAACCCACACAAGGGGTGGTGGGTGTTCATGGCCCACAGCACATGCTGGATAGAGGAAAAAGATGGGGTGTAGCTATTTTAAGGTTTCTTTTGTCACTTCACTATTACACTAAAAACTAATCAACAGACTTTGTGCCTAGAGCAGTGAAAAACCTCTACAGTTATAGGAACTTCAAAGACAACTTTCCATCTCCATTTAGTTGGGAGGAGAAACACCACAAATGACAAAGCTACAGCATGAAAACAAACGGATAACAGCTGATAATCAGACAAATTCAGAATCACAGTACTGAGCCTGTAGTTACATGCATATAGAAAAATCTGTACGCAAGAGAGCAGCTGAGGTCAGCCAAAAGTCTGGCCTCTATTATTCAAATGTAAGCACTTTTAAGGACTTTTATCCATACATTTTGACTCATTCAATTTTCAGTTTCACTTAGGTCACTATTGTTAAGTCCATCACATTGCAGCGATCTCCCCACTGAACAGGCTTCTTCCTGATACAGTAATAACGGTCATATAAACTTACTCAAAACCACACCATTCTCTCTCTATAATAATAAATGGCAAAATGCCAGTCGAAAATGAAAGTGATCCCTCACTTCAACAATAAATAAATTTGTTGAAAGGGTACAAAGACAGCAAAATTAATTTTGGAGTGATCAATTTCTGAATTTAAATGATAATTATGAAGTCCATTAAATAATTCAGTGATTACATTAGGCTTATTTCTGGTTTTGATGTCACATTTTTCTTTCCAATTAACTCAGCTGTTAAGATTAATTTCATATTACTAGCAGAAGTAAAAATCAGAGTCAAGATTCCTACTGCTTAGGTTTACATAACACCATATAGCATCAAAATTGATCCTTTCCTCAGCATGAATACAGATTTGCTATATCCATATAGCAATAACTACTCCAAGTCCTATAAAATCGCATTATTTTCTACATTGTTTAAGTGGAGTCAAACTATATGACAACTCTACCTAAATGGCAGTATATTAAAATGTCCTTGATTCAAGTCAATTTGATATTTTGCTTTCAGGCATGAAAATAATAAATGGATGCCTTAGCTAGTTGAGACATCTGCAAAGAGTTCATACTGTATCTTTCACTGATATTGATCTATGTCCTATAACTTGAAAACACCAAGTTCTTCCTAGTCCCACCTATCCTACCACTTTGCTTGATACTAAAATAAGATTTACCAAGGAAAAGCAATTAAAACTAGATTTAAAAAAAATTCTAGAAAAGTGAGAATCCTTGCTCCCGTAAAAAACAATCTGACTGTTGCCATTAAGTATGAGTATTATGGAAGTATTATGTATATCTGTTTAGCACAAAAAAAMCCCTCAGCTTCTACTGCTAAATTATCTATTGTATGAGTGGGGAGGGAAAAAAAAGGTTTTTCAGAAACCATCAAAATTAAATAAGACAGAAGCAGTATCATCTTGCCATCTAAATTCCACTTACAATCTTGAGGAGATGCAATTTGAGATCTGCTGTGAAATAAATTAGATCTATAAACAAGTCAAGTTCTCCAAAGCAATAATCCACTTCAGCAGAACACAAAAGTTAAGACACTTCCCATATGCATATTTCAGATAGATGCGACAGCTGCAGACAGAATGCCTGTTATACACATATCCAAGCTATACACTTCATTTCTCATTTATTAAAAGAAATTATCTCCGGCTTCTTTTGTAGGAAATAGCAGCCATCTGTTAATAGTGCATGACCACCAGGAAAAGCAAAATTTCTTCTTTCAACCTCAATTTGGACCAAACTCTGTACAAAGTCACAAAACTCAGGTTGAAAACAGCTAATAAAGACTCTGCTAAACCCCCAGACACCATGATACTGTAAGGTTCTGAGCACCTTCAACTTTCATTCAAATTAAGAAAGGTCAGTGTCAAAGGGTTGAGTTGAATTTAGATGTGGGATGGTAAAATCATCTAATAATGATCTATTATCCACCAGGGGAAAAAAAAAAGTGAGTTCAAGTTATTTCACTACAAGTCACTTACAATTCTGGTCCCAAAATAAAGAAGCATCTTCAAATGTTAATTTAGCCCACATTTAGTACCTTGTGTTGAGACAGGTATCTGTACTAAACAGAACAATTTTTTAATTTTAGCTCCTGTTTCCACAGAAATTTCAAGTGGTGCTGGTCTGCTACCATTTGATTTGAAATACCAGCTGTTCACTGCTTACAAGGGTAAAAAGCATTACATTAACATCTACAGAAATCAGTGAACAAATTTGTGCTACTTCAGAACATGGTTTTGGATCTTTGGGATCTGAATAGTATTTTCCAACTCTGATTTATGAGCCATCAGAAAGATACAGCTAGTGTTACAGAACATGGAAGGAGAAAGAAATAAGAGGGATGTTATACTGAAATGCATCAAAAGCTACCCCAACCCACAGACACAACCCTTTCATCCATCAAGTTGACATCAATATAATTCTCCTCCTAGGGTCTAAAATCATCAATTTAGGGTTGTATGAATGTATCTACTGCAAAATATTAGGTTGTACAAGTATAATTCAATGCCTGAAGATTCTAGGAAACTAGCATCTATCATTCTACTTTACCTGAACAGAGGCATAAGGCTACTAGTATGAGGAGTTTTATTATCATTAATTATAACATTTGTTCCTGCTGTTTAGTTGAACAAACATAATTTAAAAGGACAGCCTAGTTCAACAGTGCTATAACCCATCTTCAAGAGCCTTGATCCTGTTGCCTGATGAACACTGTCATTGGAGATAATTTCCCCAAGGATGGTTCATCTTAGGGAGAAGACCAGACACAGGGGTAGAGGACGACCTTTTTGTATCTTTTATTTTTCTTCACTGCCACTAGATTCAATTCCATTTTTCCATGTTCAGAGTTCAGTACAGTTCCAACTCAAATAGAATTATTTACAGCATTTACATTAAACAAGTTTTGCACAAACTAACCTGAAAACCAAAAATGGAATTTTCTTTCTACAAAAAAAAAAATCCAGTATTTCAGCACAAAGACTCAAACTACCGGAAATAAAAATGAAAGCTTCCTTCCTTTGCCCCAGAAGTATGACTTTAAAGTATCAAAAACATACAACACATCTGATCCAAATATTATTCTCTACAGTTACCCGCTGTGTCACAGCGCATCCAGACATTTATTCTGCTGACCCTCATTCTAAATTAAGTTCCCCACAAGACCACCTCATTCGTAACGCACAGGGAAGAACCACAGCAGCTGCCCGCACATGAACTAGAAGCTAAACAAGGACAGAGGGGGTTGTCTGATCACAAGTTTGGAGGGGGGAGAAAAAAATGAAAGAAAAAACCCCACACTCAGATGGCTCAGCTATCATCTGTCTCTGATGTTGATGCCACTGCCAAGCTCCTGGTCAGACACACCAGGGCTCTCTTCAAGCCGTCTAGTGCCACGTTCTGCCTGCTTTTCTACTGCCACCAGGCTCGTGCTTGGGAACATTCTGTACTCCTAAACATTTTGCCTCCTTCTTAGATGTTTGTTCTCTAGGCAGTCTAGTTAATAACCAAGTGACCTCTTTTGACTTTTGCACCAGCTGTATTCCCTCTTTCTGTATTAAGGGGAAGGAAAAAGCACGCCAAAAAAACAAAAACCACAAAAACACACACAGAATTTGACCAACATTCATTCAAAATAAAAAAGCCTGCCAAACAGTGGTGGCATGTAATTGTCCAAGTCACTGCTTGGTCATAATTAGTAACATAATTAGTGCTACTATATTATCAGTATCATCATCTAGGCTTCCATATGGTTTGATAGCATTCTCATTTCTCTAAAAATATTAGTCTTACCAGATTTTACCAGGTTAAGAAAAAAAAGGAGCAAGATCACATTCTTTACCTTCAAATACATTGCTAGCCTAACACAGAACAGCAAAGTCAGTATGACAGCAAGCCTTGTTTAGGATCCCCGTCACACCCCGATGTCAGACACGACTACAGACAGCTGATGGGTTGCTCTGTCACCGGCGGTACAGACATCGCCTGTTCGCAGGGCATGGGAGTTACTACCCTTCCGTCACAGTTTATTCTGTGGCATTGCCAAGCATTGCCAGCTGTTCTTTCCATGCAGGAAAGACAATATTGCATTTCTTCTATATTTCAGCATACGCACACACAAGTGTAGGCACACATACCAGAAAAGCACTGGGTTTATATTCTATAGTAACATGACAAACGGCAGTGCTCTTGAACCAAAACATTACGTTAAACTGTAACAGTAAACCAGAGTGTCATACTTTTCCACTACAGTACACATGAAACTAAAAAGTTACTATGCAAAGCTGGCCATATTGCACTTTATACTTATTCCTCACACTCACTAAACTAGAGCACTAGTTACTTAAATAGTTCCCATCCAGATACACTCTTTAGAGCAACAAAAAAGGGCATGGGGGAGCGGGGGGTGCAGAACAGGGACAAAAATCCTGCAATGAGTTATCATCAGCCAAGAGAGCATCACCTTCATGCTTTTCACCTAATTTCTGATCTTTTCATATTAAAAAAAAATTGGGGCCTGATCTCATCGGACACCTACATGGAGCTATTGTGAGAGTAAGCTACAAGTTCTCAGCTGTTTAAAAGCAGTCCCTTGGTGAATGACAACCATAAAATGGTAAATTTATGATATTTCCGTAGTAATCCCATTTTAGGAATAGGAAAGACACATCATCCACCATATCAAAAATCACTGAAAAGAAAGAGCGAGCAAGGGAACAGAATCCTGTCATTGAGAAATTGTTTTTGTGCATCTTTCCTCTCATTGGCACTGAGAAACATTCCAGTCATTGTATCCAGGAAAGCAAGAAAAGAAAAACAAATCAATCTGGTGAAAAATCTTGAAAAGCTACACAGTTTAAGATAAGTTCTCCCTCCTCTCCCCCAAAGAAAATAAATGAAGGTATTTTGTTCTGGCTTTGTAGGTAAAATAGAAAAAACAGAATAGATATGTAGATAATAGGTAAGTATGCGGAAACTGCGTGACAGAAGAACAGAGGTGGGACGTCTCCCTCCACCCTCCAGAGTGCTCCCCTGAGGTTTTAGTGCTGCCACGCAAGTAGGAACTACCTTGACACCTCTCCAGTAGCTCGAGCATCCAAAGCGAGGATATGGATGATTGGAACATTTTTTGTGAAAGCTAAAGAGAACAGATGAATAAAGGAAGCTAGGGAGATGGGAAAAGAGGGGGAGAGGACAAAGCAGCCTATCAGCCACACAGAGGAAGCATCTTGGGCAAGTAGGTAAACGCAGCCTTAGATCCTATGATTCTGAGAAGTCCTAAGTTGATTATCACAACATACAATGATCTTTTCAAACTTCTCTCCAAAATTGTTTTTCAACTTTCCACACATTAGATGAGTAGTAGCTGCTGACTTTCCCCTCTGAAGGTCTTTTTGATTTAATAATTATTCTTACCACCCCCAAAAAGCATCAGGGCTATACATAAGATCAAGTATCACCAGAGATAAAAGATTTAAATACAAAACTTATCTACCAAGGCAAGTTCATCGTCACTTTTCCATATCTACTCTCTCCCCTATATCAACTATTTTAATTGAGGTTGACTGAACAGGTGAGATGCTGCTTCTGGTGTTCTTGTTTATCCTCCCACATTCTTCCTATTTTAGCTCTTATTTTTCCTCCTTATTCTAACAAGATGTGTAAAAACACCAACATAGAAGCTACCTAAGTTTTTATGTATATGCATATATGTATACATACACACAAATAGAAATATAAAAGCAGGACTTAGATGGAACCTTCACACAATTTTTCGGTAAGCTCAACCTGGCTTCAGTTGGTGGCTCACAGAATTCAAGCTTTGATTCCTCCCTACCACCAGTTTATACTTACAAAAGTACGAACAAGATGGTGACACATAACGTACACTCCAACTGTCTAAGTGTCAACTGCAAGAGATTCTGGGCATCACTTAAAAAAAAACACAGACAAACTAATTTTTCGAGGCGAGAAGAAAACTTATTGAACCACAGCGCATCAGTGGCTGGCAGCAGTATTCACTAAAGACCGATTTTGCAATAGTTTTTAAATACACCTGACTTGATACTGAAGCACTGTATGCATATAATTTAATCTAATGCTGAAAAGAAGAAGAAAAGTATGCACATTGCCTTTTTCTACAGGTTAACTACAAAACTTTGTGCAGAAACAGAGTTTATATCCTGTATTGTTGAAATCTCCTCTTTGGCTTAGTTTTTGGATTGCTGCACCTTTTCAAGTTTCTTCTTTCACACGCCATGCTGATTTTGCCAACCACATCGTGTTATACGACAGAGCACGATGCAGCTTACGCACACTGACGTGACGCATCACAAGACAAACTGCCAGCCGGTATATCTAAAAAGGTACGTTTGCAGAAACGGCCTGAAAAATTCTGACTAAAGATATCAGACAGGCAAGGTGGGGAGCAGGGAAGGAAGGCAGCATGGAACAGGACAGAGAGGAATACGCTGTTTCAGAGCATATACTTGGAAAAGGACTAAAAGTTTTGTTCACAGCTATAATCTATATATGACTCAGGAGATCAGAGGGTTTTCTAGCAATTCTGGTTAAAAGAAGGCACCAGGCAGCTGTCTAGCTTATAACTTATTATAGAAGGGCTGAAAAGGAGACACTGGTAAATACTGAACTAGACAGATCTTGTACTGATCCATTCAACAATCCAGTGACCTGTCAGTTAGGTGTATGCACACCCTGAAGATGACATACAGGCAGCCAAAGTTACTCCACAGTTGAAAACAGGTAGGTCACGGATAAGCCCATTCCAGCCACAAGTCTGGTATYTGGAAATAATTTTTTCCCCCCCCACAAAGAATAAATTTAAAATAGAGAAGGAAAAAAGGGAGATACTGCTGCAGTGTCTGTGGTATTACCTTCATCTTTCAAAGCTTCTTTGCAGTTCAAAAGATATCCGAAATGCTAAAAAGGAAAGAACTGGAAAACATTTAATGGAGGGAGGAAGGGTGGGTGGAAACAGACATGTGCCCGTATGTCCCCAAGTTCCCTCCATCACGAGTTCCCCTCGAGTGTCCGTTTACCAAGTGCTGCAGGTAACGGTTGTGAAATTGTTGGACCATCACTACACGAGTTGCAAGTATATGCTTAATAATATAGTGACACTCCCTTTGCATTTCTGAAATGAAGGTATATAAAAAAAATTCCAAAAACTCTAGTATCAAACAAATACAAAGACCTCACTCATTGCTGCCTCACTAAAAAGAGAGTTAAAAGGCATAATTAGCATGCAAATAACACCAATAATTTTGCTTGCTCTCTCCTCTTGTTTCAGTTTCATCAGATTCCATACATAAAATGATGGTAATGTATTTAAAGTAAAGGAATTTACAATGGATTTTTGACAGACTAAAGAACATAGAATGAACAGAACTATATACTGAAAATAAATGTTGACAGTTAAATACAGACAGGTTATCAGCATTTAGTATTAATATTTATTTCTTTTAAATAAAAGAATCAAATATTTCACATCCTTCTTATGCAAAAGAGTAGCACTCTTGCACAGGATATCCTACTTAGCTTGCTTTCACAATTGTGGAGTAATTCTGAATTTAACTGTAATTTTCACTATTCAGCTAGTACAGGACTAAGACATTCAACCTGGTCACAGAACATTAACTCATATGGTGAGAGGGGGAGGAAAAAGGACACAGAAGAAAGGCATAAACATTCTCCGTGAAGGTCAGTCAGCCACAAGATGCTTTTTTAGTCTAGCACAAGAAAACTCAGGGTCAGATCAAATGCAGAAGAGAGGATAACAGATCTTTTGCAGATTTAGTTCCCTCTGATGAACATTCAATAAAAGTACAGGGCAGGAAACTTAAGATCAGTGACTGGGATTTGATACAGCAATTCAAAAATAAAGCAGCTGGGGAAAGTATCAGCAATAAGTCCGCTTCAGCAGATGCCTTCAGAGGTAGGTTGTCCCTAAGAAGGGCTGTAATGAGTTTACACTTGCACTCCACCTATCCTATCCATAGGGGTAAACTTCTAATGATTGTTTGGTCCTTCTGCCGCAGTTAGTGTCTTATGCCTCACTAGATTAGATAAATGAGATAATTAAGGATCATGGGGAAAGCTTGCTAATGACTGAGGCAGGCACTGAACAGGCTTTATATTCATTCCCCTTGCATACGATTCAGTTCTACCTGATTTACATCTGCAGTTGCATGTCTGTGGATCCCCATACATCAAAGGGCAATTTGGCTTCTCTTTGCTTCTAGCACTTCTCATATATGAGAGAAGCAACCAATGCCTGTGTATGCTGCTTRGCAGATACCAGGTATCTGTTCAAATAATGGACAATAAAACTGGTGTTTCAGCAGAGACATATATTTCTCAAATATAAGAACACCTAGAAAAGCAGGTAGTCATATTGACATGCAAGCTTATAAATAAYATGATGTTCTTGAGCCATTGCACTAAAATATACTCCTCTTAAGATAGTAAGTTGCTTAAGTAGTGCCAGAAGTCTTTTCTGAAAAATTCTTTTGGTTAACTGAAGTGGTGGAATGAGTTTCTTCTAGCCATAAGATAGAAGACCATGGTTTTGAGTGTACAGCCAGGCTGTTTTATTCTCTGGGCAGAATGTGTGAAGCTGGGTGACAACAGTAGTAGTGGTGTCTGTGCAGGCCTTCCAGCTCATAAGCCTTTTCTAGTTCATTACTTTCCAGTGGCTAAGGAAGTTAGTGTCTACATATCTTCAAATTAGATTCCTTAGGATCATACATGATGACAGTGACCAAGGAAACCCAGCTGACATAATCCTGAGATAGCAGTTTGGGTTTTTTCCTTTTTTGGTGGGGGTAGGGGATGGTAATAAGTTGGTCATAAAAGCTTTAGATCAGCAGAAAAGTGAGAAAGAAAACAGTTCTATAAAACATGGAGGTAATCAGTAATGTTCTAGGGGAATATTTTTGTTTAGAAAATATGAAGCTTATAAGACATTAGTTTTGAAATTAGAATACAAATATTTAAGTTTTTTAAATAAATAGATCCTACTTGGTACTTCAGAATGGCTTGTTTCAAAACCTTGCAAGTTAACTTACAGTTATCATGTGAGCCATCTGTTTACACTCCAGTGCTTTCATTTTATTATTGGCAATTTTAGAAATTTTTACCTTTCATCCCATATTTGCTTCAGAAGGGGTTTTTTTGGTTTTAGTCTGAAAAGCAGGTACCTACAGATTCCTTGAAGCGATCCAGATGAGGAAGGTCCTTACAAAACACTAGTACCGAATCCAGTCAGTTGTGTCTGAGGACTTAGTTCTGGCATCAAATGTAATATTAAGTAGATCACTACTAACCCCCATGGATGCTCAGTGGAAGAGCTCGCCATTGCGGGAAGGAGCAAACACCTACTGTTTATGCTTATTAAGTTCCCTTTTAGTTACACAAGCTTTTATTCGGGGAAGTCAGCCAAACATTACCATCATCATCTCTATAGTATTAAACTTGATGAGGACAGGTGTTCTCCGAATTTCCAGAACACCTGCTTGGTATCAAATGCCTGTTACTGAAGTTTGGAAGGGAAGTTTTGTCCAGAAGTTTAAATGGACAGAGACAGCTAAACACTCATTAACCACTATGACTTGAGAGTTGAGTAGCAGTGCAGTTTTCCATCCTGAACTTCTATAATATAGCTGGAGATTTTTTTGCTTGGCTACATGTTGGTTATAATTAACTTTCTTTGCAAAGCATGGCAAAATTTACTGAAAGTAAAAGCGATTTCAGTCCTCATATGTTAATGCTTTTTTTACTACATAGAATCAATAGCCAGTAGCCTAGAAGCACTATACTACTTTATAAAAGAAAATCCACGATCAAGAATTACTTCCACTATTAATTTCAACCTCAGTTGATTTTTAATAGCTTTTTCCTACATAGGTAATTAATATCATTTTAAAGCCTTGCAATTTCCCATTTACCATTGGAGGGGGGGGKGGGGAGGGGAGGGGAGGGGAGGGAGGGAAAAGATTCTTCTCACTTTGGATCCAAATCCAAGTACTACCTTACAGCCTGATTCACAGCCAAGCTCAAGAAGATAGTTGCATTTTAGGGAAACACACCAACCTTATCCAAACACAACAGCTGTGGTCAGCTGACCTCTTTCCTTCCTTTTCACCCTAACAGCTCTTAAAAGGGTAACGAGACAAGCTGTGGCCTTCCCTGTATATATATAGCAGCTGGTTTGCTCCTGCTGTAGGAGAAGATTTGATCATGCCCACCCCCTCTTGCTCCCCTTCGCCTTCCCCTTTCGGAAGGCGAGACACTCATGACTGCTCCAGAAAAATACTGCAAAGCCCGAAGGGAAAAAAGCAGTGCTGTCCACTACAGCTCAGTATTTAGAGAGTGCTCTTGTTTCTGTATGCAAATTTATTCTTCCGATTTTAAAAAGAAAAGCCTTTCTACAGTTTTAAGTATTAGAAAGTCTAAATGTGGAAGCTTACCATTATAAGCAGTAGCATGCCTTACAAGGGAACTTCAAAATGATCAGAATGGATACTGCTTTGAAGCAGGTGACAATTTAAAGTTCTGAAAATACTGAAAAGATTTTAAAATCCTTAACAATTACTCATTTTGATTTTTTTTCCACCTGACCTCATTTAGCAGAGTGGAAGCCTGCTTTTCCTGGTCTATTAAGACTTCAATAAAGTCATTCATTTACAGTTAACTGCAATGGTATTCACATTTAGACCTGAATATTAATTGACTGATAATGAGATGATAAAGCTGCTTTTCTCTACAGGTGTACCAATCAATTTCAATGAAATCAAAAAATGAGTATTTTTCCTTATTGCATCTAAAATTAAAGTGATTTATTTTTTCTAATAAAGTGCTTTTCATTGATCCCCCTCTGAAAACATATGGTTTCATTTGCACCTTTTAAATTGTAATAGTTTCAGTTTGTATAAGAATGGTTTTCTAATATAATTTTGGTTCCAACTGATGATTACTTTAATATGCAGAATTAAAAAAAACTCTAGTTTCTTTAAACTTTAAAATTTCCACTTAACAGAAAACATTTTTAAAAGTATTAAAGCATAGAAAGTATCAGAATAGTTTTAAGTAAATGTTCTCAGACTTCCACATTCATTTCCTATTATTATTAGTCAATGTATCTCCAAGGCTAATATGCGAGTCTTTTGCCAGCCATCAGTAAGACTCCAGCTTGCAGCAACTCAGACTACCATTATCTGYTGAAATCTTCTAGCAGATGCTTGAACACAGCAATTAGATTTCACTTTAAAATTACTGTCTTTCAAATGAAAATAATTAAGCAACAATGAAAAGGATACTATATTCTGAACATGTGTTCAAATATCAGAATCAGCATAGGGACCGGGAAAATTATGTACAGATTGTTTGCTTCAATACTAGGAGACCACAGAAGGGAGAATGAAAATACAGGATTTAGGGTAGTGTAGCACAGGAGAAGCAGCTGAAGACATTTGAATTGTACATCTGTCTGACAGAAATACAGTCAGCTCAGCTGTACAGCAAGTTAATTGTGCCACAGTGACAGAAACTCTTAAATGCCCCAGCTTCCAGAGGGGTAATTGAAAAAAAAAATTATTATTATTATTTTTTTTTTTTTAAAGACCCCCACAAGCATGGCAGCAAACCCAAGAGTGCTGGGTCAGGTTACAACCCCAGTGGCACCCTAGGGAAGGCCTTTTGGACCACAGTGGGGTACAGAGACAACTGTGGTTCAGAACTAACCTTACTGCATCACAGCTAAAACCATATCATTTTCTGCAGTCTTTGGACCAAACCACACAACAAATTCTGCCTGTTTGGGTTTTCCCTGTTTGTATTATCCCACTTTCTAGTTATCACATTCAGAAAATTATGTTCCATTCTTCTTGATGTCAATGCTCCTACATCTCAGCAAGCAAGTTTGGATGACAATCAGTGATATCAAAAATAAACAAACCTCTTTCCAAAACTTAAATGTCCAACTTAAGTACTGCAGTTTTGATAATTAACTTCAGGATCAACTGTTTTCTAAAGTAGTGCTCATGCTATTTTTAAAAGCTTTCCCTCTCTCTCCACAGACATGATTAGTAAATCCAGTGTTACAAAGCTAACTTTAAATGGAGTTACTTTTAACTTAAAGCAACACAGTGGAAGTAGGATATCCAATATCTTGCTGTGAGCCAGACTGAGGAGCAAAAGCAAATTATCTACAGCCGYGTGTTGCACTGACCTCTGGAGAATATCCACATCCCTTCTCCTGCCTTCTGGGCACGTGCAAGTTTCTGGAAGGACCCTATTACTTACCATAGCTTGAACCCATGTCTGTTTTCTGTTGTAAGAGCCAAACTCTGAAAATTGGTAGAGATTTAAGTCTGGGATATCAGAAGATACCAGTACTCTGGTAATACTGCTATACACTGGGTGAAACTGAGGACAGAAGCTTGGCCCAAACGAGCATCAGCACTTGATGTCTTGCAGCTGAGTCAGCACAGACATTCACTAAGATGCCACCCACAAAACATGCAAGAAAGCTTAAGTACTAGATTTAAAAAGTTTTAGTATCAGTAGAATATGAATTGTCGCTGGGCTATAAAAACATGAATGAACTGAAGCCGGCAGTAGAAGGGGTTGTTTTCTTAGCTGGATGAGAAGTGCCAACAGAGAATATCAATCTTTGTGCACATTCTTAAAGTGACCATAACCAGCATGTAACAGCTATCGAAACTGCTGAAATGACCAAACACTCCACAGGAATCTTAAAAAATTTAAGACCAGTAAAGAATCACACTAACCCTCATGCTTCCTGGGCACTGGGAGTCCTGGATAGAAACTATAGATTTGCAAGCAACTAATCCCAGAAGGAGCATCTCTCAAAGTATATACTTAGTAACATATAACCAAGGTTGAGCAAGAGCACAGAATGCTCAATTACAGTTTTTATATTAGCGGAGGATTTAAGCCTAGTGGACGGGATCTGGTGCCAGCACTGCAGGCAGCAATCATCCCAGAGCAAGCCACAGTGAAAAACAGACAAGCCAACAGATTGTGTTGGTCTGAAATACATACAGTAAGATGGATTCTGACAGAGGGGGAGAGAGGGTCAACAGAAGCTCAGGCAGGTTTAAGTAAAATAAGCCAGGACTAAGAAAACTCCAGGACAGAGCAGGCAGGATGAGGAGCCCGGAGTAGAACACTAGATACACAGAAATGCTTCCAGGAATCGGGAGCTAAGGTCCTAATGCACAGTCCTAGCAAAGAGCAAACGAGCAGCTGACACTCAGCACTCCAAGTTTCACATGGTTTCTCTGGAAGGATTCATTTAGAAATGCCTTTTCCCATTTGGTACCCAGATCAATACGAATATTTGTAGTAATTATATGGGACACTTCTGGTTGATAACCTAGAAAAAACTCAGAAAGTAATTTTGGTTTGATAGAAGTTAAAAAAGATCAAAGAATCAAGGATCTAAGAAAGTGCGTTTATTATGACAGACTACTTAGAACTTTCGGAATTTTCATACTTTTGGATGACTGAAATACTCCTTTTAATTTGAGGTCACTTCCACTTAAAGCAGAACTGCATGACAGATACAGGACATGGCTTTCAGCCATAGAGTCTACTTGCAACGCTTCTGACTTTTGGTGTTTTCTAGATGTACATGCACAAATTTGTGAATAAAACATCAGTAATTTTCCTCTGGTTTAACTATTTCATCTGAAGATGGTTTTTTCTTTCTAATGATATCATCTAGCCATACCATCACACATTGATAAGTAATTAATTTTCTTACTAAACTGTAAGAGGATGAAACGCAGTTAAATTTAAATTGTTTTTAACCTTTCCAATGGTGGACCAAAAGTTGTTTCTCCTCTAATTTGTTAAGGATAATCATCTGTTGAAGTAGGTTCCCATTCTTGATTATTTTTAGCAACATCTAAGAAATATTTTCTGCTAACATTTGAAAAGAAAAAGAGTACACAAAAGTTCAAGACATTCAATAGATTAAAAAACCTTCATCTCTGGCACTCTTGTGAACCCTCCCCAGAGTGCCACCATTGCATTTCTCTGAAGCAAAGCACAGAGTACGTTTTTCAACCACTGCAGAACAAAAAAAGCCTGTAAATTTGAAAGTAACCAACCGAGTTTAGAGGCAGCATGTATTTTCTCTAAGGTCTCTGAAAAGGATTCTCCATCAAGCCACTCAGCTTATCCTTCACTAATGTTGAAAAAACTTTTAACTTTATTTTTTTTTTGAATGGATTTATAACTTTGGGTGTCAAGTTTACAGAAAATACAGTTTTAAACTTTTAAATTCAAACCCCAAAGTTTGGGGGAGTGGAGACCCACAGAAAATAGTTTGTCTCCAAATACAGCTTCCTTAACCTGGTGCTACAGGCAGCCCAAAAGTGGCCAGCATGCACTAGCTGCATGATAGTAACTAAAAAGTACTGCAGAAAATAAACACTAGGTAAAAAGATTTTAGGGATTTGGGATAAGATTCAATTTATGGCATCTGCAGATTTTAGATTAAAACCTTAGTATTTAAAAGGATATAGCCTTTCCAATTAATAGATTTAAGAAAGTTATGCAAAACTAGTTTCTTGCATTCTTCCCTAYTGGTCATTAGCAAAATTTGTGTACCCACATTCCCGAATACAGCTTTTGGTCTCAAAATTCCTTTTACAACATTGCCCTCTAGTGGTTTTTACCTTCAGATATTTGCTTAATGAGTAGATCACTTCCTTCACTTTAGTGATTTAGTACTTCTAAAGAAAATTTAATAGGTCTCAAATATTTTTGTGTGCAACAAACCTTCTACAGTTAGGAGGAGCAGAAGAAGGATGTGCAGATAAGGTCTTACTCCATCTAACCAGTTTTTCTTGGCATTTTGGTCAATTWTAAAAAGTATTTTTAATTGCAGATGGGAAGGACTTAATTTCAGTAAGTGTAGCACATGATTTAGCTTGCTGTTACTCCATACTTTTGCCAAAGYGGACACTAAGATACATAGCGGACATATGAAATTTTGCTGATAACTTACCTGAAACATACCATTGCAATGGTATTGTATCAAAAAAAGTTATCTACATATAAAAAACAAAACATCACACAAATATAAACATTCAAGATATAATTAGCTTCCTGAGAAACACCAGCTGTTATCAAAAGCAATTCTGGAAATAAAAACATAAGTCACACTGCATTTGACAGTCACAGACGAGTGCTCTCTAGCAATCCAATTACCAGCATCTTCCTTTCCAGGCCCCTACCTAGGGCGCTCCATGGAGGATGACCGGATGGTAGATGAGAACAGATATTTATTTCCACAGATTTGTTTAAATAACACTAGTTGCTACCAGGATCCAGCAATATTGAAGCAAGAAGTGTCTTTAGCTATATGTGTCAGATGAAGGCTATCCATTACAAGCTATACGCGATCTTCCTTCCACTTMGGTCACCCTCCAAAGCAGAGGGTTTGGTGTACATACATAATGACATCCAGCAAGAATCTAAGCAACAAAGCACCAATATCATAAACCAAAGGCATTGCCTATATTCTATGAGTAAAGCACAGTAAAAAGACAAAACAGTAGTCTGTTTTATTAACATCAGAAATGTATATGCTCCCCAATAGAGATGATGTATTTTTAATCAGAAACAGTGAAAAGTCAGTGAAAACAAGTATGTTTACRATTGTACCAAAGAGGATACGTTTCTGAAGTCAGTAAAGAGGAAATCATTTCCATAAAATACATTCCAGGCACATAAGGTGATCCAACACCTACATCCTTGACTCAGTGACATCTTGTATGATATCCACCACGAAGATTGTCACTAATGCAGAAACCTTTACTAATAAATTCTTTATTTACARTGGRCAACAATGGAAAGTGACCTTGATACAAAAAAATAGTACAGGAGTGCTTACAGGGGATAGACTGATTTCATAATTAAAGCCATTACACTTTCAGAATTGAAGAACAACAAAAAAAATTCTGGATCCTTAGAATTTTTATAGGARATGTACCAAAAAATTGGTCAGCCTATTTTCACAGTGTTGACAGTCTCCACAGTCAAAGACTGTGCAAAAGCAAGCCAGAGAGATATTTGGCATTTTGTATTCTCAGGCTCAGCTCTGGTTTCCAAAACCATGACATAAGTATTGATTACTGCAATCATCAGCAAAGCTCCACAGGCTTTCTGTTTAGCTGTTGGGGTTCCCCCCCCCCCCCAATTTGCCACTCTGGCTTTCAAAATGGATCAGCTGAGCGCCAGAATTCACAAAACACGCTGTTCATCAGTATAAAAGTTGTATTATTTTGAGGGTGGGGGCTAGAACTACACACAGACAAGACAACCACACAGAACCCGTCACCTGCTGAATAAGGCTGAGTTTTCAATCATCTCTGCAACTGTTTGAAAAGCAAAGGCTCACTCAGTAGCTTTTAGTAACACTTTCCCAGGCAGTTTTCCTCATTCTCCAAATAAAAATATAATATACTGACAGTTTTTCTGCCCAGAGAAAGGTAATGGAGAAGGAAGAAAGCTCAGAATGAGAGTGTATAACTATTCCCAGGATACAGAAATTGTATCAGAGAATCAGGATTGTATCAGGAAAAGGGAAGAGTGCAGGAAGAGTGCAAATAGAAACCCAACAAAATCCCTGACTTTTGGAAGACAAATGCTCTTGTACAAATGCTCCCTAAAATCACCATTGCTCCCAGGGCAGAGTAAGAGGCTTAGACCAGAGAGCTACTTCCTTGCATCTCCAGGGGAGCACAGGCCGCTCGGCACGCACATCCGGCTCGTCAGCAGGCCAGCGAGAACGTTACAGCGCAGACCAAGTCCGGCCTAAACACAGTCCTGACCAGCTGCTAGCGAGTTACCCCAGACGGCGGGCCTGCCACGTTGCTTTCCACGCCCGCAGTGCCTGGGGCGCACTGTGGTACCTCGCGGCACGCCCCCAGCTACCCCCGCGCATCGCTAGCTGGCCAGGCAGCGGTTACTGCACCACCACCTCGGGATGCGGGGCCAGTCAGACTGTGTTTAAAAAATTGCTTCCGATATCAATAAGCTGATCTGGATTTGCATCCATCTCCCTCCGCAGCAGTATCCCATTACAGCCAATGGCTTACAACACCCTAGATCCCAACACACCTGGCTCTGAACAGCATCCGCTCTGATGTGCGCACAGATTAGCTGTGCCACAAAGGAAATATGTTATCATGAAGAACGTGGTAGGACAAAAACTTAGAAATCCCCTAACTTTTGTGGGAGAAGGGGGCTGATGAAGATGGTGGAAACCTCCGAGTTAAAGAAAGTGAGAAAGTAGCTCACGGAATGATCTTTTAGGGAAAAGTGGAGGGAACAAGGGGCTTGTGTGCAGAGTCTGAGAGAAACTACAGCATATTCAGTATCCCTTAATGTCTTAAATCATCTGCTAAACTTCCAGGGTGTGAAAACAAATACATTGTTTTAAGCAAATTATTATGGTAAGTTATTTTCTTACTATATACACTATAAGCTAGTAAAGTTCTGCAACTTAAATCTGTTCAGTTACTGTATCAAAAAGCACTAAATAACTATCTAGTTAATGTTAGTTTTAAGAGCTGTAAAGAGCAGAAACTAAGCTGCTAACTCAAGATTCCAAGCAGTACAGATTTTCCTGAAACTGCAATCTCCACTTTCTTGTGGGAGGGGGAAGATGTAGATGCACTACATTTGGAGAGACCATGCTAGGTCTCCAAAGAGACAGATACACGCAAAGTTTTTATGTGACCTTTCAGATATGGACACCTCAGGTCCCAAGTTACCACCAAGAATTCAGGATCCAGTTCACAAGAGAAAGGAAGGATACACACCACCAGCAAGTGGACCATCAGTAGCAGCAGGCGGCTCCACTAGCAGTGGCCACATCCAGCTCTCAGCCAAGCAGCATACAAGTTTGTAGTAGTCTGGGTACCACTAGTCACTTGGATGGGTTACACCTGTACCACTTTTTTTGATTATCTCAAACTAACTGTCCAATATTGCTCACTCCAAAATAAGAAACTAACCTCCACCCCACATCCAGTAGTCGGGCAGCTTTTCGTGACAGTCATCCCTGTGATACACTTCTGGATTTGACTCCAATGAGCTTCAAGTTGCTGAGTGTACAGAAGTACAAACACGGCTACCCTATCTGTTAGCTTATGCACTGGCAGTAAAATTATGCATAGGTTGCTCCAGCTAAGATCTCAGTTTACATAGAGGCAGCAGCTGTATTTCATACTCCCAAGTGAATGCTGCCAGCATTTAGGAGATGCTAATGCAGGCATACATAATCACCAAACAACATGTATTTGGCTAAAGTGAGGCTCAAACAATCTGCTGTAGCATGGCTTAATCCTGCCAAGCATTGAGCACTTATTTGGAAGCACCAACCACCTTTAACTCCTACTTTCTTCACCGGCTCTCGAGGGTACGATGAGCATCGCAGCAAGTAGTAACAGACCCAAGCTCCTTTCCTACTCATCCTCTCCCCTCATAATGCAAATTGAGGTAGATACTAAAGAAAGTGCCATTTACTGAACTCCTGGACTGATGGACTACTGGGCATAAAACTGTTAGTTTTAGCAAGAAAGCACAAACCCTTTTGATCTATTATTCCTTCTCTACCCAAAGGTTAATGCTATCAGTTAAGGGATAACAGGTTTTCATTTACAGAAGACCAAAAATTGCCTATAAATTTTTAAGAACACTGAGCCAGGACAAAGCACAGCTAGAAAAACTAAAACAACCAGTAAGAATTTCTCACATCACACTTACATGAAACAGGTTAAAAACATAACTGTCAAACATCAGTTTTAAACAAACACCCAAGAAAAGTAGCAGGACTAAAAGTCAGTTTGTAAACAGTGATTTTTACTTGCATTAAAAAGTTACATGCATCTCATCATTATTTGGTAGCATCTCCACATCAGGTCATTCCAAGCGAACTGTGTGAAACCCCAGGTCTTGCATACAGAGCTACAAATACACTATTTTGTCCTTTGTAGGTATGATGTGAGACTTGGCAAGGTTAATCACATGAAGTTTGGATATATAAGTAAGAAAATATTGCTCTGTGTTAACATAATGAATGCTACATGGCTAAAATATTTTCCAAATTATTTGATTTAAAAAAAAATCCTTTCATCTTCAGATAAATTAGGATTTTACTTTTTAAGTCAGCCTAATGAGTTATTTTTCTCTGCAGACTGAGAAACTATTCAAGGACAGAACAAGAAAAAAAAAAATCTATATACAAATAAGTCTAGTCTTTAGCAACCTGTTTTCACTCTCACAAGCCCCCTTCCCCCCCCCCCCCAAAAAAAAAAGATTTATTATGAAACAGGTTAGCATCTTTGTCCTCTAGTCCGTTTAAAGCAATATACCAGCATCACTCAAAGATCTAGCCTTCAGATATTTAAGCGGACAGCTGACCACATCATACCTATGCCCCTTTGGGAAGCAAAGCCATGTGCAAAGCCTTTACTAAACCAGAGCTTGTTCATAATTCAGAAACAGCTAGAGGCTTCTTTCCAGCACCTCACTACTTTATTAATTCCTTTGCAAGCTCCCTATGTTAGTTCAAAGTAATTAAAATTACTTTGAAATTATTTTACCTCATGCTGGCATCGCTACCTGACACTAAGCTCAGGTTATTAATAGGTCACCCATGTAACTTTAGAAGCTGCCATATTTATAGAAATAGGGTTTCCGAATACATTTTCCTGTTCTTGAGGATATATATACAGCAGTCAAAAAAAAGCTCAGTCCTATTACAGTGACAGGTAATTATTCAGCCGTATAAACGCATTGGTTACCAACAGTTACAAGCCTCTGCTTACATTAGTGAGAGTTTTATACCTCCATTGAAGTAAAGAGATTTACACCATCCAACATTTTTAGTACGCACACTATAGATTTCATCTTCTCAAATGGATTCACATAAGCAGTATTCACAAATCTTTAATGAGCAAACTTTAAAAAACAGACTTTTTAATGGAACAGTTAAAAGTTTAGACTACTCTACATAAAGAAACCCACGTTCAAGAGTGTGTGTGCATGCCTGTCTGAGCATATACAGATTTCTAGTACAAAGGTAACTGAAGGAACCAAATATCCAATCGGTTAATTTTAACTGGATTCCCACCAACCCAAAATACAAGTGTTATAGGCCTTGTTAGAAATTACTGCAGTTATGCCTTAAAGCATAGGGTTGTAGAGAGCTTTTCACACATCTTTGCATCAAGAAGAATCAAAATGGATTATAATCAGGACTTTTAAAGTGTCAGAATAGAGCTCATTATGAGCAATTACACTGAAATTATAGTAAATTAGGTGATACATCAACAGATCAACTTTTACAGTTTGAGCATAGACAGAATTTAATATGCAATTCACTGATTTTCAAATATTAACTAGCTTTCTGTGAGACCAGTTTATTAGATAACAACATCAGATTAAACAAATAATTGTTATTTATACATCAAAACATCTTTTGTCATTGCAATAGAACCTATTTCAGAGTCAAAGGATTAAAACAGATTTTTATTTTTATTTTTTAAATCAGCTAATGGCTTAAGTTTCCAGCATCATCGATTTCAGTGAGATTGCTTCAGACTCAGCCCAAGGCTCCAGGAGGCTATGCTGATGGCTTGCTGCTTGTGCTGTAGTTACATGCGTACTTTTGCTCAAGTATTCATGCAGTGAATTCATCAGCTTAGATGGCAATCACACACCAATGGCTGTAAATGCAGATTTCCTTGAGATGCCATGTGAAATTTGCCTTTACCGTCACAGTCTGTCAGCAAGACAAACACCAATCTCTTCAAGCACAAAATACCAATAAATAAGTTGCTTACTTCACAGTTACAGTCTGTATTTGGATCACAAAAATCTCCAATTTCAGTTTGTTCCATCATAAACACTGTCATTAACAGCTGAATTCTGGATAGCATCAACAGTTGTTTCAGTGCCAGGGTCTTCATTTTTGTCATCTTCCTCAGGCTGTCCTCCATGCTTTTGGGCAGATTCCACCACTGCTGTGCTCTTGCTAGTATTGCAGCCCATTTTGGTCTTAAACAGCCAATGAAGGGGTTTTTTTTGGTTTTTTTTGGTAAGAGTCTACAGAAGGCTCACTGCATTGCAGGAATGAAGAACAAGGAAGCGAACTCCAAGCTAAATAGCCTTCCCTGTTGCATTGTTTGGAGCAAGTGTTTGGTTTCTGTGACAACCCACTGATCCTGCCAATCGAGCACTGGCTAATAAAGAGCTCTGGTTTACTGCAGCCAGCAGAAGGCAAGTTTTCAGGCTGGCAAGGAAGCTGTTCTTCATTAGTGTTTGTTCTAGCCGAGTAATTCACAATTGTCTTGCCCAAGGAAGTCTGTTTAATTTTAACTTAAATATCCTACAGCTCAGTTACTAGGAAACAGTGCCTGGCTACAGGAAAGATCTGTGCTGTCACAGCAAGAAGCCTGTACAACCTTGTAAGCGTTTTCAGGGTTATAATCTATAATCCTATATACCTACTAGGTATTTTAAGCAAACAGTAACATCCTCATGGTTTTGTTCCTTTTGCTTTAATGGTTTTGAGGGTCTGCGGTTTCCAAGTTCTAATGCTGGTCTTAACACAACTTCTTGATTCATCCTTGAGGCAGGATTTTTTTTCCTTATATTCCAGTTATATTCCTTTTTCCTTATATTCGTTTCCTCACTTAAGTAATGAATGTACCATTTAAACTTAAACATACCAACTTCTGTTAAAAACAAAAAAAATAAAAAAGCAAAGCCCTAATGTCTTTCCTGTTGAGAAGCTTGGCCTTATTTCATTACTACTGTGAAGAGGCAACAGTAGCAGTGATTGCCAAGACCTTCACCAAGCAAGCGATCTTACAGAGATTATGCATTCCACCATGGAACAAAATTTGAGTAACTTTGAGCAAATCAAAACACATGTGTTTTATCACATTCTTTATGCTTATCTGCAAAGCAAAGTGTATAACCGTGTTTCCATTCAAAGCACAGATAACCTGACAAGAACACATACATAATTATAATTTTTACTACCAGCCACAAGCACAAACCCCAAGACACAGGAGTTCCAAGAGGCAAGAGCAGCATATAAGGATTTCAGTGAATGGCTCATTACTATCATCTACACACCGCAAACTCCCTACAAGCCAGTAGTACCCCCACAGACAGGTAGGATAAATTGGTTTGTTTCCCCAACACAAAAGACTGACTTAAAAAAGAATTCAAAGAGACACTGCAGAGGCATACATAGGTATACAAAATATACTAGTACTTCACACAGCTATATATTAGAGAAGCACTCAGCAGTACTATTCCATACACTTCCACAAATACATATTTGACTATAGGAAGAATCTGCCTCCTGTACAGTACTCAATCAGCAACAGAGTTGAACAACAATTCCCCACAATATATTCAGGGGATCAAGAGAGGACAATCTGTAAGCTTAAAGAACTGTAATACTATAGGGGACCAACAAGTCAGTTGGAAAGGAAGGAGTTTAGGGAGGAAGTTCCAGAAGCATTTCCCTGTAAGGCTCTGACTTCAGCTGACCAAAAGGCATGCGATACCCTGAAAATAAATACATATAAAGAGCCGAATGGAAGCACGGCAAGTAATTAGGGGAGAATTACAGCTGCACTAAAATATTTTGCCATTACTCCCTTGCCATTTTTAACACAGTCAAGGACCAGGCTCTCCTTCCGGTATCAATCTAGTGTATGTCAGCCAACCCTCCTCCACAAAGTGGGACACGAGTTTCATTGGCAAGATCATTTTGTGATCTTAGCTGTTGCCAGCAATACTGAAACATCCAATGTAAGGGCCTTTTTGGAGTTAACTCTGCTTAAAGCTACATATAGTTTGTCAGACTGAGGCCAATACGGATGCAAATGGCGCCACACCCTTGCACTGCTTCTTGAGGACTGCCATGGCAGAGGTGCCAGTGCGGGACTGCGTAGGCCTTCATCTTCTAGGGCTAGCGAAGGCTGCAACAGTAAGCTGCGTTACTGATATTGAACTGCATGTTTTTCCTGCGTATACTTTAAAACTTTTATTAAAGGTACATTAAGGTGAACCTTTTTACTCTGAAAGAAGGGTTAATGCTAGCATAGAGGAAAAAGGTCTTCAACAGAGGTAAAGAGGCAACTTTTCAGTTCTTTTGAGGCAGAGACTATTAAGTTTGCTGCACAATGCTTAAGAGTCCATGGATGAAGCACTCTTTGCCTCAGATTAGGAAGAATCACCATTTCGTGCATCTGAAGCAAGTCAAAGCAGCGCCTCTACAGTCCTACTCCATGACTCAGAATGCTTTTCAGATTACTGCCTCCGCCCACAGTTATCACCAGAGGCAACATCACTTTCTGCTTTGAGGATTATATTGTTTGTTCTTTTGTTTTAGTAACTGCTGTTAAGCACAAGTTATTTTGTTTACACTACTGCCTTCCATTTTACTCAATTAACATGAGGAAAATCAGGTCAACCACTTCTCATCTCACTACAGGAGCCCCAATAAGCCAGTTTATCCATATGGAAAAAACACACTTCATTAAAAGAACTCCTGAGGTACATACAGGTTTATGTAATATTTGATTTGGGAAATCTACTTCATACTGTTTTACTTCTGCATTTAATTGTGTGTACAGTCTAAAGCAACTGCAATCTGCTTACTGAACTTTAGAATTTGTATCTGCCAGACTGATTTAATCAAGCACATCTGATGTAAAAGTGAGAGGAAAATGGAGGCATTCGGACTCTAAAAAGCCCAAGGTCACTTTATAGGTCTCTAATGAAGACCCAGAAATACAATTCTGTGCTTCTGCACTTCTCCATTTCAATGTTTTATCCACTATAGTAGCCTTGCTCTTTTGAATTCAAGTATGCCTTAAAAGGCAGAACAGTCTTTGCAAGGACTATGATCAGACAAGATCCCCTGCAGTTCCCAGTCTGCTTTGGTTTGCCTATAGGAGTATCAAGGTTTCTAAAGTGTTTATGGGTCTGCATTTTCAGACTGCTATCTCAAATTCCCCACTAGATGGTAGCTGAATACTATGTTGAATCTGCAATATTATTTAGTCTATGGTAGCCACAAGAACTGCACCTGATGATTAAAGTTTTACAGAATTAATCACAATACTGTTAAAAAACAAGACTTCTCAGAAATGAGTCTTAAGTCTTGATTGTTTTTATTTACATTTCATCCAAGTTTTGAACCAAGAAACCAAAACCATTAGCATAATTGTTTGGTACCAGCAAGTTCTTTCTTTTTTTTTTTAATGCAAATGCAGGGTTTCTCAAAGTGATAGATTGCATTACAAAAATACCTTGTATATTCTTGCCAAAAATCTTTACTATTCACATTTCAGAAAATGAGGGGAGAGGTACTCATTAGAGTTTGTTAGAACTGCTTGCACATTCTTAGCCAATATTATTCATCACAACATTTATATAAACAGTTAACAATGACGTAGCTTCTCAAACCCTTAAATTTCTAAGGTTAGCAGCCAGAATTGGCAGACCCTAAAAATTCTGTTGGATCCAAGAGCCTTAAGTTTCTGAACTTTGCACATTAAGTCAACTTCTGTCCATCAACATTAGGTCAACTACCATACAGGGTAGAAGTTTTGCTCCAGGCCCAAGGCATCATTCCAGTTACAAAAGGTCTTGATAAAACAGATTACTTTGCACTGCAGCTTCCTTGAAGTGAATCACTTTCCTGTGATCTTTAAGAATCAGCTTGCTAGGCCTGGTAAGAACCCTTGTTATAAGGGTTTTACATAATAGTAGTATGGACCAACACTTCAGACCAATCTTCAGATTATGGCTTCATTGCTTATAAGGAAATTATGACATTTACAGAAGCCAGGCTGATACCCTAGGCAGTTTGACCTTTCCTCAGGTCACTATATGCATAGATCATACACACAGCAGTCATTTCTGGCCAAGAAAAAGAATCACTTCCCATTTCTGTAGAATCTTACAATAGCCCCTTCACTACAGACCCATTCTGTGATCTATGATTTTCAGGCACTGAGTACTCAGTCGTTCTATACAAGTTGGCCAAAATTAAAAACCATTTTAAAGAGTTTGTCTCAGCTGTTGCATATGCATCTTTTAGTACTACTTTAAAAATAATCTTTCCAATTTTTTAGCAGCAGGTGTATCGTTTTTGCAACCGAAAGCATGTTGAGATAAAAGGCATTAAGATTTTTATACTATCCTGCTATTTAAGAGTACTTTGGTTTCACTGCATACCAATTCTTTAGTTTAGTTTTGTTTGCAAAAGTGAGCAAATGTGCATTTGCCAGTTTTTAGTCAGGTATTTCTTTGGAACATCTCTCAATTTAACATTTTTACTTCCTTCCTCTGTTGAAACAGAGTGCATTTTTTCTAAGGCTCTTCATTATTTCCCCAGAAATTAACACTTAAAAATTTCACAGCAGCACTTGAATTTTTGGAGGGGGTGATGTGGAGGGACGGCCAGACAAGTTTATTCAGAACAGTAAATTGTTCAGTTAAAGTACTAATGCCCTGTTTGTATTAGTAGCCTAAGATTCAGGGAGATTCAGACAGCAAGTGTAATATGTTAGAATTGGACAATAAAAACAGATGCAATTTATACAAGTGCTCAAAAAAAGGTTAAAAGGAGTTTTGATAATACTTCTATCCCCATCGCAAAGTCTCTGGCCTCCCGCTTCAGTCTGGCTGCGCATCATCTTAGCATCCGGGCAGCAATGTTGACATACTATAAGGCACCTAAACAGCAACAACTAGCTTCTATTTGACTGCAGCAAATTCTTGTTCCCATAGCAACAATGCTAGTTTTCCATCCCACATTTCCTTTTCAAAACCGGAAACAGAATAGCCAGACAAATGAGAATGCCTATCGCACAGTAATTTTAGAACAACATATCTTTATCTGAATAATGAACCAAAAGAAATCTTTCTTCCCCTTGTCTACTTATTAGAAAATGTCTTGCCAACTACGCTTTTCAAAAACACCCTGAAAGCACCAGAGAAAGAGCTCCACCTTGCAACGTACTACTGTGCATACTCTGCTGTCATAATTAGGAGTGCATATCTGCAGCATTTTCTTCCCATGACGCTAAAGGGAAATCACCTAATAAGCAACCAAACCACCATTTCCAAGGTTTAGAGACAGCCTAGTAGAACTTGTTTACAAAGCAGTCTTGGTTTCACAGTGCTTCTAAGGTTTGATTTCAGAGAGGTTTCCCCTCAATCTCCCCTAGAAACAGAAGGAAACCTCTCAGGTTTTGTAGGAAGCCACATCTCAGGATGACAGCTAGCATCTAATTTAAGCAATACAGGCCACAGGAATGCCAGATAGATCTGACAGGAGGAAGGGAGGGAGAACCACACACACAAACACACACAAGTCTAGGAAGCAGCTAATTGACTTTTAGGAGCTGAATGCTTCAAACCACTCAAAATACAGTTACAAGAAACAAGAGAGACCAGCCTAAGAGGTCTGCATCACACATGAATGTGGAAAGATATAAGAGAAGCAAAGTGCTATGAACTGTTAAATCAACAACAGTAGTCACAAAGCAGCTAGCAGACAGGTTAAGACACTCCTGTACACTAATATCAGGAGTATCACAAGTCACTTTCCAATGAAGTCTTCCATTACAGTACTTTTAAGAATTATCTATTAAAATGATAACGAGACTCAAAATGCATCAAAACAGGATGAGAGTGCTATCTCAAGATCAAGAGTATATATTCAGAGTTCACTGCAATACAGTCATAACATTAATGAAATTCAAAGCGATGCAGTAACAACTTTTTACTGAGGATGGCACCCTAAACTATGCTCTTTACTGAAAGAAAATGAGTACAATTGCCATTAAAGTGGATATTCCTTATTCTTGCAGCCCAGTCATATCTATGCTCTAGTTTTCTCTATTCTTTTTTTTTTTTTTTGGGGGGGGGAAGGGGTGAAAGGGAGAGAGGGGGAAGATGTCAGGACAGAAGGACACAGCAACAGTTTAGTTTATATATAGTTTAAAAAAGCAAACCTTTATTACCTCTGGTTAAAGACAAGAATAAAAAGACATTGGGAAGAAAAAACAACAACAAAAACAACCTTTTAACTGGACATAGTAAAGAGGACTGAGCAGGGTAGTTTCCTCCATTCCCTTCTTGGGGTCCCTGACCCAGGATGCCTGATTTACAACACCAAGTTATCACTAAACCTGCCTGCTTACAAGCCTTTCCCATTCATCCAGCACACCTCTTCTGCAGCTCCTAACAGCTTTAGCTAGACTATTTCTCAAAGACCCTGTAGTGATCCACGTCTCCCCTGGTCCTCCTTCCATTGAGGAATACAGACCTGCTTTCATCTTCCTCCCAACTTTCTCTGAATGAAGTTTGTCCCAATTGATCACTCCCTGGATCAGGGAATTTTCTACAAGCCTCTTACGGAGGAAAAACAAAACAAAACACACAAACCTAAAAACTTAAGGGATTTATTCATCTAATGAGTTCTTGCTTATTTCTGCATACCCTAACAGTATCCCCGCAAAGTCTTTATTAAAAAGAAGCGGGGAGTTTACTCACATGATAACACCAGGTCATGAATCTAGTATCTAGTACTGTATTCAGGGTTGCTTTGGCAACTACAGAAACTGTGAAGAGCCAAGCAATATTTGTTAAGACACCAACACACAAGACAAGTCATAGACAAGTCAAGGCAAGTCACTATCTAATCAAACAGCTAAACTGAGTCTTTGATTACATACAGGTGTATGTATTAAATTAGAAGTTTTGCAGATGCAATACATAGAATATAGGTCTACTGGAAAGCAACATCCATATGAAAATATTTCAGGCTAGTTAAACCGATACACTACAGATTTCACAGGAATGCGTTACGGAGTCCATATACTATTTCATACTGCAACGACAGTATACAGTAAGATATTTGGCCTACAACTGTTTTTGGGCAGCAGACAACTTCTTAATGCAAGTCAGCAATCTCCAAAGGCACTTTGAATCCCTGTATGCACAACTCCTCTGCATCAGGAACAGCTGCATCTTTCCAGGGCAAGCAGACTCCTTATGCTATTTCCACAGCATGTCTGAAAAACGCTTCCATAACACAGAACATAGTTGTACACTGCTCCAGGGACAGTTTACTCAGCACCACACACTGTTAGAGTACAAGGCCGACTGCCACGTTCAGAAGTCTTCTGTCATGCATTTAACTAGGACTTGTACACTCCTCCTGCTTTTGACTAGCAATTTTTGATCACCAACAACCAAATCCACATGGTCAGGCACTTTCAAGCAAAAAGAATGAAGTATAAGTATTTTGCAAACAATCAAGATATTTTAGTTTTGTGGGTACTGTATGATACAACTTCCTTACCCACTATTGGGTTCTGCATTTCCTTTGAAAAAATAAGTGTTTGAACTGGCACGTGGAGTCACTACCATCACCCCTCCCCTTGTTTACCAGGGGCATCTGAATTTGAATAGCTAAGTTAGGACAGTGACATTCTGTGTTTATATTAATCACAGTTCTTTGTGAAGTTTTCTGCCTACCTCAGGAAAGTAACTTTGATAGGTTTTGCTATGAAAATTCATGTCTTTCAACTCAATCTTGTTTAAGCTCCAAACAGCTACATGAAAAGAGACTTTCGCCTAATTATTTTAAAGTAGTATATATGCAGGATTAATTTAGCCATATACTCAGAAAGGAATGCCTACTTGCTATTTATTAATCTAAAAGAATACAGTGGTAAACAGCTGAACACAAAACATTCATCTGTCTAGGCTTATCTTCGTGTCTCCATCCTAATGTGCTATTCTGTTGCTGTCAAATATGCCTGTGTTTCTGTACACTAAGGCAAAGGAACCATGACAATCTGTTCTCTTTAGAATCACAAGCTGCATTTGGCTGGCTGAAAATAATAAAAAAACTGTCAAAATAGTAAATATGCTATGGTGTTTGACAAACTTATCTCAATTCAGCAAATTTAAGAATTCCGCTTTTAGGTTTGTAAGTGATCTATGTAATTTTATAAGCTTTGTGCATATGATTTTTTGAACATCAGTAAGAATATCTATTTCACTAAATTGTTAAATGTCAAGTCTCCCCATCAGTAGGGGAGGGAGAAAGACATCAAAATGCTAAGTCTGCAATATCACATGATAAAGTTAAGGACCCCGAGATTCTAAGCTTTTGCTGGCTTCTCCACAAGACAAGGCTAGACCTCTGCACAAAAACAAGCACTGCAAATTCACAACATTAAATGACTATCATAACATGCTCTCCATGTCACTGAAGTCTTGTTACCTAGTCTGAATTACAATGTCAAAATCATTTCCATCAATGAACTGAAAAGCATGCTCTACCAGCCAGGTCACATAGGGCTTTCTTCAAAATTTTCTAGTAAAAGGATTCTTCAAGGCCTTTTAACATCAGCAACAGCATTAGTCCCTCAATTCCGTGGTTTGTGACAAGAAAAGGAATCATGGTCTCCCGTCAGCAACTACAGTTACTACCAGAAATCTCATCACCTAGTAAGGTCCCAAGGCAGGGGGAAAAACCACCTCCTCACCCCATTCTTGCTATCATAACATGACACAAACTATATTACCTGTGCCTCTTCACTCCAATTGCAGAAATATTCACCTATAATATTCCATTATCACATACACAAAGAGTGAACAAAACTCATCTGAAGAGGGGGGCTTCCCGTTTCTCCAGCTTCCCCTTTTTATGTATAGGGCAAACTAGGTCAACTCACTTTACAACCAAAATTTTTCAGAAATCCTGAAACCTAAATAAGCATCCTTAATTCCAAAATCCACAGTACAGCAGAGTGTTAACAACCTATTATACAGCTCAGTGTTGCAAACCAGTCCAAAAAACCTGCATGTCTGAGTACTGCTTCAATACTCAATGTCTACAGTGTGTTAAATACAAGATTAACATGAAATCAGTGCATGGAAGGGGATATAAGAACAAGCATTTTAGAAGACGATAGTTGTGTCTAATAGAGAAGTTCACAAAGCACATGCTTAGAAGTTAAGATCACTGCTACTTTGGACCATCTCAATAGTCAAATAGTTTTATTATTGCTTCATTGTTAGAAGATGTTATATACATCACAGATTTATAAACTGAACTTATGGTCTTTGTTCCAAGTTATCAATATAAAGATTGCAGCATAGGGACAGGTTTTGATCATTTTTGGGAGAGCAACCAGTGGAAAAAAGGAAACAGAAAGAAGGTGGAGTTCACAGTGGAAGAGTCGAACTGAAGCATGGGCTGATAATGAGGGGGAAGTGAAAGAGTTGAGGATTTTCCCCATGGAGGTGGGGGGGAGGAGGGAGGGGAAGAAACATAAAAGACACACATACAAAATACTCAGTTGGTTGGGTTCAGGTCTAAAGATGCTCATAGCAATATATTGGAGCACAGTTTCGTAATCCAAGAATTCCCCTTCTGTGTTTTTATCTGTACATGCAATTCTCTCATTTTCCTCCTTAGTAATTTTGCCTCTAGGCTAGCTCAGGGATATGGAGAACTACTGTCAGCAAAAAAACTGTGCTAGAGAGCTACAGTAGCAGTATCTGGTAGGCCTACATTGTTACCAAACTCCAGAACAAGTTTAAAAAAAAAAAAAACGAAAACAGCAACAACAAAAAAACCACACCACCACCACCCCCCCCAAACCCGAATTGGTGAAGCGTGAGGACAAACAACTGACCAATTCCACAAGTTTGATATGTTTGGGGCTTTTAAAGTTGTCTCAGAATAATTTTCATAGTACCTTAGCTAGCTAAGGTTATTTGCTCCTCCAGTTGCTACATAAACTGAAATTACTATATAGGTTATTAAACTTAAATCATTACCATAAGCAGCTATATCATCAACATGAATATTAATTATTTGTATTTATAGTTTGGAAGCAGCATTCCTGAGCAGACAGAAACCCACATATGAAAACTTTAAGGAACAATACATAACTGTAACATAACACTATCCTATTGCAAATTGAGGCCACCAAATTTGATATCAGCAGAGATGCTACACCTACCGCAAAACTGTGAACCAAGGCTTGAAGTACGATTTTGAAAGCTAAGCTGTTTCATACCACTAAATTACCCAGGGTATTCGAGTTAAATGTAATTCTCTCTAATCAACTGAGGATCAGAATTTAAACTATTCCACATCAGCCACTCCTAACATTGCATCTCTTCAGCTACCTGGACTCTTAATATTTTCCTCAGCTCTTTTGGAGTCTGCTATTTTGAGCCACTACAATCTGCTATCTAAGGGCTCATACTTGCCTTGATCTGAAGGGTCCGTGGACATCATCTGCATTATGAGCCTCAGCTTAGAAGCAGAATCATATATTCATTCACTTAACTAAGGTGGTGAATTTCTACATAACAGTTGAAAACCTAATTTTAGTGAGATTAGAAGACTTGCACTGAGCTTGCCAGAGCCACATTTTTACTACACTTCAACAATGAAATGGCAAAGCCAGGTGTCTGGTTTAAGAAGCTGGATTCTAGTCTGCCTCATCTGGTGGAATCTTAAAATTCAGCTTCAAGGGTCTTCCTGTTGACAGGAGACAGACTGATCGAAGTTGCAGTTGTCAACTGCTACTATTTTAAGCTAGTCAACAAGGAGCAGTCAACTTCTTGTAAAGCAAGACTTGAAGCTAGAAAAGAAAGCATGCAATTAGCCCCCTTGCCCTTGCTTCAAGAGGAAGGGCATTAAAAATGAATGTCAATATGACAAATATTCACAGATTAATTTTAAGATCAATGAATGTCTTAAATTCAGGGGTTTAGGTGCACGATTTTGTTTTCACAGGAAAGCTAGAATAGAGTGGTATTCAATCCGGTTCACTGTAAGAGGAGCAGCTTTTGTATTAAAGGACAATCTAAAATGGGTCAGCCTGTGTTGCTGAAAAAAAGCAAGCAAGTTCAAACCTGACACCGAGACTGTTAAAAAAGAAAAGATACATTGTGGCTCTGTCCCCACAGTGATAGTTACTTCAGATTACAGTAGATTATAAAAAGCAATTTACAAGAAAAGAAAGCTCTATTTGACCTATAAACTTCAGAAATAGTAAATTCACAGAACTACCAGAAAGTTACAGGGAATTTAGCTTTACCCAGCGAGGATGTACCGAATTGAGTACATCTTTATTATTTTGCCTCTCAAAGCAAGTCTATGTCAGAGTCCAATAGTCAGATCACACGGAGTATTGATACTGTGCTGGCAATAGCTGTTTGAGGCTCTTGTACTATTACATTATTGCAGTCAAAATAAGACATCCTGGTATTTCATTAAATGCTTCTTGTAGTTTGATCCTCTTTTAGGGCAGATGGTCTTATGGGAGAAGTGCTTTCTTCCTTATGTTCCATAAATATCTTCCTAATATTCTGATTAACAAGAATATTGGATACATAAAATATTCAAAATTATGCTTTGAGCTTTAAAGACTACTTTTCATAGAAGCGTGGAAAAAAGGATACACATCAGCTCCAGCTATGATATAAATGCTTTAGCTAAGTGTTCAGAGACTCTTGCTCCAAATGGAAGGGTTTAACAGCCAGAAGTACAAAGAAAAGGGCTTCCAAATTTGTTGTTTAATTAAAGGTTCCTTTTAGCTTCATCTTCAGACACTCCATTTCAACACAGACCTGAACAATGGCAGAATTTAACAACCATTGGACAAGCAGGTGAAGCCAGACTTTCACATCGAAAGCATGAGCCTCCATTCCCGAGTTCATATAGTAGGCCCATTAGATGGGATTAAGATTCAGGTCTTTACACAATTGACTTGTTAGTCATGACTTGGTAGCTTTTCACAAGGAGTCTGCTATTCAGGCTGGTTGGTATTTTCAAATTAGATCATACCAATATCACAGCATAGATTCACAGATTTAACGTAACACATTGATGTAGTTTACTCCTCCCAACAGACTACTAAATTTAATGTGGTCCTATGTTAAATCACATTTGTCACCCCGGACAACAGTTATACAACATAAAAAAAAGACTCAACTTGGCATCCTTGTGAATCTTTCTTAGGAAAAGTACAGTCTGAGTAATATCTGTTCTTGATGCCATGCTTTTCTAGACATTCTTATTTGACAGATTGCTCTCTCCCTCCTTCAAAACCACACTGTAACAAGTCCATCCCCACAGCTCAGTCATCTTAATTGCCAAACCTCAAAATAATTGTCCCTGCTTCTCACTGATATCAAGTTCTTACTCTTAATGGAATATTGTTTCTTTTTGACATCTTACCTTCAGAGCACTGAATAAAAAGAAAACTTAAATTCTTCAGCTAACTCTTATTCCTGAGATTCTAAATTCCTTTTGCTATCTCAGCAGTCAGAAGGCTTTCCTAAGTCTATTGAAAGACCTTTCACCATCCCTTATTCATTTAAGTAATCCTTTTTCTCATTATATATTTGAATGTCTTGATTAGCTTATAGCCCCATCTAGCTACGTCATAATCTTCTTTATTCGCTTTTGAACATATACACTGTAACAAAGTATATATTTAGTAGTTTTTCCTCAGTGGCTTTTTATAACTCCTTTAACTATTCACATGATTTGGTTATGAACCTACCTTGTCTACTTAGTGATGTGTGCTTTTCCATAATCTACAGTTCATGGGTTTCCATGTCAATCATGGGAAGTAGTTTCAGGAGTGAAAGAGCCACCATGGAAAAAAATAATAATAATAATCATGAAAACAGCTTGTTATAAGGAATTGCTTAAGCAGACACTCCTAAAAGCCCAACCATTTCTGTGTTGCCAGCCTTTCACATTTGCATTGAGAAAAATGATTCTATACCAAAAGTTTGAAGTTTCTTTTATATATATGAATATGCATATATATGACGTATAAGTGGATAAAGGTAATCAATAAAAAAGTCTCCACTCTAGTTCAGATGTCATTAAAGAAGTTACTTACTGACAACTTCAGTATCAGCTCCTATACTTTCATTTCATTTAACACAGGATCGAATACACCCCAAAAGACGTTTTGCAGAATTGGGAACAAATCACCCACAACATCCAATTATTCTTTCGGGAGTCAGACCTTGAGGCAAGAGAGTGCTATCAAGTCAAAGACAAACATGTTCTTCCAGCTGTTTGCCATACTTATTGGACATAATAAACTTGGTATGCTGGAGGCTAGAATTAATCTTTACTAAGTAAGCACTTCTCTATGATGACTTGCCTACTGAGCTGTCTAATGACTTAAGCCTTTGATAAGTACATAAGCTGGTTCTCTTTGGTCAGACAGTGTTTTGTGTTTTGTTTTGTTTTTTTTAAAAAGGAGATCTTAGATTTCATTATATAGCTTCTCTTGCTCTCAGTCACCAGCTACACTACTTTGACCCTGAAGCTGACCAAAAGACATGTCAAAGTTCTTCACTCACCTTCCTGTACTAATTCCAATAATTTAAACTTTAGTTTCTGTGTTTATTAAAAAAAAGTTGGTAATCTTCACTAAGAGTTTGGTTTAAAATGAATGAGGCTGGACAGCAACAATATTATTTGCCTTCTTGTTGCTAGTTCTCACTGAAAGACTTATGTCTCTCAATAACATGCATAAAGGTAAAATTGCAGTGCCCTCTTGTGAACAGTCAAATCTTATTTTTGCAGAAATAGTTTCAGGTGTAATATTATGAGGGTGGCACAGCATTTACTCTACAAACTTCACTTTTCCTGTAAAAGTATGACAGCTTATTAAAAGATTATTCCTACACACATATACCCTCTTTATCCATTCTGAAACAGATAAAGATGCTCATATAAAAATGAAAGACTATTTAAAAGCCATTAAGCTTAGCAGAAAAGGAAATAAATTATTTCCTTTATTCCTCCATAACTTCTAAACAAGAGAAACCAACCACCAGTCTCCTGAAGCCATTATCATGGACCACAACCTGTTTTAATAAGTATTAAAGAAACCCCTACACATCAAGAAGCCCATCCTACAGTTTAAGTATTAGATGATTTGACTGATGGGAACTGGAGGAAGAGGCAAAGAAATCAGTTACATATAGCATCAGTCAGTGTAGTAGCTCATACCTCAGAAGCTTCACTATTATCAAGTTTCTCTGTAATGCCTGCATAGAAGTTAGAGACACTAGAGGTCTGAATTTTTCAGGAAGCTCTGCCTCAAACCTCGCAGGACCTTTATGTTCTTATTTAAGATAAGGCTAGAGGTTGGCATCATGAATTAATGGAAAGTAGCATTCTTAACAGCAAGTGCAAAAGGATAAACAGTCAAAGGCCTTTAATACTTGACTTTGAGGCAAAAGAGAAGAAGCAGCACACCCTACAGAGAACCCATCACGACGCAGATATTACTTTCCATTTCCAAAGGAGTGAGGCAACCTGTTGAAACAGCAGCGAGAAGTAGAAAGTTTGGGTGTTGGAATCAATTACAGAGACTACTTAACACACAGGTCCATAATACCTAAAAGCTCACTGCTGGGAAGGGGAGGTCATACTATCTCCAAATCTTTCTGCTCAGCCACAAGTCTGTTGAATAAGAGATAGGAACAAGTGCTCTCCAGACCCACCATAAACCAGTTCAGCAGCAAGCTAACAGAAAAAATAAACAGGGCCCTTCCCCCCCACCAAAAAATCATTCCACTGGACTATCAGATCAACTGACAGAAGAATCTAATAGGTGTCAGATTGATGAGGATGGGACTGAACAGACTAAAGTATGGAAGGGAAGAACAAGTGAAAGCAAGCTAAGTCAGCTAACTGCAGAATCACCTTTTTTTTTTTTTTTTGAAAGAGATCCTTAGGTACACACTAGATGCAGTGACAAACAGAAGTCCAAGTAGAACCAAAATTACAAGTGACAGGCAGGACTGTAGCATTCTCATGATTGGTGGAAGTTAAAAAAAAAAGGAAGGAGAAGAGTTTGTAGTACGGAGACAAAAAGCAATAAAGTCATTGAGCAATCAAGTCTAGTATAGCCAAAACACAATTCTGACTACCAGATATCTATGAGGAAGCATTAGAAGACAGTGATAAAAGTCTGCACAGGCAAGATAGGGTTAGTCAAACAGAACAAATATTTAAGATATCATTTTCAGTGAACACTGGCAGTTTCATTCCCCACCATCCCGTGGGGAAGTTTTTCTTCTGCAGCATTACAAAATTGCAAGATCAGTTACAAATATGTGAAAATTCAGTGAAGTTGTACAGCACCAATAGCAAACAAACTAGACAACGACACAGAAAGGTCAGAAACAGTAACTGATGCTGTTAACCTAGGAAGTACAGTTTAAAAATAATTTTTTGAAAGGTGACAGTATATTATTTGCCAATGTTTTGCTAGCAGATTCAACTTTATTTCTTTTGCAAAAGTTTAGTTTATCATATGCAGGAAGTGTCACATATTACACAAAGACAACTTTCACCAGGTTAACCCACGTATTATTGTTTCAGTAAGGTTTCCACAGCTAACATTTAAGGTAAGCTAAGACTCCTTTATATTTGATTTGCCATATTCCTGCACTTCAAGACTGCTAAAGGAGTTTCACAGAAATAAAGCTTAACATGACTAACCCAAGACAGGACATACCAGTTTTTAAGTTCATCTTACTACATGAACTCATCAACTTGTAAGCAGTTGTTAAATACTTGACCTTGACTCTCCTGGCTAGTGTCAAAAGAAACTTCATTTGTTCAGGCACAGATCCAAAAAGATTATTTCAACTGAATTCAGGCACATGGGTTCAAATTGCTTCAAAATCCCAATAAAAGAAAGGCAGTCACTTGAGAGAGGCTAAAACCACTGGCAGACAGCCATATCTCTGTTCAGCCTTTAGCTACCTCTTGGACAATTTTAGCACTGCAGAGGGGCAGAACTGCTGCAGCCTGCATATGTTGCTCTTATAGGACATTAGTTTCACCAGGGATTGTCTAACTCACTTTGGCTGAAGAACTGGATCCCACACAGTCTACCCTAAACCAGGCCCCAAGAGGGGATATTTTGGGGCACACAGATGTAAAACTTGATCTCCCAAGCAATTATTCTAACCAGTTGGCATACACATAATGGTCCTATCAGTATCACCAATCTCTGTTAAAGGATAACAGGAACCATTTACAGCTTTGAAAGATCAGTTTAAGAGCCTCTCCTCAAATGCTAGGCTATGGACCCTGTTGCTACTGGCACCAGCCAGAAGACCTGAGCCTGCCTGAAGGACCCCAAGTTCTGATGAAGGGGAACACATTTTTGTGCTGTTTAGACCCAGTGAACTCCTTAATCATTTAACTGAGTGTCTTCCCCCTCCCCCAACTTTCAAGTGTATAAAACTTTCTTAAAGACAATGTTCAGTGGTTTTGCCTGACTACCAAGTCCCCCATGGGGTTTTCAGCAGGGTACAAGTAACATCTGTGGAAATGTACTATACAGTCTAATAAGATTTCTGGTCTAGGCCAGATGACTAAGTTGATTATTGCAGTGCATATATTTTAAATGTTCAACTACACTTTATTCAGTTAGTAATATTAGCAGTTAAGCCACACTACCTTAAGAGCTCACAAAATGATTGGCACCACCCACATAAGCTATATGGCACTGACAAAGCTTAAACAGTACCAAACTTACTTCTCAGACATCATGCGCTGCAGATCTTGCTTCTGCATACACGGGGTTGAGTTAAAAGCAAAGGGAAGACTGTTCAGTTTAATGATATAATGCATGACTTGGACATCAAAAAATAAAATTCATATTAAAGGCTGTCTGAAACAAGTTTTAACCTAATGTTAGTGATACAGAATTAAACAGAACACAGCCTCACTTTTAATTACATGATTACTTAGCCATTACCTTAGCTGCCTCAGCGCAGTAGTGAAGTTGATTTACTAAAGTCAACACTGACAAGAGACTGCATCACCACTTCCTAATTTAATTACAAATTTTACCAGTAAACCTACAGTAATCCACATCTGTATGGTCAGACACCTCATTGAATAGTTCGTTTAGTATGTTATATCATTTAGGTTTATAAAACAAGTTTCTGAACATGCTAAAGACTAGCTTAGGAGACTTCCGAAGACATTCATTGATATTAAAAATAAAACTTCAGGAAAGCAAGTTCCTGTCAGTTCTCCAGCCCATCTACATCTCTGAATGGCAGCCCCACCACTGCAGGCATCAACTAAGCAGCCCATCAATTTGCAGTCAGCTGCAAATTTAGCTGTCACCTTCTCCAAGTAACAGGTAAAGTATTACACAGGACTAGTTCCAGTACAGAGCCTGTGGCTTTGTTAGCTGCACCCGTGTAAAGTACAATTCATTAACCACTCTCTGAGTCCGACCAACCAACCAGTTTTTCACTCATCTAGCTGTCCATCCACCCAGACCATAAAATCCTAACTTAAATATAGGAATATTGTAGGAGATGGTGTCAAAAGCCTTGCTAAAGTTGAGGTAAATAACATGCACTGCTCTCCCATCATCCACAAATCTAGTCATTTTATCATAGAACAATAATTCACATACTGTAACTTTAGACACTCTTGCCTACCAAAATAAAGATGTTTTAAGCTTACTGGCAACTGAAAATACAGCTTTAAAGGAAAGTTAATGTTAGAATAGCTTCAGAGCAAAAATTTATCTATTTAAACACCACGAGGGGGCAGCAGAAGCTTGCTACACTTAATAAGGAAAAGTTAAGTCTTGCACATCTCAAGTTTTGAGCACCAGTTTATACTGCTCAAGCATGCACTGCTATATCGGTTCACGTCAGATAAAGGAATTTGTCTCACACATACAGCTAACGTATCAGGTCCAAAATCTTCAAACATCTTTCTGTGACAACAGGACTCTCTAGAGGCAACACTGCACCGTGCTGCATTGAAATATGGCACTATATGACAGAAGTCAAGTAACTTCCAGAGTTTATTTCATTGTTCTAGTATTATAGAAAGAATAAAGGGGACTTAAGAATAAAATGTGGTATACTGAGCATTAGCAGCTTGTTGTTTGTTTTTTGGTAATAAAACTCACAAAGACAGGAAAAACAGGGTTTTTTAACCAACGGAGTGCATTAAAACTTGACATTTTAGGGTTTACTTGATATGCTGCTTACAGTTGATGACACTATGCAAATTAATGTGAATATCTATGTTTTATAAATAATAATCCAGGCTGAGTTTTCAGAGGTGCCTACTGGAACCCAGTACATAGATCATACCAGTACTCATGAGTTAGTACATTTCATGACAACTTTTCAAGAGGCCAGAAGAATACCATTTGTTTTTACAACCAGATTTGGACTGCAAGGAACAGTCCAGAAGGGCTGGAACTCTAACAAGCTTAGTGAAGCTGCAAAGAGAGTACTATAAGCCTATTAGTTACATTTAGGAACCCTATTTATAGGTTAACAAGGCTAGTTACAGTCAAGAACAACAGGGTTCCTTCCCTACTACGCTCCAGAAGACAGTAGCTGACAAGTTAGTAACATCAAGCAGAAGCCCAAATGACTCTTGCACCTTATTTTGTGCATTCAAACTACCTGGAGAGTTTCTAACCTTCTTTTTACCTAGGCTGAACTGTTTCCCTTCCTACTATTCAGATTTACTTAAAGCTGCACCTTGGCACTGCCCTTTTCCCCCCTCCTTCCCAAGCTTTTACCAGAGGTTTGCAATCCTTAAGGTGTATCCCATTTTCCTATCTACAGTAAATGCTTACCACTTTCACATGACGAAGAGGGCCAAAGAACCTCACCTAGCACTAGAAGTTACCATTCATCCTTTACTCATCTTCAGAAAGAAAACCCTGTAGCTGTTACTACTCAAATATCCCTTCCAGCAGGCTTTCTGGTTTTCACAGCACCCAAAAGGAGCTCTTTGCACATTCTGCTACCACATGGAGAAGCACAGGAAAACAAAAACAAAGAACAGAACATGGTTCTGGAGCGAGGCTCATTATCACCTTGCAGTCAGGGGCTAGCCGCCACCAGAAGAGGCAAAAAAAAAAAAATACTTGGAATCCTTCATATGCTTTTGCCCTCCTTTCTCCTCCTAGGAAAGAAGACTTTATCTTTGCTTAAGAACATCCTAGAATTTTACCCAAGGCTGAGGAACAGTTATTGACTCCTTTTCCAACTCTACTTGCTTTTAAAACCAACCCACAGATGAGAAATATAAATACTTAGTCTTACTGTAAGTCAATTCTAGGAAAGAGTTTTCAACAACACAAGACTTCCAGCAGAATACTGGATTTACTCTAAGCTCTCTCTTCAAACTCAAGTAGCACCATATCCATCATTTTCACTTAACAGAAAGAGGAAAGAATTAGAAATAAAACAGTAAAGAAAAACACCATAAAATACAGCTCTAATTACTCCACACACTTTCAGCATCTAGTCTAGTAACGTGATCCAAAACACTCACCCTTACATTCAGACTATTTAAGCCTCCTTCAGACTTCTTCCAGTCTTCAAAAATAACACAAAATCTCTAACATCCTCCTACTTTAACAAGGAAAGCTCTTACCTGTTTTTTCTAGTTATCTCCATCCTTCTTCTCCCTCAGAAGCTCCTCCACACACAGCCACTCACCCCAGAGCCACCACAGGACACCCCTCACAAGAGGAAGAGCCACATGACCCTTGAGGCCGGAGCAGAGGCACCTGCTGCTCACACCTGTGCTCCACCTGGCCACGACAACCCCAGCTCGGCACCGCCGCCCACCCACAGGTGAAAAATATCCGGTTGTCTCAAAAAACAACATAGCTACTCTTTGTCAAAAACCACAATATCCCAAAACACAGGCTTTAAAAATATCTTAATGGAAATATGATTCAGGCAAAAATAATTTTTAAATAAATTCAGATTAAAAACACTCTCATTTCATGCTACTTCATGATGGACCTTCGGTTTACTACTACCGCTATGGCTTTATCAATTAGCAGTGTACTCTGTCACTGTGGCAAGCAGACAGTCAAACTACATATGTAGGTGTCTGAGGAGACTGCAATGGAAGCAATTTTGGAAATCAGCATTTTGACATCCTAACTGCAGGTTTATCCAATTTACATCAGTAGTTTCCACCTGCCAGGTAAACTCTTAGGACACATTGCTTTGAGAGCATAATGTCCTAGCTGCCAAGAGATTTCTACCTCACAAAATGGACTGCTTGCAAATATACTTAGCAATCAAACTTTTATTTGTGGTTATTTATGACAAGGTAGGTTTATACTCCATCTTCCATCTTCTTTTTCTGATACAGAGCACTGGAGCTAGTCATTCCCACTCATAGAGTCAAAGGAATTAAATTCTGTCCTACTCTAAAATGATTTATAACCGCACCCTGGTCTACATCTGCCTCTGCAAGGCCATGAGAGAAACCATCTGCTTCCACATACTTATTTCACGTCTGCACTGTTTCACATCTGCAGGTGTACAGTATAGCTGTTCCTTGCAGGAGTTCCAGGGTACCTTCCAGATCAAACAAACCTATAAACTGCCAGCCAGTTGCACAACACAAAGTAGAGCTCCCCAGTTTGAACTGTACAGGAACCTAGGACTGTAAATGTATTCAGAGGTAAAATGACGTGAGCTTACCCTCCCCTAGCAGATTTGTTAATGGCTCCCAAAATAATCTAGCGAAAGTGTTTTGCTCCGCGTTCATCCAGCAGGTTGTAGAGGCAAGCAGCCAAAACTCTTCAGCAACGGCAAACCGGGCCGTCTCCACCTGCACCACAGGTCCCCACCAGGCTTCCAGAGCGTGTCTACAAAGAGCTGCTCCAACAGCAGCAACCTCTGCAGACAGCCGCTCGTTGCTTTGCTAAGTCACACAGAGTGGCAACTGAGAGGGATCAAAGCAGACCCTGTGGCAACAAGAGAATCTCAGCAGCTGATTCAGTGCATGTGAACTTCATTCCAGCCCTGACCTCAATAACCCTGCAGCAACTTCCATGGATAATCAAAGTACAGGAAACCAGGCAAGTGCAGCAACTGTTTTTCTCTTGGGAAATTTTATCCCACACCCACAGCAGGATAAAGGATGAGTGTCCTTGTTTTGAGGAGTATAGGATTTCTCCCTCTATAGCCGACAGTGTGAAGTCCCTTACAAGTGGTAAGTTCTAAGGCAGAATAAATTGTTATACTTCTATGGGAGTCAAGAACATGCACTGTCCTAGACTAAGAGATCTAAAGGGAAACACTGATAGAACAAAGGGGAGGGACACCAGTATTCTTCCACCCTTACCAAACTCAACATTTTAGAAGTCATCTATATATGTTACAATAAATCAAAGAAGTATAATTACATTGTGCAGAACTAGTGGTGCTGAGAAAACAAACATCTTGAAATCTATAAAACCCACTAAGATTATGATTGTTTGAAATAACAGTAGGATTTCTGGATGATGATATGAAGTGGCAGTTTAGAAGGAAAATTTAACACTCTATAAAAGCTTTACAAGTATTCTCTGAAACTGATGAGATGTTGACATTTTTAAGAAAATGAAACCCAAAACAAAATTCTAGATTTAATTATGTATGCTTGAACAATTTGTTTTCTTCTGATAGCATCCATCCAGACACTAAGCGTTCATGAGATTCAGTGCTCTTTTGAGCACAAAATAACCAGTTCCATGATCCTATTCTCAGTCATTCATGTGATTTATCATTTTAAGCCTGTACTTTCAACCTATGACATTATCGTTCACACTATCTACAGCTGAGAGCACTTCACAACAATTGTAATAGTGTTGATAGCTTTATTAAGGAAGTACTACCACTGGCTGGCTAATGCCAACATGAAATTGTAATAAAAGGATAAAGACTGTCTTTCTCCCATGAAAGTGCTTACTTATTTTTGTATGCAGGTTAGCTCAGTAGAGATATAAGCCTTGCCTTTTAGAAACTTCTGAGAGGAAAGACAACAGGTATGTTCATTTTCTGAAGTTGCTCTCTAACATTAGTGAGAGAAAAAGCAATAGGGGAGGGAACTACAGAGCTAGCTAAAAGAGAGTTTGTTAGCATAGAAACTTTAATGAAACAGTTCATGGTAGTCTTTCTAGACAGCCTGAGAGATCAAGATTGAAGTTTTAGCTATGAAGGATTTGTGTGTGTGTGTGTGCGTGTGCATGTGCATGCATGTAAAGCTAAAACACTGAAGCATCTTGCTTAAAGGGTTGTTTTCTGAACTAATAGAGAATAGGAACATGTCTTACACTTGCATCTAAAGAACCTTAATTGACTATTTAGAAACCCTGAAGTCAATTAAATCATGTATTGCAGTAAATAATTCAGCACATGAGAGGCACCATAAGCCTGATACTGGGTGTGATAATCAACCCTCATCTTAAAATATATTCTAAATAAAGAAGTAACAGGCTGGAGAGAACTGGAGGTGTGACCCTAGTTCTCTCCTAGCTGACTATATGAGGAGCCTTAGGCTATGATTTCTCATATGGATATAGTCATCCCAGGCATAACACATAAGTGCAGATATTTCTGATCAGGAATTCTCTTGCATGCTGACACTGCTGCACTTAGTCCTGAGGTCAACCAGTCCTTCTAGCTGTGGGAATTACATAACTGCTCACCTGAAGAGTGTTTTTCTATGTCTCTACAAATTGGCAAAGGAGCCCTTCCAGTTATTTCCTCCCTCCCCTCATCACCCCCCTAAGCTTTCAACCATGCTGTAAGTTCACTTCTTAGTGAACAGAGCCTTCTGCTATGGGGAAATGGCCCTCACGAGGAAGGGTCCTGGAACAGAGATGTGTCCTTCAACACTTCTAGAGTGGTGTGTGGGATTTTTTTTTTTTGATAATGTGAACATAAAGTGCTTTCTTCATCAACTGCTACTTCTAAATTTTGGTCTCTGAGTCAATAATGGGCCTTTAAGACACTTTGCTGTATATGATTTTAAAAACATACTAGGTGAAAAGCAAGGGAAATATGTAACCTCGTCACGCTTGCAGAACCCGGTGCTGTGGCAGCGCACTAGAGCCCTTTCCGAAGGGCCACGATGCCCGGGCGGTTCCCTCGGGGCGCCCGAGGCCCTCAGCGGCCACCCGAGCCAGCTGCCGGCCGCAGGGGCTCGCTGCCCCCGGAGGAGCTCGCTGGGCCGCCGGCGGAGCTGCTCCCCGCCGACGCGAGCAGCGGCCTTTTAACAGGGCTTTTAACAGACGCAAGCGGGTGCGCGCGC